>NC_137685.1:15307208-15690208 GCF_963989245.1 Nansenia antarctica | reverse complement strand
CCTCTCCCCGCTGTCAGCGGTAAGCGGTACTTTCCTCCAGCAGCGGTAAATGAGGCACCCTTTGCGGCTTAATAACTTTGGTTCTCCGGGGGTTACGGTAAAAATTCCAATGTGTCCGGAAAGAGGACAAGCCATGGAATCGAAAAGTTTTTGAATGGAGTCGATCCTCCACTCCTATCACCGTGGACACAGCAAGGAGCGAATTCCCGGGTAGAAATATTTCCTCTCCCCGCTGTCAGCGGTAAGCGGTACTTTCCTCCAGCAGCGGTAAATGAGGCACCCTTTGCGGCTTAATAACTTTGGTTCTCCAGGGGTTACGGTAAAAATTCCAACGTGTCCGGAAAGAGTCGTGGGAGACGATTTTTTTATTGACAACGGAATTACATGCTGGAAAAACATGCAGACACAGACAATAAGAGACACACGGGAGAAGTACAGGAAAACATCTTATTTTTTTGGGCCATCCTCGAGTTTTGGCTGAAATTACGTCGTTGTTTTGAGCGCGCGTGCGCGTTCCATGCGCGTGCACGCGAAAAAATCGCGCGCGCGGTCAGCGCTACCCGCCACCATTGTAAAAATTCCTGGAGGAAACACTGGTACAGAATGCCTTATATTAATACATACAGAGCCTTATATTGCATTATATTACATTATATTTTGAATGGTCATCTGGTGCCTGAATATTGTGTTTTCCTTTACATAAATAATGACATTTCCACCATAAATTGATGCAGAAAGGGCACAAATTGGTGCATATCAATTCACAAGAATGCAAGAAATTAAGTGTTTGATGTTTAAGGACTCCCAGACAGCCCTGCTTCATGGGTCCCCCCCGATGTCAAACACCACTGGTACCACCTCCGCCTCATTTTGAGCCAGGAAAAACCCTGATGGCCATGTTGGCATTCAAGTTGGCTAAACATAGCAGTGAGTCTGCCCTGTGTCTGGGGCTGTTTGACAGGGGCAGTTACAGTAGTAGTAGTAGCAGGTTGCCGAATTAAAGGTGTCTGTGTTTAATTGCGGGCCCACAGACAGCCCCCATACATCAGCTGATCATTTAAAGGGGCGGCCGTCTGAGTAATGTGCATGTCACATGCTGCTTTGTTTTATAAGAGCAGCAGCTATTACCCAGAGTGCTTTATAAAGAGACTGTTAAACAGAGAGAGACAATACAGCCATTATTTTGGGGGAAATTAAGTGATACATTAATCGAACAGTAAAAATAATAATCATTAGACTAATCATTAAATGACTAATTGGAAAAATAATCGCTAGATTAATCGTTAGAAAAATAGTCGTTTGGGACAGCCCTACAGGCAAGGACTGGTGTCACTGAGGGAGGCATGTGTAGATGTCACTGAGGGAGGCATGTGGTCTGTGGAAAGTAGACTATCTTCTAGGCCTAGGGAGTCCTCAGTTTGATCCTGTACGGAAAAACCCAACACAGCACTTGAACATTTACGTTTTCCAAGTTTATACATTTCTTAAACACCCGCCTAATCATACGTCCATAACAGGGCCAAATGCTGATAAAATATGAGAGTGGCTGGTAGATTTATTTCAGACACAAAATAATAATTTACTATTGAGTGGCTGGTGAATCTGAACGTTTATCTGTCAGTGGCTGGGGCCTCATTTATAAAAATGTACTTGGACGTCATCTTTGACTTGCACGTAAGCACATTTTTCTAAATGGTCGTAAGCATTATTGCAGGGCTTGACGCTTACCTTTTCCCCAGGTAGCACTGTGCTACCATGTTGAAAAATTTAGTAGCACACCAATAATTTCAGTAGCACAATGAAAATTGTGCAATTTTCGTCAACGACAACAAATTATCATAATCATAACATATCAAAATGATCATAACCGGCTCTTGGCCGTAATAAAAATGGAGACTCACACAATGTAAAGGGGAAGTAAGAATATTAATTTCAGTTGGCCCACGGTTCGGTATGAACCTCGGTTTTTGGGTCACGGTTCACGGTTCGTGTTTTTTATTTTTTTAAATGCTACTATTTATTTACAAACTGTTACTTTATTTTGCTTATACTTATGGAACTTTAACATTTAGACACATTCCATAATATGACTGGTAAATTGTATAATATAAATATATATAAACAAAAAACACTTTCAAATGTAAAAAAATTACATAAACACTTTCAAATGTGACGTGTTGTGGATTGGAACTACGGATCATAAGCTTTCAAATGATGTGTCATACATTGAAATCCGAAAAAATATGAAGTTAGTCATTTGAATGTTGTTAGACGTCAGGCACATATAGGGTTAACCTCTTTGTAATGAAACCGGAAGCACACAGCGCTACGAGAGGACTCGCGTGAAGCATTTCTGCGACACGCGTTTCTGTTCTGTTCTGTTTTCATTCCCTCATCGCTTATACACATAAGTTTGACTGCGCATGACCGTAGTTCAGCAGTAGTCGCACTGGTGCGATTGAATGTATTTCCAAGTCGTACAGAAATATATTCACTCGCAAATGCGACCAAAACAGTCACACTGTCGAGCCCTGCATTATTGATAAAACCGCGCTTGTTTAAAATTGCGTACGTACTTCCTTCTATAAATAACAAATATACTTGAAATTGAACGCAGGTGAATGAGCCTTGTATTTACGCCCTGTGATAGCGGCTCAATTATAGCGGCTGAATTAAGCCAAGTGCTATAAATAGGCTTAATTGAGGTGTTGTGCAGCACCTTTGACGAGTTCACATGTTGGTAGACAAACGAAAGAAGAAAAACTTTACTGAGGAGGAGATCGACAGTCTTTTATCAGAAATAGACGCGCGGTCGCAAACGCTCGCCCCCGAATTCCCCCGATCACATCATGCGGATGAAGGAGGGCTGGGATATACCCGACCGCCTTTATCACGCCTCAATCTAGAATGATTACATCATACAATAACCTATTGGCATATAAAGGAAGACTGAAATACAATCATAAACATCAGTTCCCTTTAAATCTTGAATTAAACTAATTTTCTCGGCTGATAAAAACATCGTTAATTTTATTACGAGCCGTCGCATGAATTACAGTAGGCAGTGCAGCTCACATGCCTGTAATAACTCCGCATAACCAGTAGGTAATGTGCGTTCGTCAAGTCAATACCTGACGTAGAGCTACGATCGTTTCCACGTACGACACGGGTAAGATCAAATTTGATTTAAAGTACTTTCTATAAATGAGGCCCCTGGTCTTTGTCTTTTCATTGGTCCATAGCCCACATACACAGTTTTTCTGCAAGACACATTACTAATAGCCTACTTAACTACTTCTCCTATCTCTGTTGGAGATTCAAAGTTGGAGGTGGTCTCCCTATCCTGATTGTAAGGCTCGAGGAATGCTAGGATGTCCATGTACTTCCACTTCCTCTCCTTGACACCACCCTCAGCACCACTCCTGGCCTTCTCCTGCTCTTCTCTCTTCCCCCTCTTATATTTATCTCGGAGATATTTCCATTTGCTGCTGCATACCTTTCCTATCTAGCGTTAATTTAGCAGTTAACTACCTAGCTGTCAGTGAATGAGTCCATTGTCATTACTTACCAGAAAAACCCAAAGATCTACCGATCTGTTCCCAGATTGAGTCTTTGATGTGAATGTTGCTGTATCTCTTGTGACTCATGTCATACAACTCGGTGTAATGTGAAACAGCAATCACGAGTTGCTCAACTGATACATTGTTTTTCTCCATCTTGATGGGTCTGACGCCTTGGAGCACCGGTTGCTAGGAAGTTGGTTACTAGGGAAGGTACACGCGTACCTACTCTCCTCGTCCTGATTGGTCAGCTGTCAGAAAGGCGCTTGACGACACACAGCGCCTTTCTGAAAAGTTAAATAAATTCAACTGAAAAAGGCGGCGGCAGCTGCGCTTTTCTCACGCTTTTTAAAAGGCGGACGTTTTTTCCTTTTCCCATAGGGTTGTATGTAAAAAGACGGTGAAGGCTGTGCTTTTTGAAGTCAAGTTCAGTTCAACTGAAAAAGGCGGCGGCAGCTGCGCTTTTCTCACGCTTTTTAAAAGACGGCTGCTTTTTTAAAAAAGCGGCAGTTTCTTCCCTTTTTCCCATAGGGTTGTATGTAAAAAGGCGCTGAAGGTGAACACCCCCTTAGAAGGGTTAAGTGTCTGGTTAGAAGGGTTAGGTGTCTGGTTAGAAGGGTTAGGTGTCTGGTTAGAAGGGTTAAGTGTCTGGTTAGAAGGGTTAAGTGTCTGGTTAGAAGGGTTAGGTGTCTGGTTAGAAGGGTTAAGTGTCTGGTTAGAAGTGTTAAGTGTCTGGTTAGGGTTAGGTGTCTGGTTAGAAGGGTTAAGTGTCTGGTTAGAAGGGTTAAGTGTCTGGTTAGAAGGGTTAAGTGTCTGGTTAGAAGGGTTAGGTGTCTGGTTAGAAGGGTTAAGTGTCTGGTTAGAATGACAGGTGGAGGGAGTAGAGAGTTAAGTGTCTGGTTAGGGGTTGTTGTTGTTGGTATTGTTTGAGAAATATACTCTTCACTGTTTATGCTTCCTTTGTTTCCACTGCACAGATCCACCTCACAGCCCAGCTACCATGTCTGACCCCAGGTCCACACAGTCCCCTGGTTCTGGCTGTGGTTCTGCAGCCCTGGAAAGCACACACGGCCGATGGATGGTGGCAGTGAAGCTGGAAGACTGCAGGAAAACACTCAAACTCAATGTGGCAATTAAAGAGGAGGAGGAGGAGGAAGGAGGAGAAGAGAAGAAAGATGTGATGGTGAAAGAAGAACAGGAAGAAGGAGGAGAGGACGAAGAGAAGAAAGATGTGATGGTGAAAGAAGAACAGGAAGAAAGGGGAGAGGAAGAAGAGAAGAAAGATGTGATGGTGAAAGAAGAACTGGAAGAAGGAGGAGAGGAAGAAGAGAAGAAAGATGTGATGGTGAAAGAAGAGGAAGTAGAGGAGGAAGATGTGGTGATGGAAGAGGAGGATGAAGAGGACAAGGATGGTGAAGATGATGAAGTTGGTGAGGATGATGAAGATGGTGAGTTCATGCTATGTATTTGGCGAAGGCCAGGTTAATGAGTAGATCAAAGGGCACTGGCAGATATTTAGGCTGCATTTACACCGCAGGTCCAAGTGACACAATTCAGATTTTTTTCTCACGTTTTTTCTCATGTGGCACAGATGGGTTATGTAACATGCAGGTGTAAGCAGTAAACAAGCACATTGACTCTGATATTCTCAGATCCCATTCAGGCCTCAATCTCATGCCGGCCTCTATCAGATATGAATCTGATATGTGTCATGTCTACTGCGGTCTCAGCAGGCAGGTCGCATATACAGTGCTGTGAAAAAGTATTTGCCCCCTTCCCAATTCCGTGTGTTTTTGCATGTTTGTCACGCTTAAATGTTTCAGATCATCAAACCAATTTTACTATTACACAAAGATAACCTGAGTAAATAGAAAATGCAGTTTTTAAATGATCATTCCATTTATTGAAGTCAAAGAGTTAGGGTTATACAGGTGAATAGTAGCAGGGTTATACAGGTGAATAGTAGCAGGGTTATACAGGTGAATAGTAGCAGGGTTATACACAGGGGTGCACACAACTGGTGCGCCAGTGCGCATACGTTGCCAAAATGCATGCTGCGCGGCAGATCAGCCGCACGAAGGCGCTCTTGCGCACCAACAGCTGGAACCGCTGGGAGAGGAATTTACTTCCTCAAAATCCAACTGCGGCGACTTCCCTCACGAAAACATTCGGAAAGTATCGTAACTCGTACTTTCATTCTGCGTATCGCGTATCGCACGGTTATCACGCCGCCACGTGAAAATTCAGTCCCGAACGACTCGTCGCTAAAAGGAAAAACAACACCAAGGGACTTCACGTTTCTTTTCTCTGAAGCTTTCAAACGTTCAGACGTTTGTTTTACAGCTTCATTATCGCACCTCGACCCCTGACCCAGGGAATATGGTTGGGAATTCTATTAGAAAAAAGAAAAAAAAAGACGTTGTTGCACAATCAAAATAATGAGCTATTTAAAGTGATAGCCTATAACATCCTCTACCATGGTTGAAATTGAGGACAGTGATAACAGCAGTCAAGAGAGCAGTGATGATGATGATTAAGCTTGTAGCATAAATAAATGCTTAGGCTGTAACTTTTTGTTGAAAAGTTGATTTCAGTGTTTACAGAACAGAGCAGTGCTTTAAGAGATGTCCGTTTATTTCAGTGTGTTTAAAGAACAGACATTCAGTTAGTGCTTAAAGTGATGTCAGTTGATTTCATTGTATTTAAAGGAGTCTGACAGACTTTCATGCTTAAAGAGCAGTCATTTGAATTTGCATTTGTTTCTTTTGTTTTGCACACAATCATTTGTTTGTTCATCTTTATTTATGACTACATGTCGTTTTGCTAATATAAGTTATCCATGTATCCCTTTTTTATCCATCCTGTGGGACGGGTCGTGACTCGCGAGCTCGGGGAGCACCAAGCAGCATCACTAGGTGCTCCTCTGAGCACTGGCCCCAAAAAGTTATGTGCACCCCTGGTTATACAGGTGATAATAGATGATTCTCTGATGATGGGCGGAGGCCGAGATTTGTTGATTCCCCGAAGTAATTAATTAAAGCTTGCTCAAAGTAGACAATTAAGATACAAGTTTATTCACGGCGCCGGGTGTGTTCAGTCGCAGGCACAGACAGAGAACGCACACAGAATGACATTCACAGTGCCTCCTTATAATCTAGATTCCTGCTGACACAGGAATCAGCTGTACCTTGCAAATCATTATTCTCCTGTCAAACATGTTGTTTACACTAAAGTTAGATGTACGTTCGGCTCGTCTCCATCCCATAACGGGTTGGTCGTCATGGCAATTCAGTTACCTGACTCTGGTCAGCTGACTGGCCGGTCCTAAATATACTGACCTATTGACCCAGTCTCTCCCCTGGCTACTTAGTCAGGTTTCCCTGCTGCAAGGTATACTGGCCCCACTAGCCGTGGTCTAAATCTGGCTCCGGTCCCGTTACAGAGAAAAGCATGGTCCGTTTGTGCATGACAGAGACAGAGAGAGGTTTGCTCAATCTCAACAGTTTAGATATTACAACTTGATTATAATTACCAATGATACAGTATTTAGAATTGACCTATGCACAATGGAAAAACACATCCTATCAGCTCACTCTTTTTTTTCTCCTCTAATGGACAGTAACTTTAATTATATCTCTTTCTTTCCACATGGCTGAGATCTTACATTCCTCCTCCGGAATTGTCATTAAATGATTTTCCCCACAGACAAATATAAGTCCTTAGTCATGTGGCCTGACAAAACGAACAAACATCTCATTCCACAATTGACTTGGCATGAGTAAAAGGTCACTTTGTGGTTAAACTACTCTGATTAATAATCACCTTCTTTGGATAAAAAACCTTTTGTTGTTTAAAGGAGAAAATATCCAAATAGGTTTCTCATTACTATGTCTAAATACTCATTACAAATGAAGTAGGTATCATTTCCATCATTAAGTCAAATCAAATGTTTTTCCATAGTTTGTTTCACAATTATACATTTTTAACAAATAGGGATATAGTCAATTAGTTTCTTTAGGTGGTGTCTTGTCTTGGTTCTTTGATATCCTAGGTCGATCTTCAACAGAGGGACCTTATGCGTTTCCGGTAGCAATAAGGCACTATCTGATGATGATGGAGCATTCTTCCATTATTGTCTGCTTTAGCCTTGTTGTCCTTTTGTCTTGTTGCTATGTTATTGAGAGACTCACAGTAGAAATTATTTCATTCACCATCATGATGCTTACTCAAATGTTTTAACAGTGTTATTGAAACTCTAAATCCTCACCCCCTACTTTTCTCTCCCCTATTGTTCGTTGTGCTATGTCCCCATTGTCTGATCTTAAAGGTTTAATCCTGTTGTGGTGAATATGTACAACAATCTTTAACAACCTGACAAACTCCTGCAACTGAGTCTAGTGCGCTATTTGGTTTAAATCCCTGGATGTCACGACGCATGCGAACAAGATTAGTATCAGAGTCTTCAGTTAAAGTAATGTCTGTTTCGTTAGTTATCACCCAGATCGTATACATAACCGATATTGTGGCTAGTATCCCCCTGATCCATAATCAGGTCTGGATCACACGGTTTCTCTCGGCACGCATCGTCTGTCCGGTATCTCTTGTCCTAGTTTCAATCTTAATACACAACAACATCAAGAATAGCTGTTAATAGCAGAGATAGTCATCATTATGGTACTGGAATCAGTAATCGTTTGTCATAATACGTGTCCGTTTTCCCCTTTGCTTGGGTCCTATCGTCAGAGTTGAGAGTGGGTTGGGCTTCCCGTGGTCCCCCCAGTCTAGTGAGTTATGCACTTGCCTGCTGAGACAGTTTTAGATACAAAGGTTGCACAATCGTTAAGTACAGTTAAGGCCCTTGCACACCAACGCGTTTTTTACGCGCGTTTTTTACGTCCGTTAAAAAAATAAATTAGAACTCATGTTGTGTCAACCACGCTTGCACACCAATCCGTAATATTTCGTCCGTCAAAAAAAACAACGCAACAGGTTCGATTTTCTGCGTTTTTCGCGTCCGTCAAAAGCCTTTTGAGAGTAGTTTTTGACCACTCCGCCATGGTATAGACTGGGACACATCGTCAAATTACAACTGCAGGGCAGTTGGATTAATGTTTACGGAAGTACATGTCTCAAGTATTATCTCGGCGGTTAGTCGAGTGAAAGAAAAACAACATACAGATGATAATTCACACAATATAATACCACGAAAGCGTACGGCACTAAACAATAACATTCATTTGGGTAGCATCCTACTCAAACTCAGGCAGAAGGGCAGGGTCCGGCCAGGTGCACACGGTCACAGACTGCCAGTCATACATCATTCAGCTGGTTATAGCGGTTTCTTTTTCTTTTCTATTCTACTATTCTATTCTACTTCTGCTGTCTGCGTCTCCCTGGGTATTCCTAGACCAGATGGCAAACAGTAAAGAAATGCCACAGACAATATTACAACATGTAGAGTGCATATTGCGAAAGTTCGCAACGTCAAAAAACGCAACGGACTCCGCAACGGACCGGTGTGCAAGGTCTCTGTGCGTAACGTTTTTTTCCGGATGTCGGATTAAAAATACGCAGGCGTAAACGCACGCATTGGTGTGCAAAGGCCTTTAGACAGACACTTTAGTTTCTCGTAAATGGGTTAACTCGTCCTTCATCAATGCTCCTAGAGGAAACAAAAGGATTTGTCATTTGAGGTTCATGGGTATCAAACTAGGACGTGGGTTGTGAAAAACCGTGAACCGTCCCTTTAATTTCCAAATCAGTCTTCAATACTTAGTTTAGTCACTGTCAATGTGCAATCTGAGTCAATTCCCATAAGCATATTTTTTAAATGAGGTAGATAGGTTCTATTCTACCCGTATGTTAAAAAATTCTGATCACAATCATTACTGATAGCGTGGATACTTCCCCGTTGGTCTATGTACAGTATAAGCGTATTTTGCATTAAGGTTTAAGTTTGTTGTGAACATTTAAATGTTCTCTCCCTCTCTTATAATCAATATTTCTCAGTCAATCACCCGTTGGTTTTAGTATATTTATCAGAGACATTCTTGAGTCAGTGTGAATGGTTTTCTATCATAAATGTTGCATCAACGTGTAATGCTCGTGCATTCAGCTGTTGGCCGATTAACACTGTTGATTGTGTGAAGTACTGTCATATTCGTATGTGTAATTGCTTTATCAAAGTCTGTAGTCTGTCATGTCATTATCATGTTTCCGCTTTCAAACAGAAAAACAACATCTACATTTACAGTTTACACAGAGAATTATCATTTGTGATTTCCACTTTCTCTCATCTGGTTCAATCGTTCAATATCTTTTTCGCCCCCACTTCTGTTTAGAGTGGCCCTTCAGCAGCGACCCCGTTTTAGTCCGTCGCCCAGTTTCTCTGCATTTTCTTGGTTCTGTCAGGAGACAGAATTGGCAAGAGTTGTCATAATGTTCCAGGTGTTGTCCGTTTGGGATTATCCTCCCATCAAAATGTCACATATTCCTCTTTGCTTGTGTGAACATTAACAGTCATTAATGCGTGGTCTATGTCTCTGTTTACTAAGTAAATTCAAATGTTACGTTTGCTGAGTCAATGCAGAATTGTATGATAATTACAATAAGGGACAACTACATTTACATGTATGTGTGTAACACTTTTATGTGTTATCTGCAAGAATGCGTGTCTGTGTCTCTGTGTCACAGAAGCTGCGTCTTGTTTGCAAGAGCAGTTCTATTAATAGTGTAGGTTCACAGTGTCTGTCTGCCTCTGGTGCAGCTTTGTGGAGCACAAATGCACTCGTCTCTTACCACTTTTTGAATGTTAGTACTAAGCTATTTCGCTTGTCCTGAAAAATGAAATGGTTATTCATTTCACTCTTTAGTATTTGTTTAAAATATGTTAATCAAAACAAGGATTATTATTACTTTACTCAATGATTTCGCTATAACTATAACTATATAACTATATCACACGACATGCATGTAAGACTTCATTACCCATAATGCTTAGTATTCATTCCATCCGTCTAGTTCTGTGTATTGTGCAAGCTCCAAAGCTTGTGCTTGGGGTTGCTTAAACAATCCCAGAGCGTCCAGTTCCCTTATCCGTTTTTCTATCAATGCTGGGGTCAATGAGAAAATGTCTGGTGTCGATAATTTGAAGTTTTTCGCATCGTCTCCAATACCATCTAGAATCATGTTTGTAAAAAATACGTTTTGTTTGTCCTCTAATTCCAAATTTGCCTTTTCTTTCCAGGTCTTTTGGAATCTGATTACAAAGTCAGACATTGTTTCATTAGGCTTACGTTTACAGTTAAGAATTTGTGAGATATCACGGTTTTGGCTGGCATGGTCGTTTAGAAATTTGGTTAATGGTTCAATGTGAGTATTCTTGTGTTCCTTATCAAGCCATGGGAATCGTTCTTTTATTGTTTTTCCTTTACATGGTCCATCATTTTGTTCATTTAAAGTTTCGCAAGCATTTATCAAAGTATCAATTCCGACATCTGGCATTAAAGTGATCAGAATGTATCTTAAATCCGTGCCATTCAAATTACCATGTAACAACATTGTTTTATACCAATTTATGAATCCTTTAGGGTTAATCAAGGGTTTGGGTGCGTCTTCTATAATCTTAGATACGTCAGATAACGTTAATGGTTTGTACAGAACTTTCTCTTCTATATTTAGCAACGGTGCCTGCACCTGGACCACGCTGCATGTCACAGCCTGCTCAGCCCGTAATTTTATGGGAGAGACACTCTCTACCTCCCGTTTCTTGCTAGGCCTATCATGTTCCTGCTTTCTGACAATATTACCAGGCCATTGTTTAGACATTATTAACCATGCTTGATAGACTTCTTTCATGTAATCGGTATCCCATGTTGGATCTCTAATTGTTTTGTTTGATATCAAATATTCGTCAATAATCTTCAGTTTATTCTTTTCGAAACTCCCGATACTTGGGAAATTATCGTCACTCCATTCCGCAATCTTTGTTAGAAATGGTTCTGCATAGAATGGTCCTAATTTAAGTAAAATCCATCCTTTTGGTGTCACTGTATTAGTGTATTTTATCGGAATATCAATTATATGTGGATCAATTTTCAATAGTTTCTTAATGGCTTTCCTTTCTGCCCGTGGTAGATCTCTCTCAGATTTATATTTCAAGGTTCGTTTATCACAATTTACCGTCTCTGGTCAGCTGACTGGCCGGTCCTAAATATACTGACCTATTGACCCAGTCTCTCCCCTGGCCCCTTAGTCAGGTTTCCCTGCTGCAAGGTATACTGGCCCCACTAGCCGTGGTCTAAATCTGGCTCCGGTCCAGTTACAGAGAAAAGCATGGTCAGTTTGTGCATGACAGAGACAGAGAGAGGTTTGCTCAATCTCAACAGTTTAGATATTACAACTTGATTATAATTACCAATGATACAGTATTTAGAATTTACCTATGCACAATGGAAAAACACATCCTATCAACAGGTGAATAGTAGCAGGGTTTCAGGGTTTTTCCTGCATAGAGAATTATGAGGCGGCCGCCTCCGTCATATTTCTTGCCGCCTCCAGCTCTCGTCAAAACTCTGACGGTCGTATTTTCGACAAGCGTTGCACTCGGTGGATTTCTGTCATTTCTAACTGCAATTGCGGCACTGCGCCCATGTGGTGGCAGGGGCGCTATTTAACCTTAACCCTGGTGGCGCTGTGCTGCAAATAAGCTTAGCTTTGGTGTTTGCTAGCGAAGACAAAACAAGGAACCAGCCAGCAACATGTGGAGCCCTGGGCTTGCACACTCGTCACTTTGTCAACTGTCAGAATAGTCTTAGGGCGAAACGTTATTTCATATCAAAAATCCTGAAAGTCACATTAGTTGGCTTGCTGTTCCATTATCCAGAATGACAAGTTGAGCCTATACTAGCGTTAGTCAGTGCTCCTTTTAATGTATTATTTGCAAAATGATCAGTTTTTAAGTCTGTCAGGGGTTTCAATTGCTGAAAAGTTGTATTAATCAGACAGTCAACAATATTTATTTATTTTTTTTATTAAAAGATTTAACCTTTATTTAACCAGGCAAACATGTAAGAACAAATTCTTATTTGCAATTTGCAATTATTTTTGATGACGCGATCAAACAGTGCAATGCTGTTCTTATTTATTTATTTATTTCCAGTTATTGTGCTTATTGTGCTGTTGGTATAGCCTAATGTCTGCTGGAGTGTTCAATAAAAGTGATCAATAGTGAAATGAAAAACTGCCGGTACGCATTCCGTATTCGGACAAATGTTTCCTTAAATTCAGCTTCGGCCAAGAAATTTCTATTGGGTGCATCCCTAATTTAAATGACACAGTTCTATCAAGGATGGAATATTACAGTTTTCCATTACAGGTATCCTAACACTCTGAACACTTCATGTTCCCACAGCGTGTGCAGACTCCAGAGATGTGGTGTTACTTCTGGCACTGCTGAGTCTATGGAAGCAGCACTTGTTCTCATGTTGTTTCTAATCCTGTATATGTTCCTATTCTTACAGGAGAGAGCTCCAACCCAGACTCAGACATGGAGCCCAGCTCCTCCGCATCAGGAAGCCATAAACAACACAGACGGAGGAGGAGGAGCTCAAGACAGAAGAATCACCACTGTTTAGATTGCAGTGAGAGTTTCATTTGTCCAACTCACCTTAAATCACAACCACAGACTCAAGGAGGACGGAAGACTCACTCTTGTCTTCAGTGTGGAAAGAGATTTGGTTATATGAGCAACCTAAAGAGTCACCAGAGAATACACACAGGAGAGAAGCCGTTCTGCTGCTCCCAGTGTGGGAAGGGTTTCAGTTGGGCAGGTGACCTAAAGAAACACCAGAGAATACACACAGGAGAGAAGCCATTCTGCTGCTCCCAGTGTGGGCAGAGTTTCAGTGAGGCAGGATCCCTTAAGAAACACCAGAGAATACACACAGGAGAGAAGCCGTTCTGCTGCTCCCAGTGTGGGCAGAGTTTCAGTGAGGCAGGATCCCTTAAGAGTCACCAGAGAATACACACAGGAGAGAAGCCATTCTGCTGCTCCCAGTGTGGGAAGAGTTTCAGTGAGGCAGGAAACCTAAAGAGTCACCAGAGAATACACACAGGAGAGAAGCCATTCTGCTGCTCCCAGTGTGGGAAGGGTTTCAGTCAGGCAGGTGACCTAAAGAAACACCAGAGAATACACACAGGAGAGAAGCCATTCTACTGCTCCCAGTGTGGGAAGAGTTTCAGTCGGGCAGATGAACTAAAGAGCCATCAGAGAATACACACAGGAGAGAAGCCGTTCTGCTGCTCCCAGTGTGGGAAGGGTTTCAGTTGGGCAGGTGACCTAAAGAAACACCAGAGAATACACACAGGAGAGAAGCCATTCTGCTGCTCCCAGTGTGGGCAGAGTTTCAGTGAGGCAGGATCCCTTAAGAAACACCAGAGAATACACACAGGAGAGAAGCCGTTCTGCTGCTCCCAGTGTGGGAAGGGTTTCAGTCGGGCAGATGAACTAAAGAGCCATCAGAGAATACACACAGGAGAGAAGCCATTCTGCTGCTCCCAGTGTGGGAAGAGTTTCAGTGAGGCAGGAAACCTAAAGAGTCACCAGAGAATACACACAGGAGAGAAGCCATTCTGCTGCTCCCAGTGTGGGAAGAGTTTCAGTGAGGCAGGAAACCTAAAGACACACCAGAGAATACACACAGGAGAGAAACCATTCCACTGCTCCCAGTGTGGGAAGAGTTTCAGTCATGCAGGATCCCTAAAGAAACACCAGAGAACACACACACTAGTTAACACGACTGCTCCCAGTGTGGGAGGAGTTTAAAGGAGGCAGGAGCCCTAAAGAAGAAGGGGGGGGGGGGGTCTGCTGGCTGCACCATCATATACTGTATGGATATGTACTTGTTGATCGGATCAGGGAGAAGGTTGTGTCATGACATGAGCCTTTTCTAGATTATTTTCCCTCAATGTCTCCCGTCCTCTCCTCCTACCCTCCCTTCCTCTCCCTCCTTCCTCCCCCCTCCTCTCTATTTTACAATGTTCATACATTATAATATTATAACAGTTCTATCTGTTTGTACTCTTTTTCTTAATTATTATTCATTTAATTTCACTGAATTACTTTTTAATACTTGAATATTTCTTTCTTTTTGCTTTGAAAACTGATATCCTGTGTTAGACTACCTGTAGTACCACCCCACACCAGTAGGGTACCACCATAAGTGTTGGGCTTGAGTTACCTGGCGAAGCTTCAGTTTTTCTTTCTAGAAATTAGTTTGTCTTGGTAACAGTGGAGTCTGGTACTTTGCACAATAAAATGCTGAGAATTATACAGTTCACTGTGTCTGCTTGTTATTTCATGTCCCTCTCTGACATCGATTGAAGTTCGTTGCTGTAGAGCGCCATCTACTGGTGACAGTGTTGAACCTGTCTGCATGTGGCTCCTGTGATTAAATAAATGGCTGTGTTCGGAATAGCATACTAGCATACTACTCATACTAGATATGACGTAGATTTTGAGTATGTAGTACGTTCCGAACGTACAGTATGCGAGATTTGAGTATGCGAGAAATTTAGTAGGCGAGCAGTTATTTCCGGGAAATTTGAAGTCGGTTTTGATGGACACGATCTCGTCTCCTATTTCCCTGAATGCATTTCGCGTCCAGAATTGCAGAGTTGCGTCCAGGGTTGCCAGATGGGGCGGGTCACCGCCGAATGGGCTACTTGATTTTGAGGTTATAGAAAGTTTAGGCTGTAAATTGTCAATCCCATCTGGCAAACCTGTGCGCTTTCAGCCTCGTCAAACTGCGTCATACAAACTTGTCATACAGCTATTGTTTACATCGTCCGATAGCCTGGGGACCGAAAGCTTGCAATAAACATTGTTTTTTGCACATATTTGAGTGTGCAGATGCTGCTTTTTTGCACTCTATTTGATACTCTTCAGCTGCAGCACCCCAGCTAAGTCTGATCACGGATGAGCGGTGGTATTTTCACTATACTTGGAATTAACATGATGAAATGCATTCTTAGACATGACTACATCGTCATGATTACAAATATGCCACTTGAAATGCATGAAATCCAAGTTTATTTGTGTCTTACACACATGTTCGCCTAGTATTTGACTGTTTGTAGCCCAATCACGAATGATCCCAGTATTGTAGCTTCAGACGGACAAGTTGGTTGTAGTGCTTGTGTGACGGGGTGTATCTTTGCATGAATCACTCTCAGCTGGATGGCTCACGTTCATTTATTCTGTAGAAAACATACAGTGCATCAATTTGTGGACACGGTTGCAGGGTCATCAGGCTAGATTCCAGTCAGTGTTTTCAGATGAACTGAGCATACAGTAGTCACTCATACTACACAAATTATAACAATAATATGAAACAAAAATACAAAATGTGTAGACTACATAAATCCTCACTTGTGTGATCGTATAGTGGTATTTGAACAGTCAAACAATCAAGTATATATATATATTAACAATAACAATACAATGCATAGAAAAACAGCGCAACTGGAATACACGCATGCACACCACGTGCAACACATGGCTGCAACCTGACTGCTAGGTTAGCTGCGAGCGTGGTGCAAACTAGCGAGATGGAAAACCCAACCTCCTACAATACGGTCTACTAACTTTGGCAGAACAACAGACATACAATAGCACAACAATAATAATATTACCTGTAGAAAACATACAGTGCATCAATTTGTGGACACGGTTGCAGGGTCATCAGGCTAGATTCTAAAATGATGTTACACACGGACATTCACGTTAGCGCCATTATTGTTAACAACAGAAAACTCACATTAACAAACTTGTGATATGCTCCAAACTAAAATACTATAAATGGGGAAACTCAAAACAGCTATCTTACTTATCAAACATTCAAATAAAACATAGGTACATTGATAATCTCTCAAACGATATTCGATCTCAGACCCTGTAGAAAACGTGACCTACCCAGTCAATGTTTTCAGATGAACTGAGCAGGATCATGTTGCGTCCCGCGCTATGCACTGTACAGCTGTATTTACATTAAACCCCTAGAGGGCGCAGTTTAGCTCTATTTTAGCTATAATTGAACTGTACTTTCTACTCCGTTACACTTGCCCACGATATGTTATTGCTCATATATATTTATTTTAATCATGTTATTTTACCAACTGTTAAGACAACAATATAGTAAGCTAGTAAGCTAGTAGCAGTATGCCGAGCAGTGTCGACATCGATGGGGGTCTCCAATCGACTCCATTCAAAGTGATTTACGATCCCGCCCCTCTCTCCTGTCCGGACACATTTGAATTTTCACCGTAAGCCCCGGTAAAGCGACGTTATTAACCCGCAAAGAGTGTGCCCCGGGCACCGTATTTGTCCGTGAATAACACCGTCTAGGAAGGTGGTAAAAACACAATACTACTTTGCTAACTTCACCATACGGTCATTTTGAGCCATCAACCACCCCGCTGGCACCCCGGGAAGTTATGTTTCGAACCCCGAGAGCATGCATAAATGTCTATCCGGAAAGAGTACACTCTCCTCGGCCGCTGCACGCGCCTCTCCTCGGTAACGCGGAGGAACGAAAAGCTTACAGCACCGTGTATTCCCAGGCGGTCTCCCATCCAGGTACTAACACGGCCCAACCCTGCTTAGCTTCCGAGATCGGGCGTATTTATTTATTTATTTTTCTTTTATTATCAAAAATACATTTCACAGATATTTTTTTCAGTTGGTTATTTACATTATTCACAAAACACATAGAGATACGATACGTAAATAACACAGTGAGACATGACAGACAGCACAACACAAAATGTGGGACAGACATAGAATAGACAAAAGACGACAACAAAAAAGACCAAGTAGCATACCAGGTCTTATCTATGCCTGGCAGCCCTTGGTAAAATCATAAAAATCATAAAATCAACATAACAAATAAACCATACGCAAAATAATCCAAACAAAGAAACAATAAAGAATGCTGCAACAAATAAAAAAATGATAAAACAATAAAGAATGATAAAGCAAAAGATACAACACATAAAAAACACGGTGATTCATGACAGACAGCGCAAACAGTGGGACAGACACAACCCTAACCCTAAACCTAAACCAGAATAGACAAAACCAACATGAGACCAAGTAGCATACCAGGTCTTATCTATGCCTGGCAGCCCTTGGTCAACTCAGAAAAATCATAAAACAAACATAAACACTGACTCAAAACCAAACACAGATACTAATCCTCTATATTAAAACCTAATAAGACAGACAAACTTGGACATTCAACAAAAAAGTGGTCAAAATGTTCATCCCTCCCTTTACATACATCACATACCCTACCTACATTCCTATCCATTTGGTGCAATACGACATTTGTGTAAACCCTATTGTGCCTAATCTTAAAATCATTGTGCTCACATTCTACGCTATTATATTTCACACCCAAATTTGCCCATACCTTTCCCACATCAAAACCTTCAAAAACCCTTTCCGACACCTTCTCTGACACTGGCCTCACCAACCCATCACCCAGTAAATCCATGTATATCCCTTTTGTTTTCACATCCTCAAACTTGACCTCTAAACCTTTCCTTTCTACCCTTAATTCTACCATCGTTTTTTCCTCACCTGCCTCTCCCTGTCCTAACATTAAAGTGTTCCATTCCCTACTTATACTGCCCCTAATTCTATTATACACTCCTGCAATCCCACCTATTCTTATATCCCTATTCACTGCCCTTATTCCCTGCACTATCTCCTGCTCTGTTTTGAAATTGTTCTCTGACACTAAATGTTTTACCTGTCTAAACCCTGCCTGTTCAAAGTGCTTACTAACTATCATCTTGCTATTATACTTTATCTTCGGGTTAAAAAAAGATGGGCTGATTTAAAACCTCATCTTTCCCTACACACTTGTACCTTACCTGCTCTAAATATTTCCCCCATGCCTCAAACACCTCTCTATAAAACAGTGACATGCCCTCATACCGTGGTTTATTAAAAACCATTAAAAGACCATTCACACCACACCCCCCATACCTGTGCAAATAATCCTCAAAGAAACCCATCCAACAATATTCATGCCCTTTTCTTCACCTCTATATCTATCAATTTTAACCCCCCATTCTTATAACTATTTATTAACACCCTGTGCCTAATTAGTGCCTGCTTGCTATCCCACAAAAACTATTTATCACCCCATTCAATTATTTCGTGACCCACAAAGGTAAATCTAGTGCACTTAAAACATGGTTCACCTTTGATAGGATCAGGCAGTTTATTACCGTCACCTTCCCCCTTAGTTTCAGTTTTCTCCTTCTCCATGAATTCAGTGTTTGTTTCACCCTGTTCAAAATCCCTGGCCATGTTACATCCCTTGCTTCTTTTTCATTCACACCCACATTCACTCCTAGCACTTTTATCATTCCTTTTGCCACTTTCAAAGGTAAATCGCATTCACTCATGTCTACACTCCCTACACACAGTATTTCTGACTTCTCTACATTCATTTTGGCCCCTGATGCTTTCCCATATACTTCTAATAACTTGACTACTCTCTTCACACTATCTACGTCCCTAACTGTTATGTTTGTGTCGTCTGCATACTGATGTATTAAACTCCTCCCACCCCCTAGAATATGTATACCCTGAATGTGTCTGTCTGATTTTAACATCGTCGCCAGTGGCTCTGCTGTAATGCTATACAGCAGACTGGACAACGGACAACCCTGCCTAACTGATCTTTCTAAACTAAAACTATCTGTCAAAACTCCACTACACTTTACCCTACTCTTTGCACAACTATACAGTAACCTAATCCACTGAACTATCCTCTCCCCAAAACCAAACTTCTCTAACGTCCTAAACATAAACTCATGCTCTACTCTATCAAAAGCTTTATTGAAATCTACACTCAACACTATCCCTCCCTCTTCCTTCATGTGTTTCACTGTATCCCTGACTGACCCTATTGTATCCGCTATATCTCTCCCTGGTATGCTATACGCCTGAGTCGATGACACTATGGACCCTACTACTGACTTAATCCTATTGGCTAAAATCTTCGCTAACACTTTGTAATCTGTATTCAATAAACTAATCCCTCTGTAATTCCCTAACTGTAACTTACTACCCTTCTTGTATAATAAAGTAATTAACCCTGTTGCCATCGACTCACTAACCTTCTCTACCCTTTCCATTTCCTTATAAACCCTCAACAAAATCTTACTAAGCACTGCACTAAAACACTTGTAGAATTCACCTGGTAAGCCATCAGAGCCCGGGCTTTTGCCATTATTTGAGCTCTGAATGGCTAAGGTGACCTCCCCCTCTGATAAATCCCTATCACACCCTTCCCTGTCACTATCCGCTAACCTATGCTCAACTGTCCCCAAAACTTCTCCTACACTGTCATTGTCTACACTACCTTTTTTGAATAAATTCTCATAATACTCCTGCACTGTCTCCAAAACCCAAGATCGCTGTACCCCGTGAATTTGTGTTGTATATCCCCTATTTCCTTTTCTATCCCCTGTGACACTAAACATAAATCAATTCTACTCTGCTTCAAAACCCCACTAACTACCTGTCTTCTCGAAAACTCTCTCTTACTTGTGTTCCTAACTCTCCACACATCTATTACATTTCTCTGCTCTACCATTTCTAATAACCCCCTCCTAGCTGAATCTGTCTTAAAACTATCTACTCTATAAACATCCATCTTAGTGCAAAATACATTAAAGTCACCCACCAAAATACAATTCCCTGTGCAGTGCAAACCCAGTTCTACAAAAAAATCCCTCTTTTCAACCTCTCTATTTGGTGCATACACATTGATTAATCTAAACATAACATTATTTATATTAAATTCTATCCCTATTACTCTACCCTTCCCGTCATTCAAAACCTCTCTTACATTCTCTACCCTATTCTCTTTAATTAATATTGCTACCCCACATGATTTGTTTGTCCCATTATTTGCAAACAGCATACCCCTCCATTTCCCCTTGATTTCTGTCATTTTGGTGTCTGTCCACTTTGTCTCCTGCAGTATCAGAAAATCAGATGTGAAAGTCACCAGCACCTCCTCCAGCTTCTCCATATTGTTGAGCCCATTGATGTTTATGGAGGAAAGCGTGACCATTGAAAACAAGTGTAGGAGGATAAACATGTTTACTACCATTTTACTTTTATTTCTTGTTTCCCTCCGCTTTCTGCTGCTTTGACTTGCGCTTTAGTTTCCCCTCTAACAGCGCCCTCTTCCTCCCTCCCACTATCGTCAACAGCTCAGACTCGTCTTGCTCCCCGCACCCATCGTCACTGACACTTGTTAACATCTTTTCAGATGTTTTCGGGGGGGGGCTTACGGATACGGCCCCTCGCCATTCCGACTCGTTGTTCATGGGGGTTCCCTCCTTTGATTTGTTGCCTGCCTCTTGTGCTTCTGTCGGGCGCACGACTCTCGGGGGCAAAGGCTCTTGTTGGGAACCTCTCCCCCCGGTCGTCTGTGCGCTCCCTTGCAACTCCGATGCCTGGGTTACCCCCATAAAGCTGTCGAGGCTCGACCCCATGCCCCCCCCCCCACTCTCTCCTGTCAGTCCCGACCACCTCGTACTCTGAGTTTCTGACACAGTCTGAGCTGTCAACGATACTCCCTCCTCCATCCCCTCTTCCTCCTCTCCCTCGCTCTTCTCTTCCTCTTCTCCCTCTCCCTTCTCTTCCTCTTCCCCCTTTCCCCCCTTCCCTTCTTCCTCCCTCTGTCTAAAAACAGTGGTTGGACTCGTCACTACTTCCTCTTCCTCCCTACACTTACATTGGGATTCCAGGTCCCCACACCCCCTGCACTTGTTTTCAAAAGTCGCGCATTCCCTCGCATAATGCCCGCTGAGCCCACACCTTCTGCACCTGAACTCGGGACATTCCCGTAGAATGTGCCCTGGCTGCAGACACATCCTACACACCTTCACCTGTCTGTCATGAATCACCCGAAAGAAATCAGACCCATTGTCCGTCTCGAACTTGGTCGAGTACGGCAGTGACTTAACAACATCATTGAATTTCACCTTAACAAAACGTGTACCTTCGCAAATGCTGGTCCCCGGCCACATCCTCCTCTTTATCGGGGAGACCGCTTGCACCCCCCAGTCCGATAGTTTCCGTAAAATGTCCCCGTCTTTGGTGTAGACCGGCAGCCCGATGAAGGAAACCACCATCTCGTCCCCGCACAGCTCCCTCGCCATGACCCTCGTCTCCTTGATCTTGAAGCCGTCGAGCAGCCTCTCTTTCCCCTTTGGATGGCTCATCGTGACTTCGTATTTGTTTAATCTGATGTAGCGACAGCCCACGACGAGCCCGGAGCAGCGCCATCATCGTCACCTTCTCCTCGCCGACCAGCTCCACCGCCACCGTCAACTCCTTGCTGTAGGCCGGCTCCTCTCTCTCCTCTCTCCTCTCTCCCTCTCTCTCCTCTCTCTCCGCATTCGCCCTCGCTTCCGCCGCCTGCTTCTTCCTCGCTATTCTCTCTCTCTCCATTCTCTCTCCATCTCTCCCTCTCTGTCTCTCCATCTCCTCTCTCTCTCTCTCTCCTTCTTTCGCCATGCCGGTGTCCGTTTTCTTAGTCGTGTCGTCTGTCGTTCCGAGTTCTTTTACCATGTTTGAGCCGTCCGTGTACAAACAAAACGAAAAAACTAAAATATCCCCCCTAACAGCAAGCTGCTGGGGGAATAAACTCTTACACACTGACTCTCCTTTCACTCACACAAACTACGCAAATATTCAAACACCAAACTCTCATGCACACAATAATTTTCAAAACGCTCCCGCTGCTATCCCGCTCTACGACAGGTCGTATTCAGGCTAGTATGGCCGTGAGCAACAGGACCATGACCCTAAGCATCCATATGCCTGTGCCTGGAGCACTCTTGTTCATGGAACTTTATTATATAAGCACTCTATTTGTGGGTAGACTATGCACAAGGTGTCCTGGATGAAGGGAGAAGTTAAAATCGCTCTGAGAGCGCCGGAGCGCACACTGGGTGCAACGTCATAAAGGGACCAGGTAATTTGATTGGACAAGAGGCATTCCATGAGTGCTGATCATATTTCCAGGGCGAATTTACGAACGCAGCTAGCGAACAGAAGGCGCAAAAAATCGTCAGATCAGATATATAAACGTGTTATTTTGGTAAACTGGACACATTTTGGGAATATATGTGGTTACTTTCTCGCCTGAAAACATATTAAAACTTCATAAAATGACATGTTAACACTTGTAAAGCCAAAATTACATATTTTAGCTAAGGGAGGTTTAAAATGGAGGTTTAAATTCGCCGCTCCCGGCGGATGCATAATGGTCGGCTGGTTTTCGGATACTACTATACTACAGTATTATTATGAATTTAGTAGGTAGTATGCAGTATATACTCATTGAGTATGCTAGTACGCTATTCCGAACACAGCCAATGTTTATCGGAGGAGAGAGGATGTGATGTCACCATGCCCTGAGCACTTCCTGTGCCCCCCTGAGACCACGCCCACCACTTCCTTATCATCTGTTGATGTTACCTCGATGGCGTTACCATGGAGATGTAATCTGTCAGAATATATCGACATTTATCCTCAAACTGACTCTAATCAAAGTATGGTTGCTTGCCTCTACCATGGAGAGGCTTCTATCACGCATGTCTGTGTTTTGATGTTTTCTGTTTCTAAATTTGGGCTGGGGTAGGTCGGAAGGACTTAGAGAGGTTGAAGATGCTTTTGACACTCGTTTCTAGGTGATGGGGATTAGTACCGCTCTCCCGCTGGTCTGCGCTAGAGAGGGTCACTAGTTTAAAGACTTCTGCCAGAGAGTCCAAATGTTAGTTCCTGTAAGGGGTGTCCATACTGTCCAATGAATCAGATCTTGGTAGGTGTGAAAGTCCTGTGGGGGGATTTGGGGGATGTGGCTAAGTTTCTCAATGGAGTTGTTTAGGTTGTTGAGTCTGGTTTTATGGTTATGAGGTAAATGGACAGAGTAGTTAATTTTAGGGACTAGGATTGTTTCCATTACTTAATTAGCAAATAAAGTAAATTAAACTATTAGAAAGTAAGCTTTACCTACCTATTATTGTGAATATTTTTTTTTAAAGGTTGAAAAAGGCCAGGAAAATATGTTTTTAATTGATTTTTGTGGACAGAAATGTCTAAGCTAATTCTTGTGGGAAGGTCTGGAATCGGTGGAATCTAAGTAATTGGGACTTTACTAGGCCTCTGAAGGTGTGGGGAGGATGGAAACTAGTTCGGTGGAGGAGGGAATGGGTATCAGTGTCCTTAAAAAACACTTTAATATCCAGTTTACCTGTTAGGGGGAAATTATTTCCTTTGAAGGTTGTGGTGTCTAGGAAATCAATGGAGTTAAAATCAAGGCTATGTTTGAGGGTAATGGATTTGTGGTGGGAATTTAGTATATTAGCGAATTCCTTGAATTCTTCCCTGTAGTAAGGCCAAATGCCCCAGATGTCGTCTAAGTACCGGAGGTAGTAAGATGGTTTGAGGGGGAGGATGGTCCTTTCCCATATAGATGTCTGCCAGGGCTGGGGCAATTTTTTTGCCCATGGCTACTCCCTTGATCTGCAAGTAGGTTTGGCCATTGAAGTTGAAATCATTTTTGGTAAGTGCTATTTCCAGGAGTCTCATAATTTGAAAGTCCGGTCGACCCACTACCGGATTCTCCAATAGGCATTTGCGGACTGCCGCTAACCCTGGTGCAGTTTCGATGTTAGTATATAGGCTGTCTACGTCCATTGAAAAGAGTAGGTCATTGGGGCCCAACTGGGCTGATTTAACTTTGGCTATGAAGTCGTAAGTGTCTTTAACATAGCTAGAGTGAAGAGTAGCTAGGGGGTTAAGGAAATGATCAATATATTCTGAAATACCATAGGTCTCGCTGCCGCAGTCTGAGACTATGGGTCTGCCCGCTGGTATCTCAAGGGGCTTAGGCCACGAGGAAGGGGGTTTATGGATTTTAGGGAGGAGGTAAAAGCATCTGGCTTGTGGATCTACCTCACCGGCCAGGTAGCGTATTTGTTTGTCATTAATGTGGCCTGTGCCGTGTAATTCTGACAGTATGTCAAAGATTTCTAAGGCAGTGTTGGGGAAGATAGGTGCCGCTAGTTTTGTGTAATATTGTGGTAAATTTAATTGTCTTTCGGCTTCAGTGATGTATTGGTCTCTGTCCAAAACGACGACCACTGAGCCTTTATCTGCCGGTTTGATGATTATGTGTGGGTCATTTTGGAGTAATTTGAGGGCTGAGACTTCTTCTGGTAGTAGGTTGGGGGTTTCCCGGAGAAGGGGCATGGAGGAGATGGCTTCGTCATCCGCTTGCCTCAGACAGGATAGTAAATGGGGGAGTTGGGTGTAGGAAGGTTCCCAGGTGGATTTGGGTAGGAACCGGGGGATCTCTACTGTGTTTTCGGGGTCTTTATCAAAGAAGGCTATTAATTCTAGACGCCTGTGGTAGGAGAGAGCCTCCGTTTGTAATCGCGTGCGAGACCTCTTGGTTAAGTCGAGGGTGGGGATAAAGGAGAGGCCCCTTTTGAGTAGGGAAATTTGGGCTGGGGTAGGTCGGAAGGACTTAGAGAGGTTGAAGATGCTTTTGACACTCGTTTCTAGGTGATGGGGATTAGTACCGCTCTCCCGCTGGTCTGCGCTAGAGAGGGTCACTAGTTTAAAGACTTCTGCCAGAGAGTCCAAATGTTAGTTCCTGTAAGGGGTGTCCAATGAATCAGATCTTGGTAGGTGTGAAAGTCCTGTGGGGGGATTTGGGGGATGTGGCTAAGTTTCTCAATGGAGTTGTTTAGGTTGTTGAGTCTGGTTTTATGGTTATGAGGTAAATGGACAGAGTAGTTAATTTTAGGGACTAGGATTGTTTCCATTACTTAATTAGCAAATAAAGTAAATTAAACTATTAGAAAGTAAGCTTTACTTACCTATTATTGTGAATATTTTTTTTTCAAAGTTGAAAAAGGCCAGGAAAATATGTTTTTAATCGATTTTTGTGGACAGAAATGTCTAAGCTAATTCTTGTGGGAAGGTCTGGAAGAAAGGGATGCTGCATGGCCTCCAGAGAGACATGTGACAAATTCAAACACTGCTATTGGTTCCTTATGGCCCTGCCTCTTTTTCTAAGTATTGCATCATAACTGGGGATGCATTGTGTGAATGTAAAAGGCCAATAATGGCTAGAGGCAACAAGGTGCCATAGATGGTTAAAGACAGTCACGAGCACATGTCTATGTGACCACAGCGCTTTGAGTTGCATTTCATGTACGAAAGGCGCTATATAAATAAAGCTTTACTTACTTTACTTACTTACACAGTCGTGACCACATACTGGCGCAAAGTGCTGCACGAGGCAAGAGACCAGCCTTAGCTAGCTAACTAACAACCACTTTGTACTTCATACATTAGCTAATAGAGTCATCGTTGCTTCTGTAGTCTACAGTTAAAATGCATTGCTTAGATGTATTAATTACTAACTGGCTAATATTATTGAACATTTAAACATCGCGTTAGAACAGGCGGCCTGTCTAAACTAGCTCGCTAAAATCACAACTGGTGGCAACTGGACTTGAAACCATCTCATGTGGCTCAATTAAAAGCTTATATTCTTTAATTACTTTGACAGTGATTATCTGGCAGCATGTAAGGTCATAAACATCGTGTAGCTAGCTCTATTTCCTCACAGAACGCCTTAGATGTACTTACATAGAAGTGACATAGAAGTGACTTCTTTCAAATCTGATCAACTGATACGAATTGTATCAGGTCATTTGTAGGGCTTCTCACCCCTGAGTATCACTGCGCACGTCATACAATTCTCGTGTCATTCATTGGTTCACAGAATACTGAATTCTATAAATATGTTATTTATTGAATACACGGGCAGCATTTTCGACTCAAAGGAAGTAAAACAAATAACGGCGCAGTAATCACTACGACCACGGACATTTCGGGGAGAGCTCTACCTCCCCTTTTCGTAATCAAGTCACATGCGATTTGCTCCAATCTAAAATATGTCCACTAGTTGGTATAGTCCGGTTAATATGTGAAAAAATAGTTCACTTTTTCATAAAAGCACAAAACTTGGTACACTTGTACAGTTTGGGGTGCTGAACATTTTCAGACGTGGAGCCCTCGCAAAAACTCCTCCTAGTGGCCATGGCGGGCATTTTCCTTTCCGCCATAGCCCAATTGTGTATTTTGCTTCATATCTCCTGAACCAAACATGATAACACAGAACAAATGATGTCTACCCTTATGTTTTTAAGGTCAATGATTAAAATGATACCATACACAACATCATGAAGTGTTCAGGTGGCCATGGCGGGCATTTTCCTTTCCACCATAGCCGAATAATGTATTTTGCTTCATATCTCCTGAACCAAACATGATAACTTAACACTGAACAAATTATGTCTACCCCCATGTTTTGAAGGTCAAGGATTACAATGATACCATACACAACATCATAGTTGATAAGATGAATTACATACTGTATTCATTACAGTAATTGTCACTCAATATTTAATTTAATGTTTTCTTGTGCTACCCGAATTAAGAAATGAAAGTAATAATCAAATTATGTGGAATGTATATATATTTTTTATCTTGTTATATGTATTAAGATGTACAGTAGCATTAAACTAGAAGACATGTTTTGATGCTGCTTATGATTGCATTCCGTAGTCCCTCTCTGGTCCGTCTCATCAACATCATTTGTTTTGATGTAGCCAAGATCAATGGGAAATGCCTGTTTTTGTGGAAAAGCACATAACAGAGCTGAACATGGATTCTGGATGGACATACTGCATCTAATTTCCTCTGGATGTTCAAAGGGGAAAGTGAAATGTGTGGTTACTTTTCCCCAGAAATTGATGTTCTGAAGTCAATGTTGTGCTTGTATGAAAGATATGATTTGAATTCACTATGTTGGCTGATAAGGATAATGGAAGGAAGTTTAGACAGTAAAACTACATATACAGTATGTTACCTATGGTTGCCAGCCAATGCCCTCTTACTACTGAGTCAACTCTCTTTATTTGTGACAACCAGACTAGTGCAGAACACAAGAGGCAGATGGAGAGTAAAACCCAAAGCTGGGTGTATTTATTGATTCCGGGGAATAGGGGCAGAGCTTCTATGAAGCAGGCAGATCAGGAGGGTCAGCAAGCAGGGCAGGCAGGTAGAGAGGGCAGGCAGGGCAGGGCAGTGCAGGCAGAGAGGGCAGGCAAGTTCACTCCAAAGTGCTCTTCAGGTAGCTGCTCCCCTCTCACAGGTAGTAGAGGAAGTCATCCAGGTTCATGTTGGGCTCTCTGTGGATGCTCTGTCCCACCAGGAAAGCAAGCTTGTGGGCGAGGAGGGGCACGCACACATGCAATGACATTTTTATCAAGTCACTGAACACTGAAGTCACTGATGCTGTGGGGATGCTAGAATTGTCCCCATTATGATAAAATCCACCATCCCCCCCTGATTTTCTTTTACAACTTGAGTACTGTGCATACTGTATAGCAACGGTAAGATGAAAGTCTGCCAACCAACAAAAGAAGTATATTGTTGTGACATTTCTATGGATAGGATGGTTGAAGCTCATTTAATGGATAGTGGCAAGCACACAATAAGAATGTGACCTGCTACCCATTCTGAGTGAGAGTACGCAGGTGCCTGAGGCGGGGAATGTTTCTCCCTGGGTCTGAAGAGGGGAGAGAGAGAGAGAGAGAGAGAGAGAGAGAGAGAGAGAGAGAGAGAGAGAGAGAGAGAGAGAGAGAGAGAGAGAGAGAGAGAGAGAGAGAGAGAGAGAGAGAGAGAGAGAGAGAGAGAGAGAGAGAGAGAGAGAGAGAGAGAGAGAGAGAGAGAGAGAGAGAGAGAGAGAGAGAGAGAGAGAGAGAGAGAGAGAGAGAGAGAGAGAGAGAGAGAGAGAGAGAGAGAGAGAGAGGCTGTTTGTTTTGTGTTATAGCGAAAGGCAGCTGAAAAGGCTGTTTGTCTTGTGATGGAGTGAAAGACAGATGAAAGGGGAGTGAGTGAAAAGCAGGTCCCTCTAGTACGCCGAAGGGATGGAGAGAGACAGGACAACAGAGGGAGACACTAAAACAAGAGAGAGAGAGAGAGAGAGAGAGAGAGAGAGAGGGAGAGAGGGAGAGGGAGAGAGAAAACAGAGAGAAGGGGATGGGGAGAGAGGGCGGGTGGGGGGGGATTCATTTATGTTTGACCTGCACCCAAGGATATCATTTTTATGTCTTTCATTTGGATGGAACAGGAAAGTAGTCAGCCTCAGACTGACCGGAGTCAACATCACTCAGGGACGGAGGAGGAGAGACAGGAGGGACAGACAGAGGAGAGACAGGAGTGACAGAGTTTTTGAAATGTTGATTTTCGGGCCAACTTTGTAAAAGAAAAAGATCAGGTAAAGATTGGGTAATCAGTAAACGCGTATCAAAACAAATGAAGAAGGATGACAGAGGAAGGCAATCAAAGGGAACAAGGAGTGAAAGACAGATGGTGGTTCAGCTCAAAGAAAGGAGAAGACTTTGATTGTTTTCCATGTTATGGGCAACAAGAGAAGTTGGGAACGTCAGGAATATGTCTCCTATCGACTCCTATCATCTCGTGGGAATTCTGATGTGTTTTCTCCCTCTCCAAGGTACAGTAAACAGCAGCTATACATAGATTTATTTTATTTTGTCCTATGACCCTCTTTCTTGCACATGAAGGCAAAAAGGTATTGTGGAGTGTGAAGGGGGAGTACATAGAGAGATACACGTTCAAGAGTTCAGCAGCTGACAGCCTAGGAAAATTCTACTTCTGAAAAACTGTGTGCAATGATAGTGATTGCAGTGGGGGAAACTCAGTCATTTTTTTATCTTCACCTTGACTTTACAAATTAATTCTATTCCTTTACACGACATAACATTGTTATGTGTTTAACATGATCATACTTTACTTCAGTATCTACTGACGATCCGGGTTCCAAAGCTCAATTCTCTCATTGATATGAACATGTGTTAAAGTGAGGCTTACATTTACATTTTTACATTTACATTTTTGGCATTTAGCAGACGCCTTATTCCAAAGCGACTTACGCTGATACATTTGTACATTTGAATAGTAAGCAAGTGAATCATCAATCCACCAGTTGTAGCAGGAAGAGTAATCCAGCTCAGGCCCGGGGCTATTGATAGAAGGAAAAACCTTCTTCTATCACCTTCTTCTAAACCTAGACTTTTTTTGGACACTGGAGAAACAGAGAAACAGTACAAGGGGGCAATAGAAGTTCTTAGGGACACAGTAGAGGGGAAAAGCGGGTGTCTTCAGGAGACGCAGTGCTGAGGGGCAGAAGATGTCTCAGGAGGAGCAGTTAATGTGTGCCAGATCGTAGCTTCAGCTTACCGTAAAGATACGCTTCCAGCTCCCCTACCTATTTACTACCCTGCCTGTACCTGCCTCCTACTTACCCCTGTTTTGCCTTTACCTCCCCAGTACCCCTACCGGACTCCTGCTACCTGCCCTCCTGCCTGCCTTACCTACCTGCCCTCTTGCCTGCCTGCCCTACCGGCCTGACCCCTGCCTGCCTAACGACTACTCTTCCTGCCTAGCCCCTGCCTGCCTGCCGACTACCCCTCCTGCCTAACCCCCCTGCCTGCCTGCCGACAACCCCTCCTGCCTAAACCCCCTGCCTGCCTGCTGACTACGCCCCCTGCCTGACCCCCCGCTTGCCCTACGACCATTCTCTGCCTACTCCCTAAAATAAATCATACTTTATTTTACTTTAACCTGTCTCTGTCTGTGTCTGCGCTTGGGTTCCCTATCTGACCGTAACAGGGAGTCTCCGTTCCCACACTAGCAGGCTCAGGAACAGCTTCTTCTTCCCTGCAACTGTTACTCTGCTGAACCCCCCACCACCCTCCCTCCACCCCCCAACAAGAGGAACATGATCTCCCAGTATCAGTGTACCCCCTCCCCCCCCATACCTCTACTGGCTGCACACTCAGGACTTCAATTAAACTGTTTGTTGCACTACTGCTTGTTTACACATACCATATTTATTATGGTTATAATTATTGGTCTCCAATTATACAACTTACATTACATGTAACATACCACCAGACCTATTGCCCTTGTTCAGCTGTACATATCATATTGATATTCATCTCATGTATGTGTTATACTAATTTATTTATACTCACTGTAATACCTTACACTGTAATATCATGCACTGTCTATAGTATCATGTCTTTTGCACTATGCCACTATTTGCACTATCTGGTTAGATGCCAAACTACACTTCGTTGTCTCAGTACTCTGTACAATGCAATGACAATAAAGTTGAATCTAATCTAATTAATAATTTTGCCATTTAGCAGACGCTTTTAATCCAAAGCGATTTACAATTACGAATTACAGGGACATTCCCCCTGGAGTAACTGAGGGCTAAGTGCCTTACTCAAGGGCACACTAGTAGTGGTGTGGTTTCAGGCGGGATTTGAACTCACAACCTTCCGATCACAAGTCCAACTCACTATCCACTAGACCACCACTACCCCTTAAAATTATTATTATTAATTAAACATTTAATTTTCTAATCTAATCTTACGTTGCAGAACGCACACATAAGGTTGGTAGTAACTGTTGGACTCTATGTTGTAACAGCGTCCTCTAGTGGGAGGAGGCAGTCTCAGTTGTGAATGAACCCAAATTATACCATCAATTATATTATTTTGAGATCTTTTCAAACAACCAAGTCATGATACACACATTATCAAATGTATAAGCCACATGATGTAGCCAAAAGAACACACGTCTTGCGTCATGCAATTGAATGTATGGCTCAGGGAGGCTGGCGGAGGTAGACATCGGAGGACGGGCTCATTGTAATGTATGGGATGGAATAAGAAACCATTCCCTATTCCGTTCCATGCATTTCAATGAGCCCCATCCTCCGATGTCTACCTCCACCAGCCTCCACTGCTATGGTTATATGACTTCGTTTTGTAGGTCATTCAAGTTCATGTACAGATATTACTGACGGGAAAGGCATCTTGGGCATCACAGGGATTACATTGAGGGCCAGAGAAGGATAGATGAGAAGGTAGTTGTAGCAGTCTCTAGGCACAGAGGGAGGTCGACACAGAGGAATGGTACAGAATTGGTCTTTATTTAGTTCAGCACAGCTCAGCACCGTCACTGACGTGCTGAGCGAGTCTTTTTCCCACTCCCGCTGTCTCTCCATTTCGGGACCCGCTCCGTCCGGCGGAGCCCTCGCTCCCGCCCCGCTATTCCGCTCCCGGCAGAGCCCTCGCTCCCGCCCCGCTAGTCCTCCCTTTCGGGACCCGCTCCGTCCGCTGCTGGCAGAGCCCTCGCTCTCGCCCCGATATTCCGCTCCTGGCTGAGCCCTCGCTCTCGCCCCGCTAGTCCTCCCTTTCGGGACCCGCTCCGTCCGCTGCTGGCAGAGCCCTCGCTCTCGCCCCGATATTCCGCTCCTGGCTGAGCCCTCGCTCTCGCCCCGCTAGTCCTCCCTTTCGGGACCCGCTCCGTCCGTCCGGCTCCCTGCACCTCACCCCCTTTCGGGGTCTCGTGCGTCCTCGCCGCGGCTCTCTCTCTCTCGGTCTCTCCGTGTCTCCGTGCGGCAGGTACTTCCTGCCCTACTCATCTCCCGAGGGAACAAACACACACAGGTTAAATAGACCAGTGGAACAACGAGCCTGATCACTGACACCTGTCCGTAATCAGCCCATCATAACGAGCCTGATCACTGACACCTGTCCGTAATCAGCCCATCATTCCCCTCCACGGCAGTCTAGCTCCCTCTGCAGGCCAGAACGCGCCATGTTCCCCACACATCCCCACCGCCAGTTTCGAGGCCGGGGATACAACCGGCCGATAGCCTACTCCCCCCCCCCATCACGGGAGAGGAAGTCGGCCACTACCATCTGCGTCCCCGGCCTGTGAACCACCGTGAAGTTGAAGGGCTGCAACGCGAGGTACCACCGGGTGATCCTCGCGTTGGTGTCCTTCATGCGGTGGAGCCACTGTAGGGGAGCATGGTCGGAGTAGAGGGTGAATGCGCGCCCCAGCAGGTAGTACCGGAGGGCGCCGACCGCCCACCGAATGGCCAGACACTCCTTCTCCACCGTGCTGTACCTGCCCTCCCGCTCCGACAGCTTTCGGCTCAGGTACAGCACCGGACGGTCGAATCCCTCCACCTGCTGGGTCAGCACCGCCCCCAGCCCTCTATCCGACGCGTCTGTCTGCAGAGAAAAAGGAATGTTAAAGTTAGGAGCATACAAGACTGTCTCCCCACAGAGGGCGTTCTTAATCCCATCGAACGCTACTTGGCACCGCTCACTCCATTGGACCGGATCCGGGGCCCCCTTCCGGGTCAGGTCGGTAAGGGGGCTGGCCAGCTCCGAGAACCCCGGCACAAACTGCCGGTAGTAGCTGGCCAGTCCCAGGAACCGCCTCACGTCCTTCCGGGTCCTGGGCCGCGGGGCGGCGGCGATCGCAGTGGTTTTGTCCACCTGCGGTCGCACCTCCCCACCGCCCAGGCTGTACCCCAGATACCGGATCTCCCCCCGCCCGATCACGCACTTCGCCGGGTTCGCCGTCAGCCCCGCCTGCCTCAGCGACTGTAGTACCGCAGCCACCCTCTGCATATGCTGCGGCCAGGTGTCCGCATAGACGACAATGTCATCTACGTACGCCGCAGCATACGCAGAGTGCGGCCGCAGAATACGATCCATCAGCCGCTGAAACGTGGCCGGGGCCCCAAACAACCCGAACGGAAGCGCGGTGAACTGGAATAACCCCCGCGGGGTAGAGAATGCCGTTTTTTCCCGGGCTGCCGACGATAATGGTATCTGCCAGTACCCCTTCGTGCAATCCAATGTTGTGTAATATTTAGCCGTGCCAAGCCGGTCCAGGAGCTCGTCGACCCGGGGCATAGGGTAGGCATCGAATTTAGACACCGCGTTCACCCGTCTATAGTCCACACAGAACCGTACAGACCCATCGCGCTTTGTCACCAGCACGATGGGGCTGCACCAGTCGCTATGCGACTCCTCGACCACGCCCAGTTTTAGCATAGAGTCTAATTCCCGGCTCACCACGTCTCGTCTGTGAGCCGGCAGCCTGTATGGCCGCGTACGTACCGTAACCCCCGGTGGCGTAACTATCTGATGCTCTATGAGGCGAGTACGACCGGGTATAGGGGAGAACACATCTGCGAACCTATGTTGCAATCGATCAACGTCCGCCCGCTGGTTCGCCGAGAGACGGTCGCCTACGCAGGCCGGGGCGCTAGTACTCGTTTTTGGGACCTCCGGCCCGAACTCATCCTGCTCGGGAAGTAGCGTCACCAGGGAAACAGGGACCACGTCGTTCCATTTTTTTAATAGGTTAATGTGGTATATTTGCGTGCAATCCCCTCTATCCGACCGCACTACCTCGTAGTCTACATCCCCAATTCGCCGTGTGACCACGAACGGCCCTTGCCACTTGGCGAGTAATTTAGAGCTAGACGTGGGCAGTAATACGAGGACTTTGTCTCCCGGTGCGAAATTGCGTAGTCTAGTCCCTCTGTCGTACAGCCGTTTCTGCCGCTCCTGGGCCTCGAGCAAATGCTCCCGTGACATAACCCCCAGTGCGTGGAGCTTTGCTCGTAGGTCCAGGACGTATTGTATTTCATTCTTACTGTCACTAGACCCTTCCTCCCAGCTTTCTTTAATCAGGTCTAGGACGCCCCGTGGCTTGCGCCCGTATAGGAGCTCAAAGGGGGAAAACCCCGTGGAAGCCTGGGGTACTTCCCGCACTGCGAACAACAGAGGGTCTAACCACTTATGCCAATTACGACTATCTTCGTGAATGAACTTACGGATCATTGACTTAAGCGTCCGATTGAACCGCTCACACAGCCCGTCGGTAGCTGGGTGGTACACGCTCGTTCGGACCGCCTTAATGTCTAACAACCCGTAAAGTTCCCTAAGTGTTCGTGACATAAAGTTAGTGCCTTGGTCGGTGAGGATCTCTTTCGGGATCCCCACCCGGGAGATGACCTGGAATAACGCCTGTGCTACACTCTTTGCAGAGATAGTACGAAGCGGTATTGCCTCGGGGTATCGAGTCGCGTAGTCTATGAGGACTAACACGAACCGATAGCCCTGTGAGCAACGTTCAAATGGCCCGATTATATCCATCCCAATCCGGTCGAATGGTGCCTCTACCAGGGGAAGGGGGCACAACGGTGCCCTGGGCACGGCCGGGGGATTGACTAATTGGCACTCGCGGCAGGATGCACACCACAGATGCACCTCTGCCCGAATCCCCGGCCAATAAAATGTTTTGTCGTATCCTAGGTGGCCTGCCATCGGGTTATAATGCGCCGCCTGAAATATAGCTTTCCGGCGGCTCCTAGGTACCAACAACTGGGTCGTTTCCTCGTCCCTGCGAGTGTCACGACTCACTCTATACAGTCTGTCCCTAATCAATACAAAATACGGGTGGGCGCGCACAGCGTCTGGCCGTACCAGCACACCATCAATACTGATCACCTGGTCATAGGCGGAGCGTAGAGTGGCGTCGCGAGACTGCTCGAGGGGGAAGTCGGCTACTGGAGGGAACGCAGGCGGTGGATCTGCGGGTGCCGGACCCACCGCCTCCTCCGGCTCCTCGGCAGCGTCGGACGCCCTCGCATCAGCGCAGAGCACTGCGCACGCCTCACATTTCCCTGTCGGTCGTGCACGCACCCCCGTGGTTTCCCCTAATACCTGCGGAAACCCAGCCCAATCTAAACCCAAAATTAGGGGGTGCGTGAGGCTCGGACTAACCGCCGCCTTGATACTATACTTTTTCCCCCCATAACGGATTTTGATGGGGACCACCGGATACTGGTGACAATCCCCATGTATACACAGTATCCCAACCCGCGATGCCTCTAACAATGCCCCGGGTCGAACCAGGCGCTGGTGGATCATGGTCTGTCCGCAACCAGAATCCAACAGCGCCTGGTGCGTCTCGCGTTGTACCCTTACTGGGATGTAAAACGCCTGTCCTGGACGCGGGGGAGGGGTCGGACTGCCGACGACGCGGATTACCTGACCCACCTCCATCTCGGGGCATTCCCGGCGGAGGTGGCCAGGCTGTCCGCATCGCCAGCATCCCTCCTCTACCGCTCGTGGGGCCGTCTGTGGGGTGGAGGTTGGCCCCCCGTGTGTGTTCCTCCCCCCGGTGTCCCGCCCCGTCCTCCGGGCTGGCGTTGGTGGCTCCCGCCGCGGCTCCACCCCAGGCCGTACCCCAGGCCGCGCCCCGCCGGCCCGTTGGCGCGGAGCCGGGGTCGGGGTAGGGCGCGGGCCCGGGGCTGGGCCCGGGGCTGGAACCTGCGGTCGAGGCAGGTGGTTGTCGGGGAAGGGGTCGAGAATGGCCTCCGGCGCGTCCCGCACCCCCCTCCTCTGGGCCCGAACCGGTGGCTCGGTGCGGTCCAGTAGCTCGCGGAGCATGGCCCGCTGCTCCGCCTGTCCCCGCATCAACTCCGCCGCCATCACCTCCTGCGCCTGTAGCATCCGGGCCAGGTGCGCCACCACCTGGACCGATGAGTCCATGGTCCTCTGGGCGTGTGTGCCGACCCCCTCTCTGTGCCCCACGTTGGGCGCCAGATGTAGCGATCTCTAGGCACAGAGGGAGGTCGACACAGAGGAATGGTACAGAATTGGTCTTTATTTAGTTCAGCACAGCTCAGCACCGTCACTGACGTGCTGAGCGAGTCTTTTTCCCACTCCCGCTGTCTCTCCCTTTCGGGACCCGCTCCGTCCGGCGGAGCCCTCGCTCCCGCCCCGCTATTCCGCTCCCGGCAGAGCCCTCGCTCCCGCCCCGCTAGTCCTCCCTTTCGGGACCCGCTCCGTCCGCTGCTGGCAGAGCCCTCGCTCTCGCCCCGATATTCCGCTCCTGGCTGAGCCCTCGCTCTCGCCCCGCTAGTCCTCCCTTTCGGGACCCGCTCCGTCCGCTGCTGGCAGAGCCCTCGCTCTCGCCCCGATATTCCGCTCCTGGCTGAGCCCTCGCTCTCGCCCCGCTAGTCCTCCCTTTCGGGACCCGCTCCGTCCGTCCGGCTCCCTGCACCTCACCCCCTTTCGGGGTCTCGTGCGTCCTCGCCGCGGCTCTCTCTCTCTCGGTCTCTCCGTGTCTCCGTGCGGCAGGTACTTCCTGCCCTACTCATCTCCCGAGGGAACAAACACACACAGGTTAAATAGACCAGTGGAACAACGAGCCTGATCACTGACACCTGTCCGTAATCAGCCCATCATAACGAGCCTGATCACTGACACCTGTCCGTAATCAGCCCATCATTCCCCTCCACGGCAGTCTAGCTCCCTCTGCAGGCCAGAATGCGCCATGTTCCCCACAGTAGTGTATGCTCCCTGCATGCAAACTCCAAAGATGAAGAGCTCCACTGTGCTGGTATTGATCCATTATATTTGAGTAAGAGAGGAATATGAAGCAGATGGAGATTGGATGGTTGCGGTTGATCAATGGCGGACATAAAATGGGATTGAACCATGAAGCGTGTACTGTGTTGTTAGTAAAACAATCCAAGCAGGTCGCATATACACTTAACGATGAATAATGGATGTTTACGTGTAACGTGTAATTGTATGTAAAATAATGTTGTTTTTTCTTCCTTCTCTCCCTCTTCCCCCCTCCCTCTAAAATCACTCCTTTTTCCTTCCCCTCTTCACCACCCTCCATCTTCCATCTTCCTCTCATTTCCGACTGTATCTCTGTCTCTCTTCCTCCCCTTTGTTTCTCCCCCTAATTCTCATCATTATCCTACTCATCCCAAACAACATCCTTCTACCCTCCTCCCCTCTCCCACCTCTCTTCCCTCCCCTCTCCCACCTCTCCCCCCTCCCCTCTCCCCCTTCTACCCTCCTCCCCCCCCTCCCCACCTCTGCCCCCTCCCCCTTCTACCCTCCTCCCCTCTCCCCCCTCCCCTACTCCCCCTTCTACCCTCCTCCCCTCTCCCCCCTCCCCTACTCCCCCTCCTCCCCTCTCCCACCTCTCCCCCCTCCCCCTTCTACCCTCTCCCACCTCTCCCCCCTCCCCTTCTCCCCCTTCTCCCCCCTCCCCTACTCCTCCTTCTACCCTCCTCCCCTACTCCTCCTTCTACCCTCCTCCCCTCTCCCACCTCTCCCCCCTCCCCTACTCCCCCTCCTCCCCTCTCCCCCCTCTCCCCCCTCCCCTACTCCCCCTCCTCCCATCTCCCCTTTCCCACCTCTCCCCCCTCCCCTACTCCCCCTCCTCCCCTCTCCCACCTCTCCCCCCTCCCCTACTCCCCCTCCTCCCCTCTCCCACCTCTCCCCTACTCCCCTACTCCCCCTACTCCCCCTCCTACGCTCTCTCCCCTACTCCCCCTCCTCCCCTCCTCCCCCCCCTCCCCTCCTCCAGAGTGTTCCCACCCCGGGGCCAGGGCTCAGGCGGAGGACAGGCTGTTGAACACTCTCTTCAGCCGCTACAACAAGCTAGCACGGCCCGTGGCTAACACCACTGACGTGGTCAGCGTACGCTTTGGCCTGTCCATCGCTCAGCTCATCGACGTGGTGAGGGACAATGAACCATCGATTTCACTCCTGTGATATTTACATCGTAAATCCTACGTTCCCTTATTATAATAATGATACGTAATTATTATAATAATTATAATATTATTATTATTATTATTATTATTATTATACGTTCCCTTATCATAATGAATTAGAATCTGTGGTGCTAATAGTACAGTATGACACTTGAAACATGTGACCTTTCTTTTCAAGGGGTACCATGAATTTGCACTTTATCAGTCATTTAAGACCGTGATCATACAGTACATATCCCCTTCCAACAGCCAACTCTGTCTCATTGTTCTTTTTCTCCAAGGACGAGAAAAATCAAATGATGACCACAAATGTCTGGGTGAAACAAGTGAGTATCTCTCCATTGAATCATATGGATACTGTCGACAATAGCAGTTTTTGGGCAGCGATTTGGTGTCGAGGTGTCTGTTTGTTGCCGTACTGTTACTGTTGGTTCTGCTCTTTCAGGAGTGGTACGACTACAAACTGAGGTGGAACCCTAGAGAATATGAAAACATCACGTCCATGAGGATCCCCTCACAGCTCATCTGGAGACCAGACATCGTTCTGTACAACAAGTACGTTTAGGTTTTCACCCCAAAGTGTCATTATTGATCCACTATAGCCTCCAACATCCAGGCTACCCACCACCCTCAAATACATGATAGTATATACATTGTTTATCAGGGAAGGCTGGTGGAGGTAGCTGATGCCTCAACCGGCCTCCCCTAATAGACAAAAAACTCCATCCAAATACCCTAAATACAGAATGCTGTACATATAACATTCCATCCACATACTAACCATGGAGTTAAGATACTCTACCTCTCCATCTGCATACAATCTCACTCCAATCGAATCGTGCTTGTAGCTTGAATGTACAGTACATGTGTGATTCGTTTGGCTCCTGTAGTGGTTTTATATCATGTTATACTGAGAAATGTAAGTCTCTCTAAAGTAAGGGCGGAATCTAGCACTCAAGGAAGGCCCATTTCCTTCCTGTAAGGGATGAGCCAAGATTTGTGGCGCAGTGAATCATTCTGACTATGGACAGGGCCCATAACTTATGTAATCACAGATTTGTATAATATGATTGGTTCCCAAGAATGGTGACCTCATGACCAAGGACAGTTCTATAAATATGAGTCCCGCCCATCGTTGGGGGCTTTTTGCTTCCTGCTTGCTTCTTGCTGCTGCGCTCATGTAAACATTGGCTTAATAAAAGGCCTCTTTGGAGACAATTGATCTAAGCTCTTTGTGCCTTGTAAGTTCTACTAAATCTATTAAGAATCAATTATATCCACAACACTCCCCTCTCTCTCCTCTCCAGTGCCGACGGTGACTTCACTGTCACCCACCTGACCAAGGCCCACCTCTTCCACGACGGCTGGATCAAGTGGGTCCCCCCGGCCATCTACAAGTCCTCCTGCAGCATCGACGTCACCTTCTTCCCCTTCGACCAGCAGAACTGCACCATGAAGTTCGGCTCGTGGACCTACGACAGAGCCAAGATCGACCTGGTCAGCATGGCCAGCAACGTGGACCAGGTGAGTGGGCCAGCCAATGTGTACCAGGGGAGTGGGCCTGCACCGTGGACCAGGTGAGTGGGCCAGCCAATGTGTACCAGGGGAGTGGGCCTGCACCGTGGACCAGGTGAGTGACCAGCACCGTGGACCAGGTGAGAATTCTGCTCTTTTCCCCTGTCATTACATTCCAGGCTGTGACGTTGAGGACACATTGTCTGTTATGGGTCAATATGAACTGAATGCCTTTATCATTTCTCATCTCTCTCTATCTCTCTCTCTCTTGCTTTCTTTCTCTTTTGTTCTCTCTCTCTCTTTCCCTCCCTCCCTTCCTCTCTCTTCCTCCATCTCTCCCTGCCCCTCTTTCTGGACCGCCAGATGAACTACTGGGAGAGCGGCGAGTGGGTGCTCGTCAGCGCCGTGGCCAACTACAACATCAAGAAGTACGAATGTTGCCACGAGGTCTACTCCGACATCACCTACTCCTTCCTCATCCGGAGGCTCCCTCTCTTCTACACCATCAACCTCATCGTCCCCTGCCTCCTCATCTCCTGCCTGACCGTCCTGGTCTTCTACCTGCCCTCCGACTGCGGCGAGAAGATCACCCTGTGCATTTCCGTCCTCCTCTCCCTGACCGTCTTCCTCCTCCTCATCACCGAGATCATCCCCTCCACCTCGCTGGTGATCCCGCTGATCGGCGAGTACCTCCTCTTCACCATGATCTTCGTCACCCTCTCCATCATCATCACCATCTTCGTGCTCAACGTGCACCACCGCTCGCCGCGCACGCACACCATGCCGCGCTGGGTGCGCGCCGTCTTCCTGGAGGTCGTGCCCGGCGTCCTGTGCATACGGCGTCCTCCGGCCGTGGTCAAAGAGGTCAACGGCGGGAAGCTCGTGGAGATGATGCGCACCAGGGTCGGCCGCGGCGGCGGCGCGCGGGGGGGTGGCGTCTGGGGTAGCGGTGTGTGTTCTGGGCCCGGGGCCGGGGACGAGCCCTACTTCTCCCCCTCCACCTCCTCCTCCGCCACCTCCCCCCAGGGTGCCCCCCAGGACAGCTTGGCCCGTTCGTCCTCTCTCTCCCTGGGTCGGCGCACGGAGACGGGTCTGGGCAGGTCACTCTCCTCAAGCCACAGCCAGTACACCATCCTCCTGGAGGAACCCCCACCACCACCCCACTCCTCCTCCTCCTCCTTCTCTTCCACCCGGCCAGGCTGCTCCACACCGCCTCCTCCTCCTCCTCCCCTCCACCCCCACCTCCGTCGCGCCAGGGAGAAGCACCACCACCACCCCCACCCCCACCACCACCCCCACCACCACCACCACTGCCAGGGCAGGCCTAAGCTCCGTTCCCTCAGTGTGCAGTATGGCCTGGGAGAGAGAGAGAGGCCCCAGAGCTCTGTCCGCGGTCGCTCTCGCAGCATCCAGTACTGCAGCCTGCACGAGGTGGCCTCCAAGGTAATGCATGGATGCTGGTTCAGGACCCCCAGTTTAGAGGTGTGCGTGTGTGTGTGTGTGTGTGTATGAGTATGTGTGCGTATGTGTTGGAGGGTCAGCAAAGGCAGAAGACAAATATCAGCTTGTCCCCCCCAAAAAATCGAAAATGCTCATTCTATTCTATTCTATTCTATTTTCATTGTATTCCATCGCAGAGCTTGAATGGTAAAAGCCTCAGTAAGCCACAGCCTCTCTCCCAGAACCAGCCCCACCCCCTGGGGGAGGAGAGGAGGCGGAGCTGTCCTGTCCTGTGTAGGCGTCACACAGGAGGCGGCGGGGGTCCAGGCCGGGCAGACGCCACCAAGGCTGGAGGCTCCAGCAACTCCGGGGACGCCCAGGGTCTCCTCTCCCTGTCCCCCTCCCTGTGGAAGGCTGTGGAGGGGGTGCAGTACATCGCTGACCACCTCCGAGCCGAGGACATGGACTTCTCTGTAGGTTTTGATTGATTGATTGATTGAGAATGTTTATTTTGATCAATTCATAATACAGATATTAAACATTAAAAACATTAAAAACATAAAAAATGTACACAGTCACAATGCGTAACACCAGGACCAAAAAGGTGTAGGCTGAAGCCATGGCTTATTGCGCCTACCCTTTTTACATGTATGGTTTTTCCCCATGAGTACATAATCAAAACATTGCAACTTTTATAAACAAAATGTCACTTACGCATCTTAACAGAAAACTCAAAAGTACCAAACAAAAAACGATATTAATGCGCCTACCCTTTTTACATTAGGTGGATGAGTGACTGAATAAGAATATGGTTGACTAATAACAGTATGGTGTAATGTTTTGTGTTGCATGCTAACATGCTTTCGAAGAGAAATCAATTCGTTCACAACCTTATGGGTTCTGTGCTGTTCTACGTAAAAAAAACTAGTTCTAGTGCGAACGTGGGAGCTGGTGTTAGGGGGGGGCGTGTCTGTAATATTAGTGCTAATTTTAAGGCCAGAATTGTTCAGTGCACCTGACCGCTATTCAGCCCACCTGAGTGCATGCGAGACAGCGCCCCCTAGCCTAGCACTGTGGTACTTTCACCTGTTACTGCCGACGCAAACTAAACAATACACCTGCGCTTGGACCTGCTTCTGTTATATGCCGGCTGAAAATAGAGCCCAATCATTTTTACTGTCTGTATGAAATGTGTATTTAATGATTGACCATCTATGTCACACACACACACACACACACACACACACACACACACACACACACACACACACACCAGGGACGTGCCGTCCATATAAGCAGGGTAAGCAGTGCTTACCCAACGAAAAAAGAAAAAAGGAAAATATTAAAATAAAAGTGCATGTAACCGTTTGTTTGTTTTCATTAAAAGAGTCGTATTTTAGGTCCCAGGGCTGCAGGAGTCATTCATTTTGACGTTGCATTTTTAGCGCCACCTGTAGGAGTAAAGCACTCCCTACTCTGCTTTGCATATAAGCACTCCGCTCTCTGCTTTCCCTCGCGTACATTCGAATGCGTGAAAATGTCTTTTTTATTTTTTTCCGATGCCTCAACCCGCTGTTTAATGTGACCAGGGTAAGCATGCTTACAGCCAATCAGAGTAGGTCTTTCATTCCGATAAGAGCTACTGATTGGCTCTTATCACTTTCAAGTTCACTTAACATTTCACCTCTCGCCCGGCAGAATAGCTTATGCCAGCTAGCTCAAACGATCTAAATAATAATAATCAATAAGGATAACTTGCTTGATTTTGTGAATATGGACATTACTGTCAGCGACCTAAAGGGATTTCGTAGACTGGACTGGACTGGAAAAACACAACTACTGGCTAAAGGCCGCCCGGCCGCACGCTCACCGATGTTCACACTGACCCAGAAAGGGAGAGTCGCCAGCGGCTACAGCAAGCCTGGTATGAGCGGTTTATATGATGTATATGATTCGCGAGGCTGGTGGCGATCTGTGCTTGTTTATATGGTTTGAGTACTTTGAGAGGGAGGGTCTGTGATGTGATGTCAAGTGCCTGTGTGACAAAGTGTGAAAAGAAAGTGTGTTGTGTTTACTATGGAGGATGGAAACGGTGTGTGTCTGTGTTGTGCGTGTGTGCGTGTGCGATGTTGAAACTGGACTTGTAGATTTCAGTAGGTTGGCTACTTGAAAAGATCTTTGAACAATGAGCACCCCTGATATAGTCGAAACTGGCAACTGTTTTTTTTGTTTTTGGTAATCTGATCACAAAGTGACACTACAGTTTATTAGCGGGTTCTAGGGCATCAAAATTGCATTTCCTTGAAACTGCGTTCACTGATAGCGTGTATGTGTAATTACATGTATTTCTATATCTTATGCTTACCCAATCTAAAAGCTCACGGCACGTGCCTGACACACACACACACACACACACACACACACACACACACACACCATAAATGATGCCAGTGACTTCATGATGTGGCTACCTTTTTCAAGGTCACATGACCACTACACAACAACACACTACAACAGAGTTAAAACCGGTTCACATAATAGGAAACATTATGATCATAATAACAGAACTAATAATCAACATTGTCTTGTCTTATTCTCTGACTGGACTGAGACACGGATGTATTGTTGTGTCCATTGCCTTCCAGGTCAAGCAGGAGTGGAAGTATGTCGCCATGGTGATCGACCGCATCTTCCTCTGTGTGTTCATCTTGGTGTGCATCCTGGGGACCGTCGGCCTCTTCCTGCCTCCTTGGCTGGCTGGAATGATCTAGAAACTCCATTCCTTTACTCAGGACTCAAGTTGGAAAAGACAATCAGGGGGGATGGTGGATTTTATCATATGGGGACAATTTTAGCATCCCCACAGCGTCAGTGACTTGGTAAAAATGTCATTGCATGTGTGCGTGCCCCCTCCCTCGCCCACAGTGTTTTACTCAATATGCGCAAAACTAAATGTTGAAATAGCAGTAATACCACGTTCATTGATAAAATGACATAAGGGATAGAAAGGGGGGAGGGCAGTTTTAGAAGGGGGATGATTTTGACTGTTTTTATTTAGGGGGGCCATGCCACCCCCCCTCAACTTGAGTGCTGCCTTTCCTTATCTATTTGTCTCCTACTCTTCTTCTGCACTGACATTATAGACCTGAACAGATTAAAACCATCAGCTGAAAGTCGTCCTCCCTCTTGTCTTCTTCTGTCCTGTGTTTCCAGGTCAGTATCGTGAGCTTAGAATGATAAGGTTCTATCTCCGTTTAGAATGAGAAGGTTCTATCTCCGTTTAAGGTCGTTCAGAGATATTGAGCGTCAACGTTGTTACATTCCATTATGTTTTGTGAGATGGAACCTTTGTATTTAGGATATGTAGATAGAGAGAGGAGGACGCTGCTGCTTTAGATCATTGGGACGCACCTGGACTGGCTGTTGATACACAGGATATATTGAGGTCCATGAGCTATAAATAACAAATAAATGGCCAAAAGGACATTCTGAAAGTAAGTGAAATGTGTTAAAAAAAAAAAAAAAACTAACTTGCCCTCATAGCTGGTATTGCACTTTTGGGCTGAAATAACCTCAATTAAATCTCTGACACAGTTTTTCCCATTCCTCCGTGCAGAATTATTCCAGATGTGTGGTGTTTGAGGGGTGTCTTGTCTTGCATGCACAGCCCGTTTCAAATCACCCCACAGCATCTCAATAGGATTCAGATCCGGGCTTTCACTTCAGCCGTTCCAGAACTCTCCATTTCTTTCTTTTGAGCCGTTCGTTGGTGGATTTACTGGCATGTTTTGGGTCATTGTCATGTTGCATGGTCCACATCTGCTTTAGCTTCAGTTTTGCATGGTCTCACATTTTCCTCAAGCACCCTGTGATACAATATAGAATTCATGTTTGGATACTGGATTCTGATTGGCTAGCAACAGTGGTAAATACCCCCAACTCCCTTCAGTTCAGCTCCGACCGCATTTCCAGTATCAATGCGCCTCCCAATCAATCTGATTAAGAACACCTGTGCTGACTCCGCCCACTGTTTAGCCAATAGCAGTCTACCAATCTGGAGTGTCGTTCCAAGGCACCAATCACGAACAAGTTGGCTCAAAGGCCAGTGAATTGTGGCCAAGCCTACAATGCAATCGTTAATGTTGTTTATGGGACTATATTCTGTGGCGGAAGGATATATATATATACACGGGTGTCAAACGAAAGAAGTGAGAAAACGTGCTGGTATAGAGATGGTAAGTAAGCACGCAGATCAGAAAGAGAAGATGGAAGTACATCGGCCACGTGTTGAGGAAAAGCCCGGATGACCATCAACGCATATAATATAATATATAATATATAATAGCCCTCAGATGGACCCTGAATGATGGACGGAGAACAAGGGGGGGACGCCCCAAAGAAACCTGGAGGAGAACCGTCGAGAGGGAGCGGGACATGCTGGGCCAAAGATCCTGGGGGGTATTCCTTCAATGTCGCTAAAGGAAAATCTAGGCTTATTTTGACAAGTCTCGCGAGATCTATCAAGATATGCCTGGATCTTTTTAAGAGTCTCGCGAGAATAGGCCTAGATTTTCCTTTAGCGACGTTGATGGAACACCCCCCCTGGCAGGCGGCGGCCGCTGTGGCGAGGGACAGAGACCGGTGGCGTAAACTCGTCGGAGGCCCTACTCTTCACACCCGAAGAAAAGGACCTAAGTCAAGTAAGTCATTAAGAAATTATTAATGATTGTAAATAAATGAATTTAATGTTACAACTTACAACTGTGTATTTTTTTATAATGTTACATCTGTGTATTTGTTATATTATGTGGTAGCTTTTGTAGAAAAGCAATTAACCATTCGAGGGCGGGGGGTTATGGAGACATTTACCACTGGTCACTGGCGGACTCAGAGGGGGGGCAGGGCAGTGGATTGATATGGATCAATTTATACCTCTTATTAGATTATACATATTCTGGTTGTTATGTTTGCCTTTCGGTGGACAGCAAAAGAGGGAGAGAGGAGGATAGAGAGGGAGAGGAGGAGGAGAGAGAGCAGGATGGAGTCAGCACACCAAAGAGACAGCAAGAACCAGGTGAGAAAGTGGACAGGTAGTCAAGACCACAAGTAGCCTTGAGAACCGATGGTTCTGGTGCAGCACCCTCAGCACCCCCCTTCATTACTTGTAATAGGATGTAATAAACGTTTGACACACATGGCAATAAAAAAACATGAATCTTGAATTAGCATTTTTTTTTTGCTATTTAAACATGTCAGCATGTCATCACTGACAGATGACAGGTAGATAATGAAAGGTAGTAAAAAAACTGGAAAATGATGTTGCCAGACTTGCAGACTTTTTAACCAGACCCTGTCATATATGTTTGTGTGTGATTGTCAGTGCAAAGAGGGAGAGAGGAGGATGGAGATGACAGAGAGAGAGAGAGAGAGAGTGAGAGAGCAAGAGCAGGAAGAACCAGGTGAGAAAGTGGACAGATAGTGAAGTCAAGATTGTTAGTGTCAAAACAGTAAAACAATTAATACAAAATAAGTGATGGCTTTGTGGCTCAACAATAAAGTCTATAAATGATCATATTTGTTCTAGTCACATAATTGATATTATGATATTACAGAGATAACTTGTTCTGTTACTAATCTGTTACACTAATTGTGGGGGGGGGGAGAAATTAACATTTCACAACAGGGGGGGGGGGGGGGTGGAGGTGGAGGATCCTAGCAAACCTAGGGGAAACACTGATGACTATATGATAATATGTCATTATTCTCTTAGGTCATCCTTCTTCCTCTGTGTCCCACCATCGTCTGAGAGACACTCATGTATCGTCTCCTGGCTTCAGAGACAGATCACCCCTGAGAGTGATCCCCTGGACAACCAGAGGGAATGAAGTAGGGAGGGAGTTTGTGTTCTACGCTCCTCCTCCACTGATCGTATTATCGGACGACGATGATGATGATGATGATGTGCCAGAACACATACTAGTATTGGACAGTGAGGATGAAGAGGAGCAGAGCCAGGGGAGCAATTCCTCATGTCCAATTGTGGTGCTGGATAGGGCTGCCACAAACGATTATTTTCATAGTCGACTAGTCGCCGATTATTTAACGATTAGTCGACTAATCGGATCATAAATTACAGCTTATCGCACAATTACTCAATCGCTCTTATTTAGCTATCATCTTCTAAATCAGCTTCTAAATTTAGCTTGAAGTTGTTAGTTGTTGTTGTAGGCATGTGCTAACTAAAAATAAAGACAATTAAAATGATTGTTCACTCAAAAATAGATATTTTAATGAACTTTGCAGATTTATTTCTGGCATCACTTGCATGTAATGTAAAGAGTAGTAGAGGGTGCAAACTGCTGAGTAAAATGAGGTAGGCTAGGCACTAGGCAACCAAAAGAATACAAAAACAAAAATAAATACTTGTACAGAGTACAAAAGTTTTGCTTTGCTTCACTCATCTATTGTGCAATATGACAACCCTAGTCGTCTATCTGTACAGTATAGTATAGTGGATAGTGTACATAGCCTTTATTTATGTAAACCAGCTCCTTCCCTTCTTGTGATGTTTTTAAAAGTTTTTTTTTTTCTTTCCTAACACCAGGGGAGCCACCCCTCCTAAATTTCGTTGTTTGGTACCTGTACTGTAGCAATGACAATAAAGACCATTCATTCATTCATTCATTCATCTCATAGTAGAACGCGCCTTCTTAGCACTGTAACGTTAAGACAACATTTTTAGCTATTTGATAAGTATCACTTTGATGACAACGTAAAATAATGTAAGAAGGCTTTTAACGTAACGATATCGTTAGGCAATAACAAGCTAACTAGCTTACCGAGACGAGCCATCGTCTTCCTCGTCATCTGCCACAACGTGCTTCCTTTTTAGATGCTCACGCATCATAGACGTGCTGCCATGATAAGCGAGTTCAGCTTTGCAAATTTTACATTTTACATTCTTTTTTTCAACGTTGTGGTTGAAATGCTCCCACACTTTAGAGGTACGAGGACAGGAAGACATTTTTCTGTTTGTTTTTCCGGGGAAGTCACGTGTGCCCCGGATGACCGACACTGCGCATGTACATCAAAGACACTGGGAGACGCTAGCCAGTGGCAGCTTCAGGGAAGAAAAACGAATGCTTATCGAATGAAATGAATGGTCTTTATTGTCATTGATATAGTACAGGTACCAAACAACGACATTTGGGAGGGGGGGCTCCCCTGGTGCTAGGCAAAAAAAAAAAAAAAAAAACGCTTATTTCAGCTCCCAAAAAACATGCGACTACGGCGATTACCAAATATGTCGGCGACGATTTTGGTAGTCGACGTCGTCGTGACTAGTCGACTAATCGTGGCAGCCTTAGTGCTGGACAGTGACAGTGACACTGTGGTGCTTGACAGTGACAGTGACAATGACTTTGTTCACTATATTGATGACTTTGAGGAGGAGGAGGAGAACGAGGAAGACAATGACTTTGTTCACTATATTGATGACTTTTGGGGCTTTTCCACTAGAGGGCTGACCCGGGTCAGCCCGGGCTGGCCTGCTTCTTTGGCGCTTTTCCATTTGTCGGCCTGGGTCGGGTCGCTTCTTTAGCTACCCATCGTGAGCAGGAACCATAGGTGCCGAAGGGTACCTTTTTGCCAGGCTGCGTGTGACGTGTGACGTTGTTCACTATATTGATGACTTTGAGGAGGAGGAGGAGGAGAACGAGGAAGACAATGACTTTGTTCACTATATTGATGACTTTTGGGGCTTTTCCACTAGAGGGCTGACCTGGGTCCCTGGGTCGGCGCACGGAGACGGAGGCCCCCCTGGTGGGGCTACCGCAGCAGCAGCAGCAGAAGCCTCCGGGTCTGGGCGGGTCACTCTCCTCCAGCCACAGCCAGTACACCATCCTCCTGGAGGAACCCCCACCACCACCCCACTCCTCCTCCTTCTCTTCCACCCGGCCAGGCTGCTCCACACCGCCTCCTCCTCCTCCTCCTCCCCTCCACCCCCACCTCCATCGCCCCAGGGAAAAGCACCACCACCCCCACCACCACCACCACCACTGCCAGGGCAGGCCTAAGCTCCGTTCCCTCAGTGTGCAGTATCAGGGCTCTACGCTAACCTTTTTCACTAGGAGCACATGTGCTCCTAAATGAAACATTTTAGGGGCACACAAATAAATTTAGGAGCACAGTGAACATTTTTATTATAACACATTTTTATTAGTGATTTTGCAATTTTTTGCACCAAAATCACACATTGGCCCATGCCTACAGCCCTACTAGCCGCAGAGTTGATGGTAGTGTTGTTCCGATACCATTTTTTGATCCCGATACCGATACCTGACCGTGCAGTACTTGCCGATACCGAGTACCGATCCGATACCACGGCGTTTGAAAAAACAAAACAAAAAAACATGTTTTTTGAGCCGCATACTCACCTTGATGTAAAATTATTGCTAACACTTAGTCTGGCACTGCTCAAAACCTTTGTAAAACAGGAAAAAATACCAACAGAGAGTGAATGCTATAGAACTTTTTTTTATTGTCTACCTGGTATGGTGACAAGAAAATCAACCCCTTATAAAACCTGAAATGTGGCTCTCACAGATGCCAATCAGTGCAATATCCATTTAAGATATAAAACAGTCGTAGTAGTAGTGCAACAGCAAGTTAACATTTACAAACAAAATAACTTTAAGATATAAAACAGTCGTAGTAGTAGTGCAACAGCAAGTAAACAATTACAAACAAAATAACTTTAAGATATAAAACAGTCGTAGTAGTAGTGCAACAGCAAGTAAACACTCAAACCTTACTTCTGAGTAAGCAGCATCACTGGCAGATTAGCCTTGAGAAATAAAAGCATCTCAGCGTTTTTGGCACTCAGCCTGTTCCTCTTATCATCTAAAATATGTCCTGCTATGCTGAAAAGTCGCACGCTATCTACACTTGTGCAAGGTGCACAGAGGAAGACCTAAAACTCTCGCGCTAATAGTTGTTGTTGCTATGGGCCTTAGCCTAGCTTAGTGACTTCCTGCTTGCGGGGTCACATGACGTCGCTGAACACTACCTACACTACGTTCTTGAAGTCGCGCTGGAACTCTGACCAGCACTCGTGGAACGCCTCTCGTCCAATCAAAGCACTCGGTCCCTTTATGACGTCGAGCCCAGTGTGCGCTTCGGCGCTCTCGGAGCGAATCGACGAACGCAGCAAATGCCTTATGATATTCGTGGTATTGAAAGTCCTTGCGTGCGTTCCTCCGCGAGGAATTTCTTTTGAGCAGAGATTACAAACTGCATATTTGTTGTCTCTTTCCGACACTGTGTAAATTTGGTATCGGGTGTTATTATTTGTTAGTACTCGCCGATACCGATACCAGCATTTTTGTGCGTATCGGTGGCCATGCCGATACTAGTATCGGTATCGGAACAACACTAGTTGATGGCATTGTATTATGGTAACTAGCTGTGTCAAGTTCTCCTGGTTAGCAGCATGTTCATTCATTCATCCATGTCATGCCTGTCAGCTAGCAGCTAGCAGCCCAGCCAGGCTTTAGGGCTAGGTCTGTCAGCTAGCAGCCCAGCCAGGCCATGCAGAGGTCTGTCTCCATGCTGCCCACCTCCCTGCTGCTGGGTCAGGCTACATCAGTCACACACGTTGGCCAGACAACTCCACATCTAGGGGTATTAAACTACCCCACATCCAGATGACCAGTCCCCAGCCCCATGCTGCCCGGGGTGGTGACATGTGGAGGTGGCCAGCCCAGCACGGTGCCTCTGCGGCGGCTAGCTGTTAGCACACCACCATCCCCGGGGGTCCCACCTCTCTGCCACACTCAAGTACAACATGTTGCATTTTCATGCCATTAGGCAACTTGCTTCCTAGGGTTTCCTAGGGTTAGAGATGCATTTGGACTTCTGGAGTACCTCCACTACTTTCAATGGGTTCTGAAGGTCTGAGAGCTTTCTACTTTCTACCCTGGGTAGTTAACCCTGGTTGTAACCTTGGGTTCAAATCTGGAGTGTGTGGGACCAAATCTGTAGATGTGGTGAGCTAATGAAGCTAATGAAGCTTGAGATGAGAAAAGGGTGCTTGTCTCTTTAAGGCCCAGGAGGGAGTTAGCGATTAGCGATGTTAGCTTAGCGCCAGTTTAACAGAAGTAACTTCACTTTTAACATGACTTCCCGTGGTCGTAGCGGGCTGGCTGACGGCTTAAAATGTGGCCACACGGTTCGCGCAGATTTATTTTTAGAAAGAAAGAAAAAAAAAAAAAAAACTGTACTCGCACAGTGTGCTCGTGAATTTATTTCCCTAGTCGCACAGATGTATTTTTAGTCGCAATTGCGAGTGAAATGGTCGCACTGTCGAGCCCTGCTATGGCTGTGGTGTATGTAGAAAGGCCTGTGACTGTTGTTACCACAGCAGCGTATCTTCTAGGAAATAGCAGCCTTGCATGTCTCCGGGGGGGTGTGAATAAACAACATGTTTGAGTGGGTGCAGCAAAGGGGAGTTAATGCGAGAGGAGCCGACGTTCACGCGAAGTTACCAGGAAATAGCTGGGTTAGACCCCACTGCAGACTTCTCTTTTCTGCATATCTTTTTCTTTTTTTTCCTTTGCTAAGGAGGAGAAGTGAAGTATCAAAGTTCAGAACAGGTTAACAGTCAAACTTCTGCTTTATTGATGAGTATACTATCAATCATCAAAAGAACAAAACAAGATAGTCACAACCTTTGAGCTTGTAAATCTTCTATGTCAGGAGTACTGTGGAAAGTGTGAATATATAACTTCTGCAGATTAAGCAAATTCCAAATAAAACGATGTACCATGAGACTAGATCTAGCATTCAACTTTAAAAAGGGGCAATCTGGGATTCAAACAACAAAAGTGCACACCCTGCTTTTTGTTTTGTTTTTGGTTAACAGCTGATGGAGCTGGAGAAATGTTACCACTCAATTCAGACTGAGGTATGGATGCAAACACTGACCATTAGTGAAGACAAAAATATATAGTTTTAACCATGATTTTAGGGAAGTGTTGTTTACGTTTTCTTTTTTACATTTGCATTGTTTACAAACAATGGAGTAAAGCAAAAAAAACAAACCAACACTAACAAGCTTCTGATGGGGTATAATTAAGTACGTAAGGCGTTTATAAGATATATGATCAAGAATCGATGGATATAAATCATTAATTTAGGTAAAAGTAAATGGATGTACCAATCCCAGATTGCCCCTTTACCGGCCCACAACATTTCACCCCACTTTTAAATATAGCTATCCTGTTGTTATTTACGTATTTGCACTGATACCCACAGGCAAATTGTAAATCAAGTACAACATTTGGAAATGCATCGGCCTCCTAACAACATTCAGCTGAAAGGCATGAGGCTAAAGATGTTCCTGACTCTTATCCAACGTGCCCATCCCTCCTAGCATTGCCTAGTGCAATAGCCTCAATGTTTCCCTAAGCAGGAAGCACCTATGCAAATTCACTGCCCGCCATGCCTAGCATATCATATCCACCCTTTGGAGAACCTGAAGTTATGAATGGGCTGTACAGAAATCAGCTTGATTAAAGTATGACATGCAACATATACTGCAGCTCTTCCTGCTTGTATTCCCTCCTACTGTTTGTTCACTTTCATCCGCATAGCCCTTGTTTACTTTCTTGGTTGAATTCGGGGCTTTCTTCCATTGCAGTGGCTTATCTTGTTGATATACATGGATGTTTATACAAGTTGTTGGCAGCAAAAAGGCATTTTTCAATATTTATTACAAAAATAAATTCTATACAACTGTACATAAATAGGAGGAGTCAGGTGATGGGTTTGGGGATGGGTCTACTCAGACGCTAATCACAGAGTTCTACTGTGTCCTCATTCTGACCCTCCAAAACTAGAAGATATTGGGGCCCCGAAATTAACGCGGTGGGCAAAAAAAAAAAAATCATTTTGTTATTCCATGGTGGTATTCCTCACAGAAAGAGAGGAGGAGAGAATGGAAGTCCCGTGGGGATGGTCATTTTTTCTTGCTTGACAAGAATGAGAAAAAAACCGAAAGTCTCTTTAGTCCATGACATTCACCTGATCATCAGAGCGAGTGTCGCCCCGATGCCTGCAAACCCTGCCACCGCCATGAGCGCTTTCCTCACTGTCGACTCAGGGTCCTCCACGTGAAAGAACTCTACAAACCCATCCTGAGGAGGAAACAAAAGGCAACCTAGGGTTAATTTAATCAATAGTATAAACAGTTCTAGTCTGTCCCCCACCCCTGCCTTTTTAAAGGGAGAATTTCCGGGTTATGATAAAACACCAGAAGATTAGACTGATTCCAGACATGCCAAGAAACCGGTTATTATTAATTGTGCAAAAGCAGTGAAAAGCAACAAATCGTGTCTTCACTTTATCGATGATGAGCATCGCAGACCATACAATGATTCACTTTGAACCAGTAAGTGATGACATGTATGTAGGCAACGTTGCACAACACAATGGTTATGCAACATCAACACTTTTGACCCCACATCCTCCCAAAGCGGAACACACAAGTACGTGACTCACCCATGAGTTGTTCTTGACCAGCCATTCCCGCTGGTCAGAAAGCAGATACGAGGAGATCTCTTGGCCCACCGACTCTATGCAATCCTCCTTGCCCCTCTCCTTCAAGTACTGACACAGCACAGCCCCGAAGGCCACCAGACTGGCGATGCGACCCCAGTTGGTCAGCCCATCGCTGAAGATGTTCTTGGCCACGGACGTGACAAAACTCATGTCATCCCCTCTCTCGTCCATCCCGAGTTTTAGGAGCATACCTTAATGTCAAGGTTTGGGTTAGAAACTTATTTTACACCTAATAATAACAGCTAGCAGTAATCCAATTGTCATAAAGACAACATAGCTACATATGTCTGGTGTAGTATGTAGCCCATCATCATCTCTTAAGTTTCAGCTTAAGTTTGACCGAATCGCCGCTACTACTACGCTTCTTAATTGCTCCTGAGATTTCTACTTCCCCCCTCTTGTACTTTCTCCAATGTCTAAAACAAAAAAACATTTAAAAAAAGTTTTTCTTCTTCTTCTTCCATCACGACGACTGCCAGTGGCCCCTGGCCTGAGCTAGATTACTCTTCCTGCTACCACTGGTGGATTGACGATTCACTCACTTAGTCATCAAATGTAGTAACGATTGTAAGAAATTGCTTTGGGAAAAGGCGTCTGCCTGCCTATCCCCTAAATGCCCAAAATGTAAACGTAACTATAGTATAATTCTCAGCAAAGTTGGGACGAAATCTACTCTCTACTACTATGCTTCTGTAAACCCAACAGCCATGTCGTGAGCTTAGAATGATAAGGTTCTATCTCCGTTTAGAATGATAAGGTTCTATCTCCGTTTAGGGCAGTTCAGAGATATTGAGCGTCAACGTTTTTACATTCCATTATGTTTTGTGAGATGGAACCTTTGTATTTTATGAATTACTAACTCAAAAATGTCAACATTTTAAAAATAACACCACACAGGCATTAATAAACACCTAATGGATCAGATTATGTAAAAACAAAACTACATTTTGACCAAAAATGGAGATCCTAGAACCTTATAATTCTAACGTCACGATGTTAGAGCCTAACAACTCAACTCACCATTATACGCGTATCGGTGTTTGGCTATCACGTCTTCCACCACCCGTTTCATGGTGGACAGAGGCTTGCTTCTTGAGGTGTTCCACCTCGACTGAGGAGAGTTAAGTTCCGTATATTCCCGATAGAAAGCATCGACGAGCTGCCTGGTGTCGTGCTCCAGGACCCCCACATCCCCCCCCGGGGCCCCGCACCCAGGCGACGACATCTCGGCAGGGGTGCAGGGCAGAGAGCCGTCGTCGTCGTGGTCCAGGGCTCTCTGGTTCTTCTCCAGCAGGCTGTTGTTGGTAGTCTTATGGTAGTCGTTGACCCCTAGTTGTTTAGGCCGTGTCGGCGGTGTCCCCCCTCCTGCCCTGGCCTGGCCTCCAGAGCTGCTCTCTCGCTTCCCCGTGGACAACATGTTCAGCATAATGGCTTTAAACACGGTTTAAAAGAAGGGATTAATTAATTTAGAGAAAGAAAAAAAGTAAACAAAACCCCTAATTGTTGAAGGTTTTAGGTAGGTTGCTAGCTTGTGTGTGAGACACAAAAAAAGAAGCTAGCCTTTTACCGTGCGACTCAAACGTCCTCCATCGCTGTGGAAAGTAAAGCGGAAACGAAGAGACGCCCTTTGTCGCTGTGGTGGTGTTACACTGTCAGAGTGGGCGGGGCCGAACACTGAAGACCCGCCTCCTTCGTATCGGGGTTGGTTGCCAGAATGCCTTATTTTTTTTGTTGTGGGAACGAACACATTTGACAGGCAAGAGATTAATGAGTTATTATAGTTGGAAGAAGAATGCATTTGATTATGACGAACCAACCCCTAAAGGTTGTATCCTTTATTATGACGAGCCCCCCAAATGGTTGCACCTTGCTGAAGTTAGTAAACTAAAACAGACAAGTGGCCTTTAAAAAGAAGAATTAGAAGAATAGTTTGTATCGCCATGCAATCAACTTGTCAGTCTATTGTTGGTATTTGAATTTGGTATTTTATGCTCTAGGCAAGGGGTCGGCCATAGATGACGATCCTGGAGCAATTAGGGGTTCAGCGCTTTGCTCAAAGACACCTCGGCACATGGCCAGCTGGGGTTCGAACCGCCAAACCGCCAACCTTGCAATGATTCGACACCAGCTCTTCCTCCTGAGCCACTGCCACCTCTTTAAGATACACCATGGAAGTTTAGTTTACCGTTGTTAACTCCAACACACATCCAACATACATGTTCTTGCCTTGTTACCCAACATTCCTTCCTTCTATGACAGTTCATGAATCATGGGAAGGTGTGGACAAGGTGCGCCCCATTCTTGGCCAATAAGTTCATTTGTTTACATTCTTTTTTTCTGTATTCATTTTGGCTCAAGAGCACACCCAGCCCCAGAGGCAAATCATTCATTATATAACTTCAGGGTACTCTACGGCTGCGATAATGTGGTCTTGCCCCTGGTAATCAATGTCCAGCAGACCGAATATATAGTTGTGCTGCCCTCTAGTGGTCTAATGAAGGTTGCGTAATGTAGACCAGGGTTGTATTTAATATTTAATTATATTAAACAAGCATATTTAATTATGTGTTCCCAAATTATTCCTGCAGATACTTTCAGAGATGAGGAGTAATTTCCATAATTTATTCAAACAAGGCAAGACTTTTTAAATGTAACAACCTAATGAACCACAGGTACAAATTATGTAAACACAGCTTTCCATTTAAAACGACCGTTAAATAATGAAGCGGTTTTCACATTTCACAGAATTACACCCCAAGAAACAAACTTAAACTAAAATTAAGATAATCCACTAACAATTACACTTTTTCTCACTGCCAAAGTCAATCTAATTATAACAAGTGGCACTCTAGTGCATATGCTTTGGGGATGTCCAAAAACCCAGGAGTTTGGGCTAGCCATACATGGTTTTCTGGAAAAAATTGTTGGCCTTGACATTCCGTTCACCCCCAGTCTTTTTATTTTGGGTGACCCCAAAGCATTAAGTGAGGTGACTCCACCACTCGCCAATTGGATCCAGACTGCGTTAATGCTAGGACGGAAACTATTGGTTAAAGAGTGGAAGGCCTCATCAGCACCAGCACCGTCTCTGTGGCACATTTCTCTTGGGCAGCTGGCAGCCTTAGAACAATTATCATATAGGCTGCTAGAGAAGGTGGAGGATTACCGCTTGAAATGGGGGCAGTATCACTCATATATTGAGAAATAATGGCAATTCCAGCTCATGTAAATAGCAATATTTTTTAATTTTTAAATTTACTTTCATTTATGTATAAATAGCAATATCCCAAATGTAAAACGTGAAAGTAAACTGCTATAAGTAGGATTGTTATGCTGTAGATTTATATTGCTGTACATCACCTTCATGTTTTGTTGTGTCTATTATTTGTCTTTTTAATTTATTGTCCAACGTCAACTGTTACTTGTGATGTATGTCTGTTCATTGTCTGTTTATTGAAAATAATAAAAACTATAAATCATAAAAAAAATTATAACAAGTGGCAACATTTTATTTAAACAATTAAACATCTTAAATCTACCAGATTCAAGCACAGAAACATGCAAGTAGAAACTTTGAGTTAAGGCTACATTCCATTAAAGCATAACTCAACACTGAACTGCACGGTCTGATCTACATAAGAATGAAATCAGGGACTTCCGGTGGCGAAACTTGCAAGATGGCTGCTTAATTTCGAGCTCCCGATAAACAGTTAAAACTAACCCCCTTAATTCATAAACTTTAATACAAATCATTATAAAATATATTGGAATGAGTGGGGGAAAGAAAACTAGAGGACAAAAGATGATATGATTCAAAATTCAAACCAGGGATATATCAGTATTGAAATAATTTACTATTTATGTTCTCCTTGATCTACGGGGATGGGTTGATGTTGATGATGATGTTGACTGGCTCTGAGGGGCCAGTGATTGAGGCCGATTCACTTCTGAAATGAAGAGAAGCACATTTTTACTTAATAACGTTTAGTGATACCACGTGGCATAAGTAATTCAACTAACAGGGAGACATGATAGAGATTATAGAACGGTTTTACCTGGAATCTCATGTGGCCAAAAGTCCTCACAAGCAGGGCATCGTGGATCAGTCCTTCCTTTGAAATATCTGGCAACACAATGGGTGTGCATTTTGATGCCACATGTAGGGCTCTCACACATTTGGCACTGAGGGGAAAAAGACCAAATCATCACAATGAAGAACGGAGCCAAATTATTTGCCAATCAAGTTAATTCCATTGAACATTATTAAGTTTCACATTTGTATTTGGCTTTGGGGAATTGATGAAGATACATTCTAAAGTGAAAACATGTTGTCAATTAAATACCTGACCTGACCCCTATCTATCTACCCTCCCTCCACCCCCACCCAGAGAGCTTTGGACTGTCTGGATATGAACACTTGAACACTTGATCTCTGCACTTTATATTTATACTAATTATGACTCTTGCACTATGATGTTGGTTTGCACTGTCTTGTCCTGTCTTGCACCTGTCCTGCTGTAAACCGTGCTCCACTGTCCCAAACCAAATTCCTAACATGTTTACATGTCATGGCAATAAAGTCAAAAAATAATAAAAAAATACCAATATTGTGCTCAATTACCAAACACACACACATAGGCCTATATATGCCTGTATATCCTCTTTAAAGAGTATCTGGCAGACCTTGGAGATTACAACATACAAATAATAAATGTTATATTTATATATACAGCACTTTACTAGAGAAAACAAAACACACATCATTAGAAGATGGAGGAACAAAGGAACTGGAAGAAAAACATACAGTATGGAGAGCAGAGTGTTAAGTGTGGATAGTAGACATGGTAATCAGCAATGAATCATTGCAATGACACCTTTTTACTTGTGACTTTACCTGCAAGGCAATAGTGTGACAAATATGTCAGACCTTGACCTGGTCCTGGGTACATCGATCGAATGTATGGCTCCATCTCCATTACACAGCGAGTGGAGAGGGAGTATTCCCCATGTTTCTGAAGAAAATATAATAGATTTAATAACGAGTCCTACGTAACACAAGAACTCCTCTGAGGACTTCCAGAGTTAAGGGAAAAAATGTGCAGTAGATACATTTTCAGACAGTACCTCATTTAGCCATTTATCCTGAACAAGCCTGTTCAATACATATTCCGTTTCCTTTATCTTTAGTTTCCTTGCCACAATGCTGTCAGCACAATTCAGAATTTCTGTGGACGAGGCGGTTCCATTATCGGACTCGACAATCATGTCCATCTGAAAACATAGTACTACGACATTAAGTATTATTAATTGTAAAGTATTGTCAATGAGGTCCATATGTCATTGAGCAAATATTGGTAGCTATGAATAGATATCCACTAACTGTTTTCCTGAATAATTCCAACTCATTGTCTGCATAATCTGATGACATTCTTGTCACATCAGTCTCAGCCATGTTCACCTAGACAGGAGAAGATAATATTATACGTAAGGTTGATGATTCCATGAACTAATGACAATATCAAGACTACTGATCCATGTATAAATCACCAGTTTTTATACTGTCAAATGTTATTGCATCAACCCTCAGTATGGCCTGGGAGAGAGGGAGAGGCCCCAGAGCTCTGTCCACGGTCGCTCTCGCAGCATCCAGTACTGCAGCCTGCACGAGGAGGCCTCCAAGGTAATGCATGGATGCTGGTTCAGGACCCCAGTTTAGAGGTGTGCGTGTGCGTGTGCGTGTGCGTGTGTGTGTGTGTGTGTTAGGGCTGGGACGACGCTACGTCGACGTAATCGACTACGTCAATACGTCGACTTGCGTAATGTGCGTCGTGGCGGGGGCGCTGTTTCGCAAATAAGTTAGCTTTCGTTTTTGCTAGCGAAATAGCTGATAGTATGTTGACTGCTCAAGGAGAATACATATTTGAAAGTACAGAATGCCTGAGAGCCTTATATTGCATTATATTACGTTATATTTTGAATGGTCATCTGGTGCCTGAATATTGTGTTTTCCTTTACATAAATAATGACAATTCCACCATAAATTGATGCAGAAAGGGCACAAATTGGTGCATATCAATTCACCAGAATGCAAGAAATTAAGTGTTTGATGTTTAAGGACCCCCAGACAGCCCTGCTTCATGGGTCCCCCCCGATGTCAAACACCACTGGTACCACCTCCGCCTCATTTTGAGCCAGGAAAAAACCTGATGGCCATGTTGGCATTCAAGTTGGCTAAACATAGCAGTGCAGTGTTTCCTCCAGGAATTTTTACATTAGTGGCGGAGAGCCCTCGATTTTTTTCGCGTGCACGCGCATGAAACGCACATGCGTGCTCAAAACAACGACCTAATTTGGCTCCGTCTCAAACACAACAGGAAAAGTATGTCCAACTTGGCGAAAGTTTCCGAGTATTTCCAACTTGCGCGAGTTCTTCAACTTGCGACAGTTTTTCAGCAGGGATGGTTGAGTCTGCACGGTTCTCATGCCGGTTCACATTTAGACCAATCAGGAGTAGCCCTTGTGTCACGTCGTCAACTGAATGTTTAATGTCATTAATCTGATTTTGGATCAGCGGTTAGAGAGAGATGGGCGTGGATTTAGGTGCACTTTTAGTCAACATCCATTATAGCGCTGATCTAGGATCAGATATATTTTAATCAGCTAAAATGTTCAGAGGTGTATTTTTTATTTTTTATTTTTTAATTTTTTAAGTGGACTGAATCAATTAGTGGCGGAGGAAATTCATTCGTGCCGGCCCGCCACCAATAAATGCATATAGAGGAAACACTGGTATTGGCATCTGTGATATCTACTCCGCTAGGTGTAATTCGGAAATCTGTTCATTGTTATTACACATTTATTATATTCAACAATGCAAGACAGATGGGTAAATGTAACTTAATAGAGGAATTGAAGGGGATTGTTGTTATCCCAACATGATAATCAGTTGACAGCCCATACCATTGTCTTCCGACGGGTTCTTCAACAGACAGTTGGGAAGCCAGAGAGATCTTGGTTGCGCTGACATGAGACAATTGTGTCCATTCGGTACTCTAAGTGACCTCTCTCATATAAGCCGGAGTGTGTTATGTTCACTCTGCATACACGTTAAATTCCACAACACTCTGGTCTCAGACAGGGTATGTCTGAGTTCAACAGCTTATCCTGTAAGTAGGGCTGGGACGATGCGTCGACGTCCACTACCCCCCACTACCTCTCTCTCTCTTGCTCTCTCTCGCTCTTTCTTTCTGTCTCTCTCGCGCTCTCTTTCTCTCGTCTGTTCGTCTGTCTCTCTCTGTCCATCTGTCTCTCTGTTTGTCTGCCTCTCTGTCTGTCTTTCTCTCTCGCTCCTTCTCACTCTATCTGTGCATGTCTATGTTGTTCTTAGGTCGTTCGTCTGTTTCTCAGGGGGGTAGTTGCCAGAAAGACTTGTGTGTGTGTCCGCAGTACAACGTCCCCCTGCCCGGTCACCGCCACGATGACTCAGCAGACACTAAACCTTGTCCCTTCTTCTTCTCTCCTCTCCCCTTCCCCTTCCCCCCCCCCACCACCGCCTCTCTCCCAGGTGTGCACCCTGACGAAAGAGGACAACCGCAAGGTGGGGGAGATCCCCGAGGACGAGCAGCTCCATGTGCTGCCCCTCTACAAGGTGTCGCTCACCGACGAGCACGGCAGCGAGGAGGGCCAGCGGCAGAAGATGAAGTCCGACACCATCCAGGTGCTGGACAACTTCCGCCGCGCCGTCCGCAAGCTCCCCGAGCTGGCCAAGTCCTGCCGACAGCGCCGCCTGGAGGCCAAGAAGGCCACCTCGGAGAAGAAGAAAGGCAAGCAGCAGGAGAAGGCGGCCGCGTCGGGAGAGACGCCGGAGAAGACCGCGGTCGTCAAAACGGAGGTCCGGCACGCTGGCTCCCCTCACCCCCAGCAAGGCAATAAAAGCAGCAGCAGCAGTGGAACACTTACCCCGGTCCAAACACCCCTATGGCCTCTCCCACCCCCTCCCCATCACCCTCACTGAAGGTCGCCCCTTCCCCCTCTCCCTCCCCACACCCAGGCACCCCCCGCCACTGGGACAGCCCCGCTCCCAGCCCCCAGCCCAAGGCCTGGCCCATGGGGTATGGCAACCCAGCCGGAGGGGGCTTCCCCGACAAGATGTGGCCCAAGGCGGGAGAGAGTCGAGGCTCGACCCCGCTGGGGCTCCAGGAGAACGCCTGGAAGTCGTGCGGAGGCTCCATGGCCGGAACCCCGTCCCCGGCCCCGGAGGGGCGCCTCTTCCCCGACGCCCTGCAGCCGCCGGATCCCCAGGCCTGCTGGGACCCCAACTGGACGGAGAGCGACGCCGAGAGCCAGAGGGGGGACCCGTGCGACGAGGAGTACTGGTCGGACAGCGAACACAACTTCCTGGACCCCAACATTGGCGGCTGAAAATGATGAAACACCCGATCAACTTCCGGTTCAGCGACAACAGTCCTTCTGGTTTCATCGTTCAGAACAGAAGGATGGACCCAATCACCTACTGTACTATGGTGGCCGAGGGTTTCACCACACAACTAGAACTGAAGATCTGAGGGCTGATTTATTGTCTTGGGTATTGTGATCCACCACCTCTTGAGACAGACAAGGTGCAGTGCCCAATTGCCAGTACGTTCAGCTCTCAGAAACTTGCGAAGTATGTCCACCATATCCATGTACTGCAACCAGAGGGCAGCTGTCCTGCTACAGGATTTTAAGTATTCACTTTTGCTTTTGAGTTGTTCCTTTATTCTGAGTATCACATCAGCATTGCACGCCTTCTCTGCAGACACTGATCCCTCCATCAACTGTGCATAGAGGACAGCAACTTCATCCAGATCAGATGCATGCAGGTATCTTTGACCCTCTTATGGAAGCTTGGGCTAGTAATACAAAAAATACTTAAAAAGTGTAAAAGGTAAAAAAAAATAAAAATTTAATGGGTTAGGGTTAGATGGTCTGATATATATATTTTTAGGAATACCTGGAATATGAAATGATAAAAACCTTTCATTACGAATATATTGCAAGAAAACGAACCCACTGGTTCCTCTTGACCCACTTACCTGTATGCATCTATGGGTTAAGAATGTCCTTTTACACACATATAGTACTGCATCCAACTCCATGTCTCATGTAAAACAGTTTCTGGGTGATTGTGGACAGTATTGAACACTTTGTGTGGACATCAGACAAGAAGACATGCATAAAAACATTATTTAACATGGGCGTCAAGGGGAAATTGTGGCATCACCAGTTTCAGTATTTTTCAATACTTTCCACCACTTGGATTTCTTAAGACTTTTGATATGTTATGAAATACATATCCATGAGACTAGGACAGTTGAAAGAGTTTCTGTTGCAATTTGTCTGAGGTCATATTGTATAATGCCTGTACTATCAACCCACTTCTGTTCTCTCTCCATCTGTCCTCTTTTCACTCTGTGTCTTGTCTTGCTGTCTGTGTTTTGTCAGTTTCTGACTGTGACATGGCTGTTACTGTCTTCATTGTCTGCGTGTTTGTACTGTCCGTGTCTCTCTCCATGATCTACTCTTCTGTTTGCATGGCTCCCTTGTAAAAGAGACCTTGGTCACAGCTCCCCAGGCTAGACAGTAAAAAAAAGTACATACATACATGAAAGCGCACACACACACACACACACACATAGACACACACAGACACACGCGCACATGCACACACAGACACACGCACACACGCACACACACACATGTCCAGACACGATATCCAAACCCAGAAGCAAAGGGGAAAACAAAAGTAGTGAAGAAGATATATAAGTCAGAAAATATGCAACCGTGGCCTGTGGTGGTCCAGTGGTCTGGCACCGCTGTCTACAGTGCACACATGTGCCCATGTTGGCATGGGTTAGAGTCTGGCCCATGCCCTGCTGACATGTCTCTCTCCTTACTTTCCTGTCTGTCTTTACTATATCTGTCCAATAAAATGAAATGTGAGTGGGACAACCCAACTCAGAAAAAATGACTTAAAATGTTATTTATTTCTTAAAATATGCAACCGTCTTGAACCGACCTGAAAATGTGTGCGTAAAATGACACCAGGACACCGGACGCCCCGCTACAGGTTATTTCTGGCACATCTGAGCTCTTATCCAAGAGATCAGAGATTAGAAAGACTTCACACACAAACACAGGAGGCTAATTCCCCATGTCAGACGTGTGTGTGTGTGTGTGTGTGTGTGTGTGTGTGTGTGTGTATTGAGCGCCCCAGTCCTACTCGCTGCGATAGTGGACATAAAGTTTAGAACCTATAGACACACTTCGTTGCATAAATGCATTTCATGAAGTCCAGAGAAGCTTTGCAGAAGCTTTATTTTGATCCATGCCATGATGGTAATTGTGTAGCATATATCTGATAGCATATATCCGATGAGGTTCCGTGGAAAGCTCTTGGAATACCTCTCAGGCTCACTATCAGGTAAATATATCTATCAGGATGTCAGCATCCTATTTCACCTGTGTACACACACCGACTCCAAAAGAGCTTGTCATATAGCCAAGTTAGGTGTCTTTAGTGCGATAGGTGTATTTGGGGCAAACAATAAGTCAATAGGAGAGAATCTAAATTTAAATAATTTTATTGTGTATTCTGTGTATTGTCTGTATGTGTGACTGTGTGTGTGTGTGTGTGTGTGTTTGGCCATGAGAGTCCAATCCAACCCCTCACACACTTCTCAGTGTCTGGGCCTTAGGGATGCAGAATGGCGTGGTGTGGGCGCTGGCCGTCCTCTGTATGCACTGGCTGGTGGTGAGGGCCTTGCTCTCTCCCTGCCATTGTCCAGAGCCACTAACAGCGGCTTGGTGGCCACGATGCGGCCATTCATGCCAGCCATGGCCTTGGTGGCCGCCTCAGGGAAGGAGAAGCACACAAAGCCATAGCCCTGGCTGCGTCCACCCTCCGTCGCCACCTTTGCACTGGTGATTGTTCCGAAGGGGGCGAACACCTTGCGCAGGGCCTCGTCATCCATGCTGTCGTCCAGGTTCTTCACATACAGATGTACACCCTGGTAGAGAGAGACCCTGTTTAGTGAGATGATTTTTCAACCCCTCAAATACATAGACAATAATTACAAAGTACATCAACTTCTATGTTAGTATTAATAAATTCACAAACCTTGTCTCTGGTCGTGCGGTCCAGCTTCTGGGCTGGAGGCCTGTATCGCCCTGCGCTGGCTGGTGGTGAGGGCCTTGCTCTCTCCCTGCCATTGTCCAGAGCCACTAACAGCGGCTTGGTGGCCACGATGCGGCCGTTCATGCCAGCCATGGCCTTGGTGGCCGCCTCATGGGAGGAGAAGCACACAAAGCCATAGCCCTGGCTGCGTCCACCCTCCGTCGCCACCTTTGCACTGGTGATTGTTCCGAAGGGGGCGAACACCTTGCGCAGGGCCTCGTCATCCATGCTGTCGTCCAGGTTCTTCACATACAGATGTACACCCTGGTAGAGAGAGACCCTGTTTAGTGAGATGATTTTTCAACCCCTCAAATACATAATTACAAAGTACATCAACTTCTATGTTAGTATTAATAAATAAGAGATTTTGGAGAGTTGGGAGATCGAGGCTCATTCACTTTAGAGCAGTGGTTCTCAAACCTCTCCTCGGGGACCCCCAGCCTCTCCACATATTTGATCTGTTCCAACTAATCAAGTTGAATCAGGTGTGCTGGTGGTGGAACAGATCAAATATTATGTGGAGGGCCTGGGGGTTCCGGAAGAGAGGTTTGAGAACCACTGCTTTAGAGAAAGGCACTGTCGAGAACCGCAGTTACCTCTGCTTACCTCTTACCCCTGCTTGACGCAGTTACCTCTGCTTACCTCTTACCTCTGCTTGACGCAGTCACCTCTGACTGCGTCAAGCAGCAAAGCCTTCATTGTGGGGGCCAGTTATTTTTCATTACCAATCATTAATGTTTTCTTGACGTGTAGCTGAAACAGGCTCTATATGACTTGTAAACTGTGGTAGGATACAAATCATGATGGTATTTGAGAGATTAATTGCGCATATCTTAAGTTGATGAGTGAGTGTTGCTTAACAGTTCTTTTCCTCACTCAAAAACTTTTCGTTTCAACTGTTTTGGCATGGTCAGTATTTTTTTTAAATTATTATTCCAATTACCTTTGAGGTACAACTAGCACTGTTTTTTAGTATGACTAAGAGGATAGTGATGACCACAGCAGTGGTTTTTATACTTTTTGTTGTTAAATAAGATTTGGTTCTGGTCATCACCTAATCAGTACCTCACTAAGTAGAATAAGGTGTGTCTGTGTTGGAATTCAACAGACACTGGAATGGAATGGCTGCCAGAAATGTAGAGATGCTGATTTCATTTTTCTCTTATTTTTTTGTCAGGGATGGATATACTATACACCAGGGGTGCCCAAGATCTACTTTTCAAGTAGACAGTCTGCCAAGATCTACCAGTCTAGATTCAACATCGCAAACGTACACACACACATACTACAAACACACACACACACACACACACACACACACACACACACACACACACACACACACACACACACACACAGTTCCCAGCCTGCATAGTAAACTCACAATAAACTTTCTCTCTCTCTGTCACACAGCCACACAGGAGAAGACCATCACAAACCCTCCCTCTTTGCTATTCTCACTCACACACACCAGGGGCGGAGCTATGTCCAGGGGCGGGGCCAGGGCCAGAGAGGGCCTAAATATGTATACATTATATTATTATTAATGTCATTATATATGGTGGTCTATAATTGATAGGGTGGAGATGACTGTGAATGTAGTAAAATAGGATTTCTTTTTCACTTTTGCCAACCAACCCCATTGAAATTCCATTGTTTTCATTGCAATAGGAAAAGTAAATCAAGCATACTTATGTGTTTCATGGGAACACAGGTCTGCTGTGAAATCGACTGGATATTATACTCACCATTTGGACGTTCCTTTTTGAAAGTCCAACTGGGGGCTGACGGTGTTTTTTTTTTTTTTGCACGAGCAAAACCTAATCAAGCCCTAAGTGGGTTCTCTGGGGTGACCTTTGACCCTTGCCCTTGAACAATGACTCCTCCCAATCATATTCAGTTGTAATCTTCTGTCTTGTACTGTATTTGTTTATTAATGATGGTTTTCTTGGCTCTCTAATGGACATGTGGATTAGTACCAACAGTTGCTTGTAGCCTACCACCCCACAAAAAGTTCCCCCTGGGAAAAATAAACTTATATCTATCTCCCTTACCCAACCCTTACCCAACGGGTGACGTCAGAGTTGGGTCGTCCCAAGGATCGCATTTAGCATTTATCAATCCAACAGACTGACAAGCTAGGATAGTAAAACATGTCTTACCCTTATGGCCAGAGGCCCACAGTACAGACGACCTGACCTCCATGGCCTCCATGGCAACAATAGCACAGAATGCATGGACATAAAGACACAATGATGATGTCTTGTCTGTCTCTCTACTAGGGGCGTAACGGATCACCTAACTCACGGATCGGATCGTGTCACGGTTTTTGAGTCACGGATCGGATAATTTTCCGGATCAACACAAAACATAAAAATAAAAATAAAATAAAACTTTTTCCTCGAATTCTGTAAAAACACCACTTTCACTGTGTAAAACCCAACAACATTCAAGATGTCAAAACTGGAATATATATATATATGTGTGTATGTGTGTATATATATATATATATATATATATACATACATAACATATTCTACACTCAAACATTAGGCTACATATTAAACAGAAACACACATTCAACTTAAATGATGCAGTAGCCAGTAGGAGAGAGGGAGGAGGCACCTGGTTGCAGCAGTGAATCACTGGGCTCTTTAAAGCAGACAAATAAACATGTTTTATGCCACTTTTAACTAAATAATAAAGTGAAACCTTACTTTAAACATGGTATGAAAAAATTGGCTACATTATCAGAAGTTGTCAAGCTGCCTTTTTCGTGCCTCCCGTCAACACACCAGGGTGATGTCGTGGCAAATGTGTGGCCATGCTCGTACGACTTTCTCGTTGCACAACGCTTAAACACCGTAACTTTTTTATCGACCACACTTCCAATGACACTGTCCGTCATTGTTATAATTGACAGAGAAGCCGAAGTGCTCCCATACATGGGATTTAAATGACGAGGGAGGCATTTCGAGTTCTTCTCTGTCGCCAACATTAGCAGCACTCGCCATGATACACTTGGGCTGCGTTCGTAAATTTGCTCTGAGAGCGCCGGAGAGCACACTGGGTCCGACGTCATAAATGGACCAAGTAATTTGATTGGACAAGAGGCGTTCCATGAATGCTGATCAGATTCCAGAGCAAATTTACGAACGCAGCCTTGTTGTTCTGGAGTTTTTTCCCCCATTATCAACCTATCATTGCGCTTTAGAGTAAAACAAAGCACGCAACTGTCACGTCTATCTTTTCATGGCAACTCTACATTGTGATTTACAAGGGATATTAACTAATATTAAGTAATATTATTACTTGGTTACATTTTGCAATTGATCCGCGGTACACATGCGTGCCGAACCGTGGGGGGCGATCCGTTACACCCCTAATCTCCCTTGATTGTATTGATCTATCAGGAAACCCCAAGCTAAGTGACTTGCCACTCTACACTCCTCCTACTTTTACAACCCACAATGCTCCCCTTAGGGTATTCCAGCATTGGAATTCCTGTCTCACCTGACTTTGCATCTCCTGTTTGGCACTGCGGAACTCCTCCAGCAGAGACTGGGCCTCGCTCTTCTCCTGCTGCAGACGGCATTTCTCTTGTGTCAGCTGTTCCAGGGCCTCTGAAGTCTTCCCTGAGGTCTCGGCTGCCTTTGTATGGAAAGATGGACATTGTCAACCAGACAAATATAATGCCAGAAGAACTCACTAGTGTGTGGGTTGGTTGAGGTGAGTGGCAAACTCAGATATCATGAGATTTGCAAATCCTCTGGTTAAGCGTTGTTTTGTACAGCCCAAATTACCTTTAACTAGTTAGTGAGACAATTATTCAACATTTGTAATACCATGCAGAATTAAATTGCATGCTTTGCATGTCAGTCATCCCATTCCAAATTAGATTTTGAGGCTTTAGTGGGTTTACAATGATCTTGTGTGATTTAGTCGTAATTTTCAGGAATCATAGCAATGCCAAGATCTACAGCTACGCAACAGGCAAATGGCTTTGTCTACAGCATTAATGAGAGGGACCTCATGAAAGGTTAACTTAAAAGTGAAAAGTGAGTTGAGAAAATATATTTATTACATCCTGTGGTCTGAGAACGGATACTTTCAATAATTACCTTACTTTCAATCTGTTGTGTCAATGGAAATATCCATCAGTGATTTACAGCTGTGCTGTATAACAATGTTTATTTATTTTGGTCCCACAAAAGCGGTTTTTAAAATGTGTCCTACCCAATACTCAGTATGTATACAAACATGTTGTGGCCAGGGGATGTTCTAGGGGAGTGGGCTCACTGATTTTCGCCTTTCTGTTTCTGATGGCTGCGTCTTTTAATCATGTGTGCATGTAGAAACACAACTAATGTCCGACAGTGCAAATCCGTTAGTAGGTTAAGCCTACTCCTGGACTAGAACGCATTAGGAAATTAACTATTGAACATGGCGTTTAGTCCAGAACAGAAGACCCCAACTTCTCAAATCACGTTCTTAGTCCACAGGATTCCAGGTTTTTAATAGCACTTATTTGTAAGGGACTAAAAGCAAGATAAAGAAGTTAGTATGTGAAGATGTAAAATAAAAATAAATAAAAATGTAAGCACAACAGGAAAGGAGACCAAATCAGCATGCAAGCATTAAGGGTGCAGCACAACCTCAGCCATTCAAATATGATTATTAGTTTCAGGACATGTTAGTGTGGAATACCTCAAGCTGCTTGGAAAGAGCATTTTTGAGTTGGTCCTCAAGCTGCGTGACTTGCTGAGTGGCTTTGTCTCGCTCGTTCTGCAAGGCTTCCTTATGAACACTCAGGGATGCCACCTTGGTGTCCAATTCTTCTCTTGCCTTAGCAGACACTGATGCCTCCTCCGTGGCAGCATTGAAATGTCCCTCTATCAGTGCCCTTTCAGCATGTAGGGCCTGGGCATCTGCTTCAAGCCTTTTCTGGATAGCTCGCAGCTTCTCTACCTCACTAAGGAGCCTTGAGCATTCCCCATCACCGCTCTCTTGGCTGCTGCGGAGAGAGGAAATGTCCTGCTCCAGCCTTGACTGTACAGCTAGGAGGTCCATTTTCTCCTTAGCCAGGGAGGAGGCCTCTCTGCCAAGCTCTTCCAGCTTGGTAGACAGACACTCTTTTTCTCCAGCCAAGTCCCCCTTTGCCTGGTCTCTCTGCTTCAGTTCAGACTTCAAGGCCTTAACCTCTGCATTCAAGGCTTTTATTTCCTGTGCAGCATTGTTAAGGCTGGAAGACATCTCATCCATGGCCTTGTCTCCAGTGAGAGATTGTTGAGTAATGTCCTGAACTTTGGCTTGCAGTTGGACTTTCTCGTCAAGCAGACCCTGTTTCTCAGCTATCAATCCAGTGTGAGTGGCCTTAAATTGTTCTACCTCTTTAAGCAAGCGATGTTGTTCAGAGGCCACTGTATCTCTTTCAATGCAAACAGAGGCAACCTCTGCCTTCAGATTGGATTCAGACTCCAGGAGAGTAGTCCTTTCATGTGTCACAGTTGACAGTTTTGTCTGTAAGTCCTGTACTTCTTTAGAGAGGGCATCCTTAGCAGAGGTCAGTGTATTTTGCTCATTGGCTTTAGCCTGCAGCTGAGATTCAAGAAGCTTCTTTGCCTCTGCAGATGATTCTGCCTGGCCTTTGAGCTCCTTAACCTGCAGAAGTAGATCATCTTTGCCCTTCTGCAGGAGCTGTAGGCTCTTGTGAAGCTCTGCCTGCTGGGACAGCAGGAGCTCCCTCTCTTTTGTTAGGTTATTCCTCTGTTGAACAAGCTCCAAACTTACAGATTCAGCTTCAACTTTTAGTTTGCTGTGCTCCTCTGCAAGATCAGTTTTGTCTTTTTCAAGCTCCTCCCTCTTAGTCTCCTGCTGCTGAATCTCTTGCTGGTACTTCAGGAGGACCTCATTCTTCTCTGTATTGACCTTTTGAAGCTCTTCAATTTGGGCTTGGTGCTCAGCTTCAGCATTCTTCAGGCTTGTGTTTTTGACCTGTGCCTCCTGAACAACAGCTCTCAGATTCTCCACCTCTTTGGACAGTGAAGCCTTCTCTCTATCTAACTGCTGGTTTGTGGTCAAAAGATTATCTTGATCTTCTGTGAGCTTGTCCCTAAATGTCAAGAGTTCTTCTGTCTTGAATGAGAGCTCCTTGTGACAAGCCTCAGAGGCAGAGAGATTGGCCTGTACATCTGAGAGCTGCTTCTCAAGATTCTCCTTCTGAGCCTTGAACGTAGCACTTTCCTTAGATATACAATCCAGAGCTGTGATTTGCTTCTGCAGGTCTGCAGACAAACGCTCAACGTCCTGCTTGGAGGAGTCAAGTTCAGCAGAAAGAGACTGAGGGAAAAAAGTTGAAAGAAAAAGGGGAAAGGTGAAGTGAACACAACAAAAAATGAAGTAAAGCAAATGAACAAAAGTAATAAAATGCAACTGGAAGGGTTAAGCTGGTGCAAGCATAAACATTATGGGGAAAAAGATACCACAGCAGACACCACCCTGAACTTACAACAAATACATTGAAAACAGGGGTACAGCAATCAAACATTTTCAATTGAGAGTATGGGTTTGTGTGTGAATTATAATTGTGATGGCAACTCTTTTTAGGTCTATGTTAGTGATTTCTCAAGGACCAAAGTGTCTACTTTTCCATTACTTACATTTTGCATGTAAAACAGGATAAACACTGACTAAACCAGGAGAGCAGTTCATGGGTTGAAATATCAATTAGCCTTTTCATATGGCATAATGCATACTGCATCCAAAACACTATGCTAAATGATCAGAGCAGTTCCATTCAATCAATCAAGATTCTTAAGAAGTTGAGGTACAATTACAAAACAAACTCACAAGTCACACATACGTTTATCAAACTCCATCTATAAGAGCAAGGTGGTAAACTAAAACCACCACCAAGCATCAGTTTATAGTACCCCTGCTTTCAAAGTAGCCCATAAAAAAAAAAACATAGCCACACAGAAAATGCTGAAATGAAGATGAATATTAGGACCATAATTTGCTGGTTGTTAATTGTAACATAAACATGAAAATTTATGATTACTGCTAGGGCATTTGAAGGGACGAGCTGGGTTCCAACATTCATAAACATTTTCTCACACCCATCCTGACCAAAGGCAAATGTTCTTACACACATCCAAAATATGTAGTAGAAGGAAGCAGGGTGAGCAACCTTAATAAAATATGTGCAATGACATTTGTAGTATAAAGTGTATATACAGTGCCTATAGAAAGGCTACACCCTCTTTCAACATTTTCATCTTTTGTTGCCCCAGAGGCTGGAATCGAAATACATTAAATTAGGATTTCTTTCACACTGATCTACACAGCCTACTGGACACTTACAAAGTGAAGTAAAGACCTGTTTGCAAAGGTCTACACCCCCCTTGCTGTGGCGCTCCTAAAATTAGCTAAAATGCAAACATTTATTCAACAATTTATTCAGATGAATTGAGTCCATCTGAGTGCAAGGATAATAGTTCATGTGATATCGGAATGAATATCATTGTCCTTGTAGGGTCCCCGATTTTAATAGAAAACAATTACACACTGTGTAGATTAGGATGTCACTACCAACTCAGCAAATTTCTCAACTTTCTCTTGACCCCTGATCAAGTGACAAGCACACCCATAACATGCTGCAGCTACCACTATTCTTCACATGGGACAAGGTGCACCAGTGTGCTGGGTTTGCAATAAACGTAATGCTTTGTAGTAAAGCCAAAGAAACACATTTCTAGCATCACTTGAATTCATTGTTGCAAACACAATTATTGATTTGCATTTGAGCCACAGCGAGGGGGGTCTTTTACAAACAGGTATTTTTTTTATTTTATTTTATAAATTACTACTACAAATATTTAGAATTTGTATTTCTGTATTGCTGTCTAGATCAGTGAAACAAAGACAATAAAATCAGATTCCAGGCTCTGAGGCAACAAAATGTGAACATCCTGTATGTCTATAGCCACTACATGTGGGAATCACAGTTTGCATTACAACAATCAAACATTACTTAACAGCTCAAAACATGGCCATTGCAGTGTTTCCTCGAGGATTTTTCATATTAGTGGTGGAGCGCTAATTTTTCGCGCGCAGTGCGCACTGGCGCTCAAAACAAAGACGTAATTTCACCAAAAACTAGAGGGTGGCAACAATTATAATTTCTTAAATAGCGGTTAAGTCATTAAAGCCGAGCAGGTGATTTTATATAGAAGGTGATCAAATACCAATATATCCTACAGCTGCAGCGGAACATGCGGAAGGCGCATTACACACACACACACACACACACACACACACAGAGAAAGATCAATACGAAGTAGGCCTACATGAGAGTACATGCACAAAACCGGCTAACGTTACTCATTAACTGTTTACACAAGTAAAATCACAGTGTGACAGTCAGATGGAGCATTCGATAAACAACAACAGCAAGGTAATGCTATCAGTTGAGTTAAAGAAAACCAACTCTTACCTTTGAGGACACCAACATGAGCCCTGCTTACCCGTACCTCCGCCGTTCTGTTCGTGGTGATTTTAGAGGCAATAGATTATTTTTGCCCCGCGCATATTGCTATGAATAGTTCGAAGCTAGGTGCTTGCACGTTAGGTGCGAAAATGCTCGGTTAACCCATTAGCGGGAACATTATTTGTTTCACAAAATAGGCTGATTTAGTTGACCATGAACATCAGAGACATACATTACGAATGTTCATTTAAAATACTCTATACTGAGCACTGGTATAAGAACATGAACCAGAGAACAGCAGTAAATGCAATAACCCACAGTCGTCGCTGATGATGTTGCATTTTCGATTAGGATACGGGATTAAAGGCACCAGCGACGGGCTAAAAGAGAAATCCAAATGTCCCGCTAAATTCGGACCAATCACAAAACTGTTTTGAAAGCGCGTCGCCTCGCGCCGCGCGCCTGTTGAGAGCGATTCAGTCTCGATTGCAGTGCGAACACAAACAACGAGGTTAATTGCAACATTGTAACATATTGTAACTAACTACGCCCTAAATCGTAACGAAATGTAGGTCTGGAAGCGGCCTAAATCTAGCTTCAATCTGCTTTTTTTCTGTTCTCCGGTCATAATAACTCGCTGCCTTTCTGCGCAGCCTGAATCAAAGTGGACTGTCTGAATCAATTAGTGGCGGAGGAAATTCATTCGTGGCGGCCTGCCACGAATAAATGCATATAGAGGAAACACTGCATTGGTGGATATTTGGTACTAAAAGGCAGCACCTCCACAGAATCTGTGATTCTAATACACTGGAGACAAACAATATGATGCTATGATAAGTTGGTGCTTACCTGGGCCTTCTCCTTATAAGATTGCAAGTCAGATACCAGCCTCTCCAGCTCCTGGGTTTTCTCCCTGGAGATGCTCAGTTCCTGCCTCGCCTTGTTAGCCTGACCCTGAAGCTCCTGTGCATGGCGCTCTGAGGCCTCAGACAGGCCCTTCTCCTGAGAGGCCTCAAGCTCCTTGGCCTGGGTCTCACACTGCTGCACATGCTTTTCCTATACAATGCATAAGAAGAGAGACATTTTAACTAATTACATCACCAATTGTTAGGAAAGGGACAGGGAGGGAGAGAATGATCAGGAAAAGGTCTGGTCAAGTCCCTATAATTTATGTGTTATAGGTTCATATGTGGCAGCACTCAAGAAAAGGCATTTCTAATAACATTCAAAGCCATTTCGGTAGTCTTCACTAACCTCTTATTGTCCCTGACTTTCAATGTTTTATCCAGATCATCACTCACCAGGTCAACAATTTTCTTCTGCAGGCTGTTTAGCTGACCCTGATGTTTGTCTGTGATCTCCTTCAGCTCCTGGTCCTTCCGGCCCAGTTCCTGCTGTTGTTGCTCTTCAGAACGTGCCATCCGTTCCTTCTCCTCTGCCAGTTGGGTCTGTAACTCCTCTAACTGCCTAGGAAAAGGAGGGGGAGAGGGGGATAACTAAACTACTACTACAAACTAGAGGCTCATTCTATGGGACAGTTTTAAAGAATGATAGACTGAATATTGATCATATCGATGGCCGAAACGCAAAACCTCCTATCTGCAAAATGTTCTGATTTGCGGTTTTCACTTTAAATTAAAGTAAAGGCCGATTTAAAGTTCTGCATCGAATTTACGTGCGTAGCTTACGTAATCTACGTAAGGGGTCTCGCACTTTACACTTCTGCGTAGGCCGCGCTGCAATTACACCATCACATCGCTAGGTGGCAGTGTGTTTTCTATGCCCCTGTGCTGTGCCTCTTCGGGTTAGGAACTCAACGGAGCTCAAAGCTCAAAGCGGCATAATAGCGATATTTTTGTTGTTATGCTTGTTGTAAATAAAAGTTCTATGATCCATTGAAATGACACTAAACTAAGATAATACGATGGTTATCATAATTTTTCTAATCTTTATTAATGAGTAATTACAGAAAAAGTAAATGACATTTCTGTCATGGCTTCCGCATTTTGGCCGACGAGAGAGTCGGAATCATGTGCTACCAAGCGGACCAATCACAGAGCTTATGGTTGCGTAGAAACTGACGCGTTCTTAAATTTTTGGAGATGTGCGCGTCAAGCCTCTCCGTAGGCAAGGCGGGCCCACGCGGGCCGACGCAAGGCTACGGCGTCGATTTTACGCAGAAGTTTAAATCGGCCTTCAGGCTGCACATGATAAGTCTGTCTGTGAAAAAGTGAATTTTGCAGATAGGAGGTCTGAAGTGTTGAAAAACCCACTCAATATAACAAATAACAGTTTTAGAATCACTAACTACTTATAATTTGTGAATTGGATTCACTGTATCGCCAGCCGTCCTGTTCCTAGGCTACTGGGTTAGAGATACATGGCTTTTAAACAAACATGTTTTAAAATGTTCATGTTCAAAAGCAAGGACAGTGTGATCATCTAATTATGTGTAGTTATGTTGATGTTCTATCAGCGTGTTCTGATGTGCTAAACATGCAGTTACATGTCAGTATAGCGATGTTTTCTTTTTAGCTGCTAGGTAGCGCAACGAGATGATACCAACATTCAAATAAGCAAATCTTCTTCAACTATTTTTCAATGTATGACACATCCTTTGAAAGCTTACAATCTGCACTTTCATAATCTCTGAACTGAAAAATTACCTTGCCCTACTTGGGGACTTTTTCACCAGACCATGTCACATATGGAGACAAAATTAACCTCAGTAAGACCTGATAAACCAAGATAGAAATATGGTGAGACCTACTTTAATATAGCAACTATCACATGCTTTATGAGCAACATCTTACTATTTGAGATGAGCATTAAAACTACAGTACAAGTACAAGATGAGTAATTTGTGAATATTTTGTATTCTGTTCAGCAAGCAATGTAAAGACACTTCAACATCACCCAAGATTATACAACTGTAATTTCTTAAATAACACTAAAGGCAAGTCAGGTATCAACATTTGTAAGATGAAAATTAACGTTTCATTGTTCTACAACAGAGCAAATAACATTTGGATTGGCATGTTTGAGGACACACCTCTGCTGAAAATGCAATGTACGAGAGACTTCATCAGAACATTTTTGGGCTGTTAAAGGCATGTACCGTACCTTTCTTTTTGAGTGAGGTCTTCATTCATTTTGGTGAGCTGTTCTGAGCGATCACCTGTTGACTTCATCATGTCTGAGATGTCACTTTTGAGTTGGGCCTTGTCCTTTGTGATCTGATCAAGTTTCTCATCCCCAGCCTTTAGCTTCCTCTCCAGGCCTGAATGTGAGAAACACAATTAAATCTACTAGTCAGTCCCTGAACAAGAACACACGCCGTTTTGTTACAACATACGCGTATTTCCCACACAATGGACATGTCAGTAAAGACAACTTTCCCACACAATGGACATAAACACAACTTTATCACCAAGGAGAGCAATAATGGTGATATTTTGTGATTTTTTTTTATCATCACGTGTCCCCTTTTTAACCAGGCATATTCACACTTACACCGGTGTTTTATGGAATGAAAAATAACCCATAAGGAAGACAATTCATTGGAATTTACTCACACTTTACTCAACTAGAACAAAAAAACAATGTCACAAAAATGGTGACTTGTACTGTGTGTGTGCTGTACGTTAAACACCACCATTCTGGCCAAAGCTCTGACCTGCAAGTTGGCTCCTTAGAGCCTCTGATTCATCGGAGAGAGATGTGCATTGCTCCTCCTTTTTGCCAAGCTTCTCAAGCAACTCTGAAAGAAGGAGTTGAATTCAGATTACTTCATGTATCTACAAGTAAGATCTGTCAAACAAAAAGGGTATGAAAGATCAACCCAAGTAAATACATTTACCTTGCATAGTTTGTGTTGATTTAATCTTCTCATCTGTGCTTTCTTCCAGTTTTTGTTTCTGAGGAAATAAAAAAAGTTATTAGTATGTGTGTGCATGCTGGAATGTGTTGTTCCAAGACACACCTCAAAATTACTCACAATTCATAATGAGACATCAAGTTATGCTTATACTAAAGACTGAAATTATGGTTTATCCATGATGATATAATAAGTCAAAACCTCTATAGGCATCTAGCCTCTTGAAGAATGTGTCACCACCATGTGATGAATCTTTGTAGCACAACATTGCATTCTTTGTAGCATTCACTAGCATGCTGATGATGCTATGCTCTTCCTTACCTGAGCTTACCTTAAGTCCTATCCCAACAGTCATGCCACCCATGCCCAACCCCTGGCTCCTCACCACCCTTCTGTAGGCCCCATAACTCACCAGCTCCTGCTCCAAGGAGCTCTTTTCCTGCTGAACAGAGGTCAGGCTGTGCTGCACAGAGAGAAGCTTCTGCTGCTGTCCTTCCAACTCAGAGCTTAACTCGTTGAGCTATAGCACAGGCCAGATGGTGACACCATGCATGGACATGGAGGACATTTTGAAGAAAACAAAATGACAATAAGTAAACAAAATAAATATGGAGGAAAGGGTAATAATGAATAAAAATAAATTCAAGTAAGGAATTTGATGAAAGGGATAAGCTATAACAGATAGTATCATACAGATGTATTCCATGATCAATTGGCAAATGTGTTAGTTATAACATATGGGATTGGATATACATTTGGAGATTGAAATGGTGATTGACAATGGGAAGATGGATGTAGGCCCACCTTGACGCCCTGTGAGCGGGCCTGGCTCTGGGCCTCCTCCAGCTGGGTCCTCAGGCTCTGGAGCTCTAAGTTACCTTGAGTTTCCTGGGAATTCAGGGCCTCCATAGCTGCCACCTGCTCTTGGGCCTCTCTGGCTCTGTCCTGGACCTGCTGGACTAACTTTGCTTCGTTGTCTTCCAGCTCCTTTACCTTCATCTCAGCAGAATGCAGTTTGCCCAGCACATCCTCCATCTCCACCAGGTGCTGCTCCTCAGCACTCTCCACACTGGTCCGCAGAGACTCATCCAGATGCTCTTTCTCTTCTGACACAATCAGCAGCTGTGATTTTAGCTCCTCTGTCTCCTGTGCCAAGACTGCAGCCCCTGCCCTGTGCCTGGCCCCTGCCTCCTCCAGCGCTAACTTGTGGTCCACCTTCAGCCTCTCCAAGGCACTCTTGGTCTCTACTAGCTCTGTCGCCTGGGCACCTTCCCCTTTGCTGAAGGACACCTTCAACCCCTCCATTGCTTGTTGGTGAGAGGCAATGGCAGATTCCAGCTTAGAGCGCCACAACTCTATGATGTCTGCATTTTCCTTCTCACCTTGGCTCAGGCGCATTCGCAACTGCTCGTTGTCACCGGAGAGCCTCCCGGATGAAGCCTGAAGCTGGGCCAGTGCTTCACGGTGGGCTTTCTCTTCAGCCCCCATCCTCTCCTTTAGCTCAGTCAGCTCACCCTGTTGATTGGCTTCCTGAGAGGCCAGCTGAGCTCTTAGTGTGATCACCTCCTCAAGAAGAGGTGAGGCAGTGGAGTCAGCACCCTCAGAGACCTGTTGGGACTCCAGACGCAGCCGCAAGTCGGCCACTTCCCTTGTCCGCAGAGAGAGGTCCCTCTCCAGCTCCATGATGCGGGACTTCTCGGACACCGTGGCAACCTATAGGACAGGACAACTCTGGCTCAAAAAGAGTGTGTTCTGTATACACTTGCAAGACAAGGTAACTGCTGAATATCCCTGGCATCGCGCAAGTCTTTGAGGAAGGGTCTGTATTGAGTTTAAATAGGGCCCTATACAAACACGTGGCAGAGAGGTCCATCATAGCAGTAGTATAAGTACATCAAATGACACTCTAATCCCACATTTGTAATATAGGATGCCTGTTCCTAATGTATTGCACTGCCCTCTAGTGGATATAGTTTGGTGGTACCATATCAGTTCTCACACAGCACACCTCTGGTGTTTTGAACTTCACCCCCCAGGAGCTGCAGTGTCTCCTGGTTTTCATACTTCGAATTAGATCTGGAAACCCAGACGTGTACACTCTCAGTGATTCATTACATCAATTGAAAAAAGAAAACCAGCAGAGACTGTGGCCCTTAAGGATTGCAGTTGAATGCCCTTACCATATTGGTTGTGATACACCTAAGGGAGGAACACATTGGCTAGGAATAGGAGCAGGAGAAAGACTTGCAAGAGATGGGGAACCCCAGATAAGCAGGCTGGGAGGGTCAGGTGTCTGACACACAGGATAACCGGGAACAAGGGGGGGTTGGGGATAGGGAAACTGACTGGCTACTCAGCAGCACCAGCATCAGGGCTTAAAGTGGGGGAAAATGCTGCGCCTGAAACTTTTTCTTGGGGAGGGGGGTCACAGTTTGAGATATTGGGAGAGCGGGTACAGAAGACAGCTTCTTGTAAATGCATTAATGTAAATGCATTAATACTATTTTATAGTCAATACAAAATATATGTCTCAATGTTTAAATGCATTAATACTGTTTTATACTCAATACAAAATAAACGTAATGCTTTGTACTACTAACATACATACACCTAGACTAGAGACTGTCATCATTCTCTCCTAGTGGGAGATCTTACCTCACAGATGAGGACAGTGGGTGAGTCTTGGTCTGGTTGACCGAGGTCTGGGTTTCCCACAGGGTGGGTCAGGACACACGCCTGAGTCACTGGCAGATCCTCCACGCCGTCCACGGTCAGGACTAGTAATATCAAACATGATTATGTTTATTGGTAGGGTTTCTAGAATGTTCTACAGGCTATATAGGTGGTTCACAACAACACACAAGTGTTGTAATCATTTCTGGGGCCTCATTTATAGAACGTGCTTAGATCAAATGTTGATCTTACCCGTGTCGTACGTAGAAAACCACGTCAACGTAGTGATTTATACAATTTCAACGTGAGTCAATTTGACCGTGGAAACGATCGTAGCTCGACGTCGAGTATTCAACTTGCTTACGCACATTACCTACTGGTTATGCGGAGTTATTACAGGCATGTGAGCCGCACTGCCTAGTGTAATTCATGCAAGTGGCTCGTAATAAAATTAACGATGTTGTTATCAGCCGAGAAAATGAGTTTAATTCAAGATTTAAAGGGAACTGATGTTTATGATTGTATTTCAGTCTTTCTTTATATCCCTCCGGAGCTGTCTCCCCTTCAACATGCCTAGTGCGTTCCACAACGGACCTTGCCCGGCCACGCGCTCAATTATACTGGATTTACCCGGTGTCTGGGAGTGAGCAGCCATATAAGAATAAGACCATTATATTATTACAGTATAAGCAGCACTCGATAAAAACAGTCAAAATCGCCCCCCCCCCCTTTCCATACTTTATGTCATTTTATCAATGAACGTGGTATTACTGCTATTTCAAGGTGCGAGGGGGCACGGCACGCACACATGCAATGACATTTTTACCAAGTTACTGACACTGAAGTCACTGACGCTGTGGGGATGCTAAAATTGTCCTCTTATGATCAAATCTACCACCTCCCCTGATTTTCTTTTACAACTTGAGTAGAGTATTTAAGCATGTGCCTGGTTAGTTGTCATGATCAAACGTTACAAATGCAACTTACAGAGAAGCCACCCTTCTCTGCCCTCTCCCGCTTCCAGACGAACGGCTACCCTATATTATATTATATTATAGCACTTGTCTTAATTCAGCCGCTTTTTTTTCTTTTTCTCCTAGCACCAGGGGAGCCCCCCCTCCCAAATGTCGTTGTTTGGTACCTGTACTATATCAATGACAATAAAGACCATTCATTCATTCTGTGGTAACCTAACTAATGAATAATAGGAATGCCATTCATTCATTCATTCATTCATTCATTCATTCATTCATTCATTCATAGAAAACCGACAAGGGTTGCGTTCGTAAAGTCGTTCTGATAGCGCCGGAGCGCACACTGGGTTCAACGTCCATAAAGGGACCGAGTAATTAGATTGGACGAGAGGCATTCCCATGAGTGCTGGTCAGATTTCCAGAGCGTGTTTACGAACGCACCCGAGAGCAGCGAGCTAACTAGCTATGTAGCTATGGTAACACAGAGGACATGGCTAGCCAGCTAACGTTAAGACGTGCATGTTGTAACGTTAACTAACTACAGATACCTGAGACCAATACCAATTAGAACAAATAACTGACATTTGAAAAATAACTGACATCTGAAAAATAACTGACATTTGAAAAATAACTGACATTTGAAAAACAACTGATATTTCCGCTGTTTCGCCTTGGTGGGGAGTCTAAAGATAGCCTCTCTCTTAACAACACGACCGCCTGATATGTATAATCAAATGTGATATGTAATGTAGATATGATTGATAACCTGCAGTGTACATATCTACTTTTCCCTTCTTGTTTTTAGTTTTTTTTTTCCTAGCACCAGGGGAGCCACCCCTCCTAAATTTCGTTGTTTGGTACCTGTACTATATCAATGACAATAAAGACCATTCATTCATATAATTGAGCCGCTATCACAGGGCGTTAATACAAACCTCACCTGCGTTCATTTTACCTGCGTTGGTATTTATAGAAGGAAGCACGCAACTTTAAACCATCTCAGCCCGTTTTATAAATAATGCTCACGTCCGTTTAGAAAAATGTGCTTACGTGAAAGTCAAAGATGAGATGACGTTCAAGTACTTTTTTATTTATTTTTATTTATAAATGAGGCCCCCTGAACTAATAAATGCACTCTATTATAGTGGGTTGATGTTATGTACTGTAACGTGATTTGTAAAATTCGAGCCATGCTTGCCGTAGCTAAATTACCATCCAACTTTGTCCACTCGGTGGACTAGAAGGAATAATGACATTGACATTTCGTGAGCTTAGAATGATAAGGTTCTATCTCCGTTTAGGGCAGTTCAGAGATAACTGTAACCTACCTTCCTCCTCAGTGATAATAACAGGGGCCTCTTCAGAGCCCCAGGTTTTATAGATGTAGTAACCAGCAGCGGCTGCCAGGCCAGCCACACAGACACATTTGCGTCCTCCCAGCTGGTTTAGAACACAACTCATCTTTTAATTAATCATCTCTCTCTTGTTAGCTATACTTCTTACATCTCCTACTGAAATGAAAGACTGTCTGAAACTGCGTTCCTCTGTTTTTACTATAGAATCATATGACATCACTGAAATGTCACCTATGATGTCACAATGTACAGATCACAAGTGTTTGACAGCTCTCTCTCTAAGAGAAACTAAATCCTACATCTGTGGGGGTCGCTAATAATACATTACCACAACCATTATTTGATCAAAAATGTAAATGTAATGAGTATTATTTATATTTATTTATATGAGAAATATTCTAAAATAAACACGTTTTCCAAAAGAACTACACGCACCAGCATTAATCTCCTGTGAATGACAGTATGCCTTTGACTGCCTTCACTTTACCACCAAGACACTATGGGGCGCAGTAGAATATTGTGCAACAGCAGAATATGATCGTTGAGAGCTTGCGAACGTGAAAACACGATTATTGAGGAGAAAACATTCCGTAGCTAGGCACGTACGCAAGTTGAAGACGTTCAGTTTCTTGATCCGCCATCTGTATGTGCAATATATTATCCTCGTCCATATAAAAAGGACTATCACACTCACATGTTCATATTATTGGTTTATTTACCAAAATCTTCACAGCACCAGCAAACTCCTCAATACTGTGGTATCCATCAACTTGTCTGAAACAACATTCGCGCCAAAACGGATATTTATACATAAACGTCACGTGATATATATATATATATATATATATATACATAAACGTCACGTGTTACACATGTCACATGTACAGATAACAATATAACCTTCACAATAAATGTGCACAAGGCACTACAACACAAATATGTACCATGAATGTACACTCATCCTAACACATGAGAACACACATCCCAACACCCCCACTTGTTCTCATCATCTCAAGCCGAAAATGATGATACCCATATTAGTTTCCAAAGAAAAAACTCTTGAATTTTCTGAACCTAAACTTAACTACTGGCTTTGTAAGTGTATCTGCAGCCATGTCTTCTGATGGACAGTAAACAATATCACAGCTTGACAAACTAAACGAAACAGTTGGATAGCGATAATACGATAGCTTTAAATACTGTAGACTCTATTATCCATGCCGTTTAATAGTTGAGTTAGATACATGCTTTCCTGAGTAGTGGTGGCTAGACTGACGTATTCAGCCTCACATGTCGAGAGTGCTACAGTGGGTAGTTTCTTTGACTTCCAAGATATGGCAGGGCCTTGTTTTGTCAGGCTAAAACAGTACCCTGTAGTACTACGTCTATCTTCCACAGAAGATGCCCAATCAGAATCACTATAAGCTATAAGACTTAAGTCTTCATCAGATTTCTTAAAGTACAACTCATAGTCACTTGTCCCTTTTAGGTATCTCAAAACATGTTTAGCAGCTACTAGGTTCACTGCTTTTGGGTTTGCCAGTGTTTGTGATAGTTTACTAACTATCCAGCTAATATCTGGTCGGGTACAAGTCATAGCATAGATCAAACTGCCTATAATCTTTGCTGGTGTCACTCTCCTCGTTTCGGTCACCTTCCACTTTTAGTTCACATGGTGTATATCTAGGTTTACAGTTTGACATTCCAAATCTATCAAGCATTTTTTTGGATGTATGTTTTGTGATTCATTTTGATTTCCTCTCCCTTTTGCTCAAACTGAATGCCCAGGAAAGATGATATTTTCCCCAGATCCTTCATATTAAACTGGGCTTTCATGTTTTCTAAAACTCTTAAATGTCACATTTCTTAATCATTTGAACACTGTATCACACTCACCCCACAATGCTTATCAAATCGAGCAAACAACATATCAAATAAGCTAAATCCAAAAAAGAAACTGTCATACAATAGCAATATAATAAATATCACTTCTAAGTGATTTTCCTCTACGTGTCTTTAGGCATATTCCACCTAGCATACTTAATGAAAATGCAATGAGTCATTATGGAGGAATACCACATGGGAAGAGCCACACAGAACAGCGTCATGAACAGTGCTAACAGAAGGACACCAGTCCCTGCAGCCCCCCAAAGGCAACTCACTGTTGGTGCAACTTAAGCTCCTGGCCGTCACAATGGCAGATGGGGTAAACCATGCCATGAAGTGGAAAATAGACCTCTTGTGTTTTTAATGGCAAAGAAGACTTCAAGCAAGACTATGCGGTCTGCTGCCAAACTCACCAAAAGTGAAGCAGAGGCAAGTGTTGAACAATTGTACCATGCCAGCCCACTCAGTGTGAACGGTGTAAAAGCAATATTGAAATGGTATCATATAACCAAACTGGTTTTATAATTTTAGTATAGTACTTTCATTTGCAATAACAGACACCGTCATGTTTAATTACATGTTTAAAATGTTTAAAACTATTATTATTTTTTTTACATTTTTTATTTAAATTTCTTTATTTTCAAATATGAATGACATTTTAAAATGTATGGACATCTTTGTACATTTGTGTTGCAATCTTCTTATGTCAAATGTGGATTAGAAAAGACAAATGTCAAAACAAAAAATAACTCAATGCTGCCATCTTGTGTTAAGTTTAGGTCAACCTTAAAGTTGTGCATTACACATTTAGTGCTAAGACAGCTTGCCATCATTCCTACAAACTCACCTCACAGCGCATTGTTGACAGATTGCAGTTCATTGACAGTTAAGTCTGCGTGCAGCATGGGTTCCAGTCTTTCCATTTTCTTATTGCAGTATAAGTAGTTACTGAAGACCAACAAGTTACCATTGTTGCTCCTGCCTGTCCGCATTTCATCAAACCATAAAGAAATGCAGCTGTCATAGCACTGAATGAGGTGAAACTGTAGGCGTGACAAACTGAATGACGTCAAATTGGCATGACATAAGCTGAATCTTATGTTTGCGTACATCCCCTATAATAGGGGCCCGATTACAGGCACCTCTGGGACATGAGGATGCCTCTAAGGGTGGGGGTGCAAACATGTTTGTGAGGGTGGTAGGATGTCTGTAAACTGGAGGTATGTCTGTAGTGGAGGGGGCAGAGGGAGCTGCTGAACTACAGCTGTCTGCATCAGAGTCTCAGAGCCCAACATCACCCTGATCTGGAGCCTGCAGAGGTGAGAGAGAGAGGGCAGAGACACTACACACAGACACAGACACAGACACAGACACAGACACAGACACACACACGCACACACGCACAGACACAGACACAGACACATATGTGGCTGTTATATACTCGCCAAATAGACCACTAGCCCATACCACCTAAAAACAAGTGAACTACATAATTGGCAGTTCATGAGAATACACACGTGAAATGTGAGAGATGAAAGCACAAGTAATGCGATGGAACCAGACACAGATTCTACCCAAAGTTGCTCGTTATTATTCGGAAAAAAGCTATGATTGACATGTCTGTGCGTCAGCCATTATGTTTCTTCAAATCGATTCATATCATTGTTGATGGCCACAAAATAAAAATGCCCATTTTGTTTGCAACATAGGACACTCAACTCACGATTCGATACGATTTTTCTTTTTAAGTATTTTTTTCTGAGTGGGGCAGTCCCACTCATATTTCTAATTTTATTGGACAGATATAGTGAAGACAGACAGGAAAGTAAGATACATATACCGATAATGACATCTCTGTACACCTCTACTATCAGGGTAGAGTGTTGGGATCAGGGCAATATGCAATTGGGCAGCTATATTCTGTTTTACACTTGACATGTGTCTTACCTTGGTGTGAGCGTGGAGTCCAGGTGTTCTGTGTCCGTCGCTGGTCAAGTATGTCTAATAGCGGCCGCGGGAGAGTCGACCAATTCTGAAACTCCAGGAAGTAACTTAGCACCTCAGGCTCCGCCTTCTTCAGCCTGAAACCAATCAAACACAACAGACGATGTAAAGCAGTGACATTAGCTTATAAGAGTTTCTGTATGTGTGTGTGTGTGTGTGTGTGTGTGTCTTACATGATGGGCTGCAGGAAAAGGGAGGGCTCCAGTCCTGCCTGCAACAGAGCGGGAAGCCAGTAGAGAGCAGTCCGTAAGCCTGTGTTCAGCGCCACATACAACAGCTCACTCAACTCCTCTGGCGTGAACATGCTTCTGCTCTTCTCCTCTGGTCCGGACATGTTGATGCTCTTACTCAACTGCTCTGGTCTGGAGATACTCCTTTGCTGGATTATTTGCTGCAGCTGCTCGGGTTTGTGGGTGCAAATGGCATAAATCCATACCTCCTGATTTAAACTCGCCCCCACAGCTAACAACAACCGGACAGATTCACTGAGACAGAGAGAGAGAGAGACACAGAGAGAGAGAGAGACACACAGAGAGAGAGAGAGAGAGAGAGAGAGAGAGAGAGAGAGAGAGAGAGAGAGATGAGGGTAAAGGTAAGACTGGTGGAGTGCAAGGGAAGTGTGTGTGTGAGTAATCAATCCATGTCACTCATAGTGTGTGTGTGTGTGTGTGTGTGTGTATACCTCAACACACACACAGAGCGGTTATCTCTGAGGGCGTAGGATAGGGGTGACTCCGAGCCAAAGACAGAGTTACAGTTCTGGCCGTCTGGGCTGAAGCCCTCTCTCAGCAGCAGCTCCACAGCGTGGCTCTGTCCATTCACCACAGCCATGTACAACGGACTCACTGAAGACTCTCCACGGTCACATGCACGATCCGTCACAGTAATAAGCTTGGCTAGGATACTGCAAGGACAAAGACAAAAACACCCACCGACCCACCCACCCACACCCACACACACACACACACACACACACACACACACACACACACACAAACACACCCACACACATGTGAGAAGATGCCATGTTTCTTTGAGCAGGAGAAAATATGTTTCAAATGCATGTTTGCATACCTGATGTGTCCGAACTGCGCTGCGGCGTGGATGGGGAGCTGTGGCCATTCGCCATGGCAGGCTAGGTTTGGGTCAGCACCGTGGGTGAGGAGAACATCCACACAACCCTCATGCCCTTCTTGAGAGGCAAGCATCAAGGGCGTAGCCAAGTCCCATGCCTGGGCATTAACATTCGCACCTACAACCAAGACATATATTAATATGCAATATATCACAGTATTTATAGGCAGTATATTGGCTCCCATAATATTTATATATACATATAATATATATATATATACATACATACATAGCATTGGATGCTTGTCTTTCATCTTTTTTGTCGTGTAAACAACTGTAATGATTATGCACATGAAAAATATAAACAACTCCACCAGTAAGCCATCACACACAAGCAGCCATTTACAAAAAGCATACAGATGCAGAGCTGTGTACCTGCATCAATGAGGATTTGCAGGCATTCCTGCTGTCCGTACTGTGCAGCTACAAACAAGGGTGTGATCTTGTAGTCGTCATACACTTCAAGAATACACTTGCCCGCCAGGATACACACAATCTCCCTGTAACCCTGAGGAGAGAGTGGGAGTGAATTGCTGTGTGTGTGTGTGTGTGTGTGTGTGTGTGTGTGTGTGTGTGTGTGTGCCCGACTGGCCCCACCTCCTCTACACAGCAGTCGGGCTGCCCGATCACGTCTCTTCACAACACTGGCTCCCCGCTGGTGGAATGAGCTCCCCACGCCGCGGCTGTCAGAACGGCAGAGTCACTACCCATCTTCCGTCGTAGACTGAAGACCTATCTCTTCAGGTTACATCTTAACTGCTCACAATGAGTTATGAATAGTCACAATGACCGCGGGAGGAACCTGCTGCTCAGAGTCAATGGAGAGAGGGAATCTTAGGTGAGAGTGCACAAGGTCTACAGTCACAACAATAGGGAAGATTGAGAGGGGGAGTACATATCGTGGCATGTTTCAACTACCTAATTTGGCACCGTCCCCTTCATCCTCTCTATTTCACCAGAGCATAAATGGCTAAAGTGACAATGTAAATATTCATTTTTAACACCAAGCATGCAGACAGCCATCATCGCAAAGCTCTCCCACTCGTTTCTCACCTGCAGCCCTGAGGAGCACACGTACACACGCCGTGGCACCGAGCGCCGCAGCTTCGTGGAGCGCGTTCCAGCCACGGTTGTCTCTGCTGTCCACGCTGAGGCCCCTCTGGGTCAGAGAACGCACCAGCCCCCGGTCGCAGAACCTAGGATGGTAGGGGAAGGTAGGGCAATACCGCTACCTGATTGGTTGGCGAAGCACTCGTGAAGAGCCCCCTCATCGTGAAGAGCCCCCTCACTCGCCAGCCAATGAGGGGGCTTCGCCAACCAATCAGGTAGCGGTATTGCCCTACCTTCCCTGCTTCGCCAACCAATCAGGTAGCGCCGGCAGGCCCGGATTAACCCCCTAGGGTGCCCTTGGGTGACCAGACATGATGTGTGCCCCCCCCCCCCCCCCCAACACACACACCCTCCTACTTTGCAAGTGAAAGTGTGATATTTACTATGGTTACAAAACCCATAGATTTACAAGAGCATATAACTACAGTACAGGCTCATCACAGTTGGGCCTAATGCCGTAGTATAGCCTTTACACTGATGCTCAAATCTGAATGCAACTCACATCACAATGCAACACGACTTTCTATATATAGGCTAATTATTTCCATCATAAATGGCCTGAGACTACATGCTAAACCATAACAAAGGGGGAAAATGCACATACTGTATACTACAATAAAACAAGCTCAATACCAACCAAGTCCAATAACGACTGTTGCAGGCATATAAGAATAAGAACATATTGTCTGTCAGCATTAATGAAGCGTACTACAGGTATTATGGAAATAAACAGCGCCTCTCTCTTTGCCGCTCTGCTCACCTTCGTGATGCTGTATCAGACGTAGGCTATAGCCCTGTGATGCTGTATCAGACGTAGGCTATAGCCCTGTGATGCTGTATCAGACGTAGGCTATAGCCCTGTGATGCTGTATCAGACGTAGGCTATAGCCCTGTGATGCTGTATCAGACGTAGGCTATAGCCCTGTGATGCTGTATCAGACGTAGGCTATAGCCCTGTGCATCACACAGCCTGCCCAAATCAGCCACAGCCTCATATTAGCCCCAAATAATCATAAATAAGCCTTACCTTTAGCAGAACTTATTTTTTCTTGATTTTACGCAGGCAAAGTCGTTTACTAAATCCTCAAAGTCCATCTCTTTGACCAACTCGGATTCAATTGCCAGCAGGGAATCTTATTATTATCAGGCCTCTCTTATTGCACTATAGTTCTCTCTCAACGCTTTGGTAGAGTCAGTCCTACAACTCCATCTAGTACTGGACAGTGGTTTTAGAGTCCTGCTGATGTTCACATCCTTCTTTTAAATATCCGGCTCCATCGGTGAGGGGATGCTGCACAAAACGCATACAATGACTGAAGTAGCAAGTAGGTCAAAGAAATCACTCGCATCCTTACAGCTATTAATGCTGTTTACACCGACACCATGAAGGGAATGTCCAGCACAGGGCACGTAATGAATCAGGGGGTTTGCTTTTTTAAGATGCGCCTGGAGGCCGTTATATTTACCCGACATGTCTAACCCCAGGTCATGACATGAACCATTCTTACTCCACATTCAGGTCATGACATGAACCATTCTTACTACACATTCAGGTCATGACATGAACCATTCTTACTCCACATTCAGGTCATGACATGAACCATTCTTACTCCACATTCAGGTCATGACATGAACCATTCTTACTCCACATTCAGGTCATGACATGAACCATTCTTACTACACATTCAGGTCATGACATGAACCATTCTTACTCCACATTAGGGCTGCACGATTAATCGATTTTAAATCGAAATCGCGATTTGAAATGATGCGATTAGCTAATCGCAAAGCCTGCGATTTGCCTGCGATTATTTATTTATTTATTTTATTTTTTTACCTTTATTTTACCAGGAAGTCACATTGAGATTAAAACCTCTTTTGGAAATTTGATCAGCACTCATGGAATGCCTCTTGTCCAATCAAATTACTTGGTCTCTTTATGACTTTGAACCCGGCGCTCTCAGAGCGAATTTACGAACGCAGGCATAGGTTGTGTCACGACAGTCAGTCCAATTATTATGAGACTTTGGGCTAACGTAACGGAGACAATTAGACACCACATGGCTTACTGGACGTATGATAAACTTTAGTATGTTATAATTGCGACAGGTAAGTGTACAATTTCACTATACTAACTGTACCAGCCAAGTGCATGTCGGTGCTGTTAGTCCAGCCTTAAACTTAGCTTAGCGAACTTGTAGTCTTCGAGACGGTAGCTTAGCTTAGCTACTCATGCTAACCCGGCGTTAAAGTACAGACACAGAGTTGACAGTCTCAGCAACCTGCGGGTTGGTGTTTATATAGTATAGCAGGCTTATGGATACATGGAAGTTAACTGTTCTGTTGTCAAACATGAATGTGTCCTGTATGCATAACCTCATACCATTCGTTCATACCAGCCGGCTTTAAAGACGCAGAGGTTAGCCTAGCCTAGCCTTGGGCTGAAGTATGTCACAGATTCCTAAGTCAAGGTGACGTGTGTCTGTGCTCCATAGTCAGAGACCACCATTCTATCATTCATCAGTTCGACTGTTGACCGAGTCATCTAGATGTGGTCCTTTCAGTTATAGTCACAGTGTATCCCCAAATGATCATTTTAATAGCTGGATCATCTTAGAAAGTAGCCACCTGTCTAGATGAGATGAGGTTATCATATATACAATTCATATCTTTTAAGTTCTCATCCTTGCATTAGAATTAGAGCAGTTAATAGTTTGATGGTATCATGTGGTAATGCTCTCTGAAAATAGGTGATAGACAGATTCGACAGATTCATCCAATCACCTGCCAAGTATTTTTTGAAAGTACCTGCCCTTTTCCAAACAGCTTCCAATTAAGCTTTCCTAGATGGTTGTGTGAAACAAACCACCTGAGTCAGGTTAGTAATGCTCCATCACATGTTTTAATCTGAAGCTTGATTTTAAAGCAACCCAACTTTAAAGCAACCCAATGTAAGTTTAGTTCTTTCACTCGTAGCTCGGGCTGTGGGGGTGCTAGAGGAGGGAGCCTCTAAGTCCCCTGAAGACGTACAAACAAACTGCACGTTGATACGACCTTCCTAGGCGGAGATATGGCCACACTTTTTTTGCTATTTAAAAAAATAATAATCGCAAATTAATCGCAATCGCGATATCTGTCCAAATAATCGCAATTCGATTTTTTTCCCCAAATCGTGCAGCCCTACTCCACATTCAGCAAGACTTGCTCCAGTGTGGCTGTGAATGGGCTCGCTCGCTCTGCTACACACACACTGTTAACTTCGGTGCTAATTTTAGGCCTAGGTGAAATAAATAAAAAAGTCCAATTTTTAAGTGTGGCCGTATGTCTGGAGTCTTTGCCTTGCTTAGTTTTTCGCTTGGCAGAGCCACTCAGTTGTCGCCTGGACATTTGGATTTCTTCGTTGATAGTTTGGCGGCACTGCGTCATCGCGCACTTGTCTGTGACTGGGGGGGGGGGCACTTACACCGAAATCGCAATTATTTATCTTTTTATATGATAGCCTAAATATAACCGTTAGTTTTGTACCTATGTGGATGACTTCCAGTAAATATAGCCTATATTTTAAAAATGTGCGCAAAATATTTTAAAGGTCTCTTCATTGTCCGAATAATTTGGTGCCCCCCCATTGGCTGGTGCCCCAGGGCGTTCACCCGATGCAATATACGGATAGTCCGGGCTTGATAATTATCTCCTCCTCAGTCAAGTGGTAAGCTATGGCTGTGCTCTCAGTGACGGGGGAGGCTGGTGGAGGTAGGAACCAGAGGACAGGCTCATTGTAACACATGTATTACAATGAACCCGTCGACCTCCAGCAGCCTCCCCTGCACAGTCAGGAAGAAGGGAAAAACCTTGGAAATAATCCTATGAAGAAACCCCTCAGTGGAAACAGAGCCTGAATTAACCTCATCTGTCCTGTAATCAGCCAAGAGATCAGATAAGACTGTCAGAGGACAATCATCTGGCACTGACCATCTTCCTGAGATACAGCTCTGAAAGCTGAGGGTCAGGGGTCGCTAGGATGTAGCCGTGCATTATTGGAAGTGAAGTGAGGCAGTGTAACGAGGGTGTGTCACACAGTTACACGACTACACACAACTACCACAGTTGAGCCGATAGCAGGGGAGGCTGGTGGAGGTAGAAATGGGAGGACAGGCTCATTGTAATGCAGGGAATGGAACAGAGAATAGTATCAAGCACACATGTTTGCGTTCCATTATAATGAGCCCATCCTCCTGTTTGTATCTCCACCAGTCTCCCCTGGTATATAGCAAAAATTAAAATATATATATATCTCTTAGTAGTGGGAGATGAAGGTAACTAAAGGTTCTGATAGATAGATAGATAGATAGATAGATAGATAGATAGATAGATAGATAGATAGATAGATAGATAGATAGATAGATAGATAGATAGATAGATAGATAGATAGATAGATAGCAGTGGCGGCTGGCCGATAGAGGGCGCTGGGGCGCTGCGCCCACCTTCACTTCCTAGTTCCCCACCTTCACTTCCTAGTTGCGATTTGTAAAAGTTTTTTTTTTAAATAAACATTGTTTATTCACAAAATGCGGCTGATATTCTGTCGGCGCCTATCAGCATTCATTAAAAATCCTCCAATACAATAAACATTTTATCTGTGTGTGTGTAAAATTCACTGTTAAAATACATAGGGGGAGGCGTCGGGGCGCCGGTCAATGCAAGTCTATGGCAGGCCGAATACTTTTCGCTTACACGTGAGCTGTAGCAGCGCTCCAATTGGCTGTCTCCTATTTCTAGGCCGTGGCGCAAAAATGTGCGTCCTGAATATCCGGTTGTTAAGTCTGACGTCAAACGTGACGTTTTGCAATTTCCGGCTTTTACAAAAAAAGAAAACAATGTGGTGGTCTGTAAACTGTGCAGAAATAAAATGGCCTATCACAGGAGTACATCTGCAATGAACGAGCACCTCAAGCGAAAGCATCCTGGAGCTCTTTGTGAAGACAGATACCACCGTAAGTCAGCGTTGTATTTCTGTTCACTTTTCCGGCCGTGTATGAGTGAAAAATGGATAGCTACTAGCTAATGTTACACAAGCAATGTAGCTCACCACAGTTTGTATGTCTTGTCTTCTGGTGTTAGTAACGTTAGCTATGTAGCTGGCTAGCTACGGTAGCCTATTGTCATTGTGGTGCTCGCACCTACTGTACGTTATCTAGCTCGTAGCTCGCATGCTACGTTAGCATCAATTTAGCTAATCATAACATAGCAGCGAGAGTATTAAGGCTGATCTGTGCATGATATTGCTGCATTCTGACATATTTCATGTCGCATCTCCCCCCTTTGATGGTATATGACGCTATAGTCAGTCGCAATGGTCCAAAATTCAAGTGCTTCGTAACACAGACGGGTGAATTTCATGAATGAAAGTGAAAGGTCTGTCACAAAACGCTGTTACGTATCCTCACACATGTTTAAGTGGGTATTGCGTGGGTAAAGTGAAATTACGTCTTTGTTTTGAGCGCCAGTGCGCGTTTTATAGACCAATAGACACGTGGGACCTTATCTACAGTAGAGAACTTGTTTACCTTCATCAGTTGGTTCTTGTTGTAGTTGTGGAAGTCGTACTTCCTCTGGCAGTCTTCCTTCAGCAGCAGGTTGTACAGAGCGATCCACACCTGGGCGTCCAACTTCGTCATCTTCACACGGTCCTCCGGTGGAATCTTCTGCCATTTGCCACCTGCCATGTACTTCTCCACCTCGCCTGTAGGGGGAGACAGAGTACGGCTATAATGATATGTAGGGTAAGGGCCATGCAAGCTTAATTCATTGTTTAATGGAAATGAAAAAACGGTATCAAAGTGTATCAGTTGTTTCTGTAGTGGCTATAAAGATCATGTTTATCAACTTCATGTTATCAAACCAAAAATTGTCTTTTGATCTATTTTCCAGATTGATGTTCAGTGACGTGTGTGTGTGTGTGTGTGTGTGTGTGTGTGTGTGTGTGTGTGTGTGTGTGTGTGTGTGTGTGTGTGTGTGTGTGTGTGCGTGTTTCTGAGCGTGTGCATGCACTTAGACTATCCGCAGATTTAAGTACGTTAACATGTGACCATGTGCATGCATTTGTGTGTGTGTGTGACAAACCTGCAGTGTAGCGACTCCAGGGGCAGTTCTCTACCAGCTGCACCAGGACACAGGGCAGGTTATGAGTGCACAGCATCCTACTGATCACACTGATACTGTAAAACAACAAGGGCAACCATTTTCATCAGCAACATTACTATTATCACAAGAATCTATATATCTAAAGATTAGTATTTTATTTTTTATTTTTTTAAATGTAACCTTTATTTTGGCAGGGAGTCCCACTGAGATCAAGGTCTCTTTTACAAGGGAGCATACATACAATTTAAACAAGAAAAAGGACCACATTGTTCAATGAATGTGCTGTCAAGCTGTGGGTGAAATCTGGTGAGAGCATTAAGTCTGTTCACCAGATCAGTATCACCAATCACTTTTGTTTGTTAATATTTGTATTAATACTCCCAAAAAGATAGTTTTGATTAATCTACTGAACATCTACATGAACTACATAGTTGAGTTTTCTACAACAGCATGTTTGGATACTGGATTCTGATTAGCTAGCAACAGTGGTAAATATCCCAACAACCTTCAGTTCAGACAGCATTTCCAGTATCAATGCGCCTCCCAATCTGATTAAGAACACCTGTGCTGACCTAATTAATTAATTAATTAATGCAATCGACCTACAATGCAATCGTTGATCTTAGTGCTTCAAGTCCCACGATGTAACACATTATCTAAGTCACATTCTCGGAGTCACATTCTCGAAGTCACATTCTCTAAGTCACATTATCTCAGTCCCTAACGGACCCGTCCCAGTGAATCCCATACCTGTCAGTATGGTCTGTGATGTAGCGCAGGACAGACAGAGCCTTGAGGGAGATGTCAAACTCCAGTGTAGTATTCTGCCCCTGCAACTCCTGCATCAGACACACACAGCACAGTAGAGCTCTTACAACCAAAGCACCTTCTCTATCCTGGGTTAAACAACGCTCTACTTGCCTGGAATCCAGACGGCAGATTTTTCAGTGTTGTGTTCATGTTTTTATGTTGTGTTTCCCTCAGATGTTTTCTTAAGCAGGGTACATTTACATTTGACATTCTTACCATTTAGCAGACGCTTTTATCCAAAGTGACTTATAGTTAGATAGATTACAGGGACAGTCTCCCTGGTGTAACTTAGGGCTAAGTGCCTTACTCAAGGGCACACTAGTGGTGGTGTTCCCAGGTTGGGATTTGAAATCAAGACCGTCTGATTAGGGCTGCAACGATTAGTCGACATAATCGACGACGTCGATCATAAAAACTCGTCGACGTGGAATTTTAGTGTCGACGCATCGTATAAAAAAAAAAAAGGAAAAGAACGGGAGCCATGCAAGAATCAGCTGGGTAAGTTTTAGCTAACGTTGTATTGTTAGGGTCGTAATGTTTATGTTAGCTTTACTGTTACATGTTGGAAAACAACGTCTCATGGACAGGGCTGTACATGCTATGAGCGTTTGTGCTATTAATTTATTTGCCCTGTGGCACGCGTGTGACAGACAGAGGCGCTTGTATGTAACGTTACGTAGCAGGGGTTTTCCATGTTGAAGCCAGGGGAACGCGAGATGAAATGAAGTGAGGGGTGGTCGCTATTAAAATACCAGGTAGTCATGGTGGATGATCATGAATGATGCTTGATAAGTGAATGCTATTTCAATTATGTTGAGTCCACCAGCGAGCTGTCTGTAAGATAAACAGCGCCAAGCGTAGCCTACTAACGTGAGCTGTCTGTAGTCTAGCCAGCAATGCTAGCTAGCCAATCAACTAGCTCTGTGAGCAGCTGTAGCTTGGCGTAACGTTAGGTTAGATAGCTAGTTAAGCCGGATTTATGCTTCTGCGTTGCCATTTATGCAAGGTGGGGATCTGAGGAAGAGGGAAGAGGAGAATGAATGTTGTCAATGGAACCAGGGCACTGAGTGGTCTTAAAATTGATCCTTCCTTCCTTTCTAGACTGAATGAAATCACTGATCTGATATGACTCGATGGGTGAAGGCAATGCATGCTGTGCAAAGCGTGTTTAAACCAAACCCAATCCAAGCTAATTGAGTATGTTACTTCAAGGGGGAGGAAGGAAGGACGCATCGTTAGAGTATTCGAACGGGCCCCATCATTGGAAGCACACTACTAGTGTTATTATCATTATTATACTTGAATTATTCCAATTGGAACAAGATCGCCTGACTGTCTTAAGACATTGATATTCAGTGTCTTTAAGACACCTCAAGATGTTCTGTGTCTTCAAGACACAGAAAATATGGCTCTAATGCTCCATGTCTTAAGTGAGTGCATGTGTGCATGTCTTCAGGTTAGGTCTTAAGACGACTTAAGACAATCTTGACAGACAAAATGTCTTATTTTGGTTAATTAAGACATCTTAAGACATCTCAAGACAAGGTGATGGCTGGGTGTGTAGCTCTAACAGAGAGACGTTGACCTCTCACCTTCCCATGCGACACCAGGAGCTCCTTGATGAACTCGTCCTGCGTGAATGAAGCGGTTACTATCGCCTGCATGTAGAGTTTCTCTATATACTCGTGTTGTCTGAACCACCTGGCGATCAAGAAACACAACGGAATGAGCTACAAACAGAACATCATATTGCTGACAAATCGTGAGGTTCTATCTCCATTTTTGTCAAAATTTAGTTTTTCACATAATCTGATCCATTAGGTGTTTATTAATGCCTGTGTGGTGTTATTTTTAAAATGTTGACATTTTTGAGTTAGTAATTTATAAAATACAAAGGTTCCATCTCACAAAACATAATAATGGAATGTAAAAACTTTGACGCTCAATATCTCTGAACTACCCTAAACGGAGATAGAACCTTATCATTCTAAACTGAGATAGAACCTTCTCATTCTAAACTCACGAAATTCAAAATGTAAAGTTCAGTTAGACTAGAGGCGAACCAGCTAGCCGCTAGCTAGTGTGTGTCCCTCCGATGCTGAGCAGCTTTCCACACCTGGGAGAGCCCATCTCCTTCAGAGAGAACGTTTGCAGACTTCGGACGAATCCTTCTGCCTCTCCAGGCGAAAGTAACAAAGTAACTGACTCCATATCTCAGACTTGTTAAATAACAAAGCGATGTAAAACAACGTGTGACGTTTAGAAATAAAAGGAGCGAGTTACGATAACTGCCAAGGAAGGTGTTCACTTCTTCATCAGAGCAACACATCCGGGTACTTTGCTCTCCCGTAATGTCCACGCCCCTTTTTGGGTGATAGAAGTGTAGTTTGACTGGCGGTCAATGGACATTTCTGGTCTTCCCTACTTTAATCCGATAAAATAAGAAAACCGTAGTGCTTTTTAGATATTAGGAGCCCAAATCCGATGGCCAGTTAGGCAAACTATTATATAGTGTCATTGCCGATCAATGATCGACGTCGTTATATAGAGAAAATTAATGAAATAGGGGTTGATTCATCAGAGTAGTCATACGTCATCTCCCTGTCATCAGGGATTTGTAGTTCTTCAGTTGATACTGCATAGCGCCTAAATAGGTTAAAAGGGGTACCAGAGTGCAGACCAATCCCCCCCAAGCTCCCCATGTCATTAAGTGATTACTTAAATGCTGCGTTTACATTCCCATATCAGAGCCCAGAAAGAGCTTAGCTATTACACGGCAAATCAAATGCAAACAGCATCTCAATAGGACAGTGGTCTTCAACCGGGGGTCCGCGACCCCTAGGGGGTCCGCAGAGGTACTGCAGGGGGTCCGCCAATTTTTGGCATAATAATTGACATTTTTCACCAAAATAAGCAGTGAGAATTAAAAAATATAACAAAAATGATATTGAGTAAAGTACGAGCATTAATAGGGAATAATAAGCAACTTTTGACAAAAACTATTTACAAAATAAATGATGCCCATGATTCTAGAGTCTCACATAACGTCAGCTGGAAAAAAAAAAAAAACACCTGTCTAGCAAGCTAGGTGTTGGCTAAAACGCTGCAGTTCGGTCTTCATTGCGAAATTAACGTTAATTAATAACTAGCATAACGTTACTAATTTAGTTACTAGTTTGATAATAACAAACCCGCCTCTTTGCTTCTCTATGCGCCGCTATAACGCGCTCCTTTACCATTCCGAGGTCAGATGGCTTTCCCGTGGATCAGTATTGGCGCGCGTCTTTGAATTACGCACAGCTATCCACGAGATTCTGCTACCGCGCGGAGCTGGCTGCGCATTTCAATGCATTTCCGCGGATTCCGCGGTGCCCTCGCCTGACGTGAAATGCGCAATTGTTGATCACTTGGAGCCACTCGAAAGTCAATTTGAGAAGTACTTTTCTGAGACTGAGTCTTGGAGAAAGCACAAGACATGGATACGGTTATCATTCAAAGACAATGCATCCGATGGCTCAAACCTGACAGCCGCTGAGGAAGATCAGCTGATCGACCTAACCACAGACAGTACACACAAGAATGTGTATGAGTCACAGCCTCTCACCCAGTTCTCGATGAGCCTCTTGCCTTTTGCAACAACTTATCTTTGTGAAAGTGGATTCTCCTCCCTCACCTACCTGAAGAGCAAATACCGTTCTGGAAGATGGATCACCTAGACCCCCACCGCTCCGGAAGATGGATCACTTAGACCCCCACCAATCCTGCTTCAAGGCTGGGCATTCCACTGAGACTGCGCTCCTTGCTGTCACGGAAGCCCTCCACTCTGCCCAAGCTTCCTCCCTCTCCTCTGTTCTCATTCTCCTTGACCTGTCTGCTGCCTTCGACACAGTCAATCACCAGATCCTTCTCTCCATCCTCTCAGACCTGGGCATCTCTGGCACCGCACACTCCTGGTTTTCTTCCTACCTGGCGGGCCGCTCCTACCAGGTGACCTGGAGAGAATCGCTGTCTTCTCCACGAACCCTTTCCACTGGAGTACCCCAGGGTTCTGTCCTAGGGCCCCTACTTTTCTCCCTCTACACCAAGTCTCTTGGCTCGGTAATCTCTTCACATGGGCTCTCCTACCACAGCTACGCAGACGACACTCAACTCTTCCTGTCCTTCCCCCCGTCTGATGTACACGTGGCAACCCGTATCTCAGCATGTCTCGCTGACATTTCAACTTGGATGGCTGACCACCATCTCAAGCTCAATCTTAACAAGACCGAGCTCCTCTTCATCCCCGGGAAAGCCTGCCCTCTCCAAGACTTCTCCATCACAGTGGAGAACTCTACTGTAACCCCCTCCCTGACAGCCAAGAACCTTGGAGTGATCCTGGATAACCGACTATCCTGTGCGGAGAACATTGCAGCAACGGCTCGCTCCTGCAGATTCTTCCTCTACAACATCAGAAGGATACGACCATTCCTTACCAGAGAGGCAGCGCAACTCTTGACCCAGGCACTGGTCATCTCCCGCCTGGATTACTGCAATGTACTCCTGGCTGGGCTCCCCGCTTCAGCCATTAGACCTCTGCAGCTCATCCAGAATGCTGCTGCCCGGCTGGTATTCAACCTCCCCAAATACTCGCATGTCACCCCTCTCCTTCGCACCCTGCACTGGCTCCCGATAGCAGCTCGCATCAGATTCAAGACCCTGGTGCTTGCATACCAGGCAGCTAAAGGGACAGCCCCTGCCTACCTGAAGAAAATGGTAACCCCCCAAACCCCTGCCCGCTCACTCCGCTGATCCACCTCGGCTGGCCGACTGGCCCCACCTCCTCTACACAGCAGTCGGGCTGCCCGATCACGTCTCTTCACAACACTGGCTCCCCGCTGGTGGAATGAGCTCCCCACGGCCGTCAGAACGGCTGAGTCACTACCCATCTTCCGTCGTAGACTGAAGACCCATCTCTTCAGGTTACATCTTAACTGCTCCTCCTGAGACATCTTCTGACCCTCACCACTACGTCTCCTAAAGACACCCGCTTTCCCCTCTACTGTGTCCCTAAGAACTTCTATTGCCCCCCTTGTACTGTTTCTCAGTTTCTCCATAAAATAAAAAAATAAAAAAGTTTTAGTAGAAGGCGATAGGGAGAAGGTTTTTTCTTCTATCAGTGGCCCCGGGCCCGAGCTAGATTACTCTTCCTGCAACGAATGGTGGACTGCTGATTCACATGCTTAGTATTCAAATGTATTGATTGTAAGTCGCTTTGGAATAAGGCGTCTGCTAAATGCCAAAAATGTAAATGTAAATGTAAATGTTCCAGACAGCAGTCTGAGGATGACATGATGCTCTGCCTGACAACCTCCATCTCCCCCAGAATAGACAAGCTGTATACCACCAACCAGGGCCAGTCATCTCACTGAGGTAGGCATACCTGGCTTCCTGAAGCTAAAAGTTTCATTGTTGAAAAATAATAATAATAGAAAATATAAGCCTCATCAACAACAACAACAACAACAACAACAATAATAACCAATCATAATTATGCATGAACGTTTTATCAATCATAAACACATATAGGCTAATAACCCAGTATATAAATAGGTTAATACGGTGAAAGAAAAGGTGAATGAAGTAAATATAAAAGTTATTATAGGCTTTAAAATGTGAGACATTTAAAAAGATATATTACATGTGGGGGTCCCTGTTCTGTTTGTCTCTCGTCCAAGGGGTCCTTGGGTTGAAAAAGGTTGAAGACCCCTGCAATAGGATTAAGATACAGGCTTTCACTTCAGCCGTTCCAGAACTCTCCATTTCTTTCTTTTGAGCCGTTCGTTGGTGGATTTACTGGCATGTTTTGGGTCATTGTCATGTTGCATGGTCCACATCTGCTTTAGCTTCAATTTTGCATGGTCTCACATTTTCCTCAAGCACCCTGTGATACAATATAGAATTCATAGTGGATTCTATGATGGTGAGCAATGACTTCTCCAACAGCATGTTTGGATACTGGATTCTGATTGGCTAGCAACAGTGGTAAATACCCCCAACTCCCTTCAGTTCAGCTCCGACCGCATTTCCAGTATCAATGCGCCTCCCAATCAATCTGATTAAGAACACCTGTGCTGACTCCGCCCACTGTTTAGCCAATAGCAGTCTACCAATCTGGAGTGTCGTTCCAAGGCACCAATCACGAACAAGTTGGCTCAAAGGCCAGTGAATTGTGGCCTAGCCTACAATGCAATCGTTAATGTTGTTTATAGGACTATATTCTGTGGCGGAAGGATATATATATATACGGGTGTCAAACGAAGAAGTGAGAAAACGTGCTGGTATAGAGATGGTAAGTAAGCACGCAGATCAGAAAGAGAAGATGGAAGTACATCGGCCACGTGTTGAGGAAAAGCCCGGATGACCATCAACGCATATAATATAATATATAATAGCCCTCAGATGGACCCTGAATGATGGACGGAGAACAAGGGGGGGACGCCCCAAAGAAACCTGGAGGAGAACCGTCGAGAGGGAGCGGGACATGCTGGGCCTAAGATCCTGGGGGGTATTCCATCAACGTCGCTAAAGGAAAATCTAGGCTTATTTTGACAAGTCTCGCGAGATCTATCAAGATATGCCTGGATCTTTTTAAGAGTCTCGCGAGAATAAGCCTAGATTTTCCTTTAGCGACGTTGATGGAACACCCCCCCTGGCAGGCGGCGGCCGCTGTGGCGAGGGACAGAGACCGGTGGCGTAAACTCGTTGGAGGCCCTACTCTTCACACCCGAAGAAAAAGGACCTAAGTCAAGTAAGTCATAAAGAAATTATTAATGATTGTAAATAAATGAATTTAATGTTACAACTTACAACTGTGTATTTTTTTATAATGTTACATCTGTATATTTTTTATATTATGTGGTAGCTTTTGTAGAAAAGCAATTAACCATTCGAGGGCGGGGGGTTGTGGAGACATTTACCACTGGTCACTGGCGGACTCAGAGGGGGGGGGCAGGGCAGTGGATTGATATGGATCAATTTATACCTCTTATTAGATTATACATATTCTGGTTGTTATGTTTGCCTTTCGGTGGACAGCAAAAGAGGGAGAGAGGAGGATAGAGAGGGAGAGGAGGAGGAGAGAGAGCAGGATGGAGTCAGCACACCAAAGAGACAGCAAGAACCAGGTGAGAAAGTGGACAGGTAGCTCAAAACAACGACCTAATTTAAACGACCAAAACTAGAGGGAGGATGAAAAAATAAATAAAAAGAATATACAGAATATAAACTTGTGATACCGGTTTCCATCCATCAGCTCTGAAGGTTTACGTTACTCACGGATCCAATGTCCTTCCAAACGAGCAGTCTTGGCTCCGTCTCAAACCAGTGGCGGCTGGCCGATAGAGGGCGCTGGGGCGCCGCCCCCACCTTCACTTCCTGGTTGCGATTTGTAAAAGTTTTTTTTTTAAATAAACATTGTTTATTCACAAAATGCGGCTGATATTCTGTCGGCGCCTATCAGCATTCATTAAAAATCCTCCAATACAATAAACATTTTTATCTGTGTGTGTGTGTGTGTGTGTGTGTAAAACTCACTGTTAAAATACATAGGGAGAGAACGCGGGGCGCCGTGTCAATGCAAGTCTATGCCAGGACGAATACTTTTGGCTTACACGTGAGCTGTAGCAGCGCTCCAATTGGCTGTCTCTATTTCTTGGCCAGGGCGCACAAATGTGCGCCCGAAGAAATCTCCGGTTGTATTGCAGACAATGCATTATGCTGAGGACTCCCGACTTCCGGTTTTCCGGACTTCGGGCTTCCGGAGTATTTTAAATGAAGATTCGTAATGTCTGTCTCTGATGTTCATGGTCAATTAAATCAGCCTATTTTGTGCAACTAATAATGTTCCCGCTAATGGGTTAACCAAGCAGCCTTGCACCTAACGTGCAAGCACCTATCTTCGAATTATTCATAGCAATATGCGCGGGGCAAGGCGGAGGTACGGGTAAACACGGCTCATGTTCTGTCATCAAAGGTAAGAGTTGGTTTTCTTTAACTCAGCTGATGCATTGTTGTGTTTCTGACATGGTCTGGTTGCGTTTCTGACATGGTCTGGTTGTGTTTCTGACATGGTCTGGTTGTGATACATCATTGAATGTGTTGACCTGCTGTGATGTGTTGACCACCATCACTCTCCATCATCATCCATCATGTGTCTATGAAATAGATAGTTACTGTACTACTGACTGCAGCATTCATCTCTGCTCATTGATGTAGCCATGTCACACAGACACATAGTACACATATTCATCTGCTACCTTTATTAACCTGAGTGTAGCTGTGAGGCCTGTACTAGCCTTGTTGACTAGACTTCCTCCTTGTCTGACACTGGGTATTGGACCGTACCGACGTCCATAGACCGGTCACTCTTCCACCTCAGTGTCTGTAGTTGACAGGGTAACTTCTCCATGGCCCACACGGTCATTTTAAGGGTGAAAGTTGAAATTATACAGTGGTTGTAATGCCAGTGCGTGTTTTATGCGCGTGCACGCGAAAAAAATTCGTGCACGCGAACAAAAATTCGCGCGCGCCGCGCGCGAAAGAGGACCCCCCCACCACACTGCTGTGCCCCACCCAAATTGTTTTGCACCAGCCGCCACTGTCTCAAACACAACAGGAAAAGTATGTCCAACTTGGCGAAAGTTTCCGAGTATTTCCAACTTGCGCGAGTTCTTCAACTTGCGACAGTTTTTCAGCAGGGATGGTTGAGTCTGCATGGTTCTCATGCCGGTTCACATTTAGACCAATCAGGAGTAGCCCTTGTGTCACGTCGTCAACTGAATGTTTAATGTCATTAATCTGATTTTGGATCAGCGGTTGGAGAGAGATGGGCGTGGATTTAGGTGCACTTTTAGTCAACATCCATTATAGCGCTGATCTAGGATCAGATATATTTTAATCAGCTAAAATGTTCAGAGGTGGATTTTTTTTTTACATTTTTTTTAAGTGGACTGAATCAATTAGTGGCGGAGGAAATTCATTCGTGCCGGCCCGCCACCAATAAATGCATATAGAGGAAACACTGGTATTGGCATCTGTGATATCTACTCCGCTAAGTGTAATTCGGAAATCTGTTCATTGTTATTACACGTTTATTATATTCAACAATGCAAGACAGATGGGTAAATGTAACTTAATAGAGGAATTGAACAGGATTGTTGTTATCCCAACATGATAATCAGATGACAGCCCATACCATTGTCTTCCGACGGGTTCTTCAACAGACAGTTGGGAAGCCAGAGAGATCTTGGTTGCGCTGACATGAGACAATTGTGTCCATTCGGTACTCTAAGTGGCCTCTCTCATATAAGCCGGAGTGTGTTATGTTCACTCTGCATACACGTTAAATTCCACAACACTCTGGTCTCAGACAGGGTATGTCTGAGTTCAACAGCTTATCCTGTAAGTAGGGCTGGGACGATGCGTCGACGTCCACTACCCCCCACTACCTCTCTCTCTCTTGCTCTCTCTCGCTCTTTCTTTCTGTCTCTCTCGCGCTCTCTTTCTCTCGTCTGTTCGTCTGTCTCTCTCTGTCCATCTGTCTCTCTGTTTGTCTGCCTCTCTGTCTGTCTTTCTCTCTCGCTCCTTCTCACTCTATCTGTGCATGTCTACGTTGTTCTTAGGTCGTTCGTCTGTTTCTCAGGGGGGTAGTTGCCAGAGAGACTTGTGTGTGTCCGCAGTACAACGTCCCCCTGCCCGGTCACCGCCACGATGACTCAGCAGACACTAAACCTTGTCCCTTCTTCTTCTCTCCTCTCCCCTTCCCCTTCCCCCCCCCCCACCGCCGCCTCTCTCCCAGGTGTGCACCCTGACGAAAAAGGACAACCGCAAGGTGGGGGAGATACCCGAGGACGAGCAGCTCCATGTGCTGCCCCTCTACAAGGTGTCGCTCACCGACGAGCACGGCAGCGAGGAGGGCCAGCGGCAGAAGATGAAGTCCGGCGCCATCCAGGTGCTGGACAACTTCTGCCGCGCCGTCCGCAAGCTCCCCGAGCCGGAGAAGAAAACCGCGGTCGTCAAAACACACAACTTCCTGGACCCCAACATCGGCGGCGTGGCGGTGGCCCCGGCCCACGGCTCCATCCTGATTGAGTGCGCCCGGCGCGAGCTGCATGCCACCACGCCGCTGAAGAGGCCCGACCGCTCCCACCCCACGCGCATCTCCCTGGTCTTCCACATACACAAGAACCTGAACCAGCCTGGCCGTGTGGGAGGCCAAAATGAAGCAAGAAGCGCAAGTACGGGGCGGCGGCAGGGGCAAGAAGCGCAAGTACCAGCAAAGTACAAGTACGGGGCGGCGGGGCCGCAAGTACGGGGCGGCGGGGGCGGCGGCAGGGGCTAGTCCAGCTGAGTTCCCACCTGAACTGGTGGAGGCCGGGGTTCGCCCAGAGGCTCGTCCGGCCCGTGCCCGGGTCAGACCAGCACACCTGAGAGACTATACCGTGTGGACTGGTGAACCCAAGGGTAAGGTTTAGTGCAGAGTTGACTGTTATCCAAGGTGCGGACAGATATTGATCATAACACTGGCGTGTCCCCCTACGCCCTCACCCAGGTCACTGGGCCCTACAGGCACTTTATGTGAGGACAGACAGTTTATTGCATGTTTGAAAATGTATTTTAAACACCATCCACTGGAAGAAAAAGAAAAAGAAACATATATGTAAGATGTTCTGACAGGATGGAAAAGAAGTCTTTAGAAAGGTTAGGGTAAATCTAACATGACACGATTCTACAGTAAACATTTAGCTTCAAACCTCATCATTTATATAACATTTATTTTCTACCAGCAAAATGTCAGACTATTTTTGATGGAATATATTTTGAAATGCCTAAATAGATAAAAGGTTTACTTTTTAAAAATATTTTTAAAATACTAACACCTTTTTTAATTTGGTTGTGGGAAACATATTTAACGTGTTTAACCTGCTCAGTATTCAGTTGTAAGCGTTCATACCTTTCCTGATCACGAAAAGAAAAGAAAGAAGAAAAAAAAGTTACACAAATGATAAATGACTTGATAAAGGATAGCATATCTAGGTTTGGTTCTTCGATCGACGGTCTTACACAATTTATTTTATTGCTGGGATTTCCATGTTAATATTACAAGAAAAGTTTCATGTTGATGTTTTGTAGATAGTCTTAGACAGTAAGAAGCTTCAGATCACCAGACACACGCTGAGGAACACCCAACACAATCAGCATCCTTGATTTAAGTGTCCTTCTCTGCTTGCTGTTTATCTTGTATATATTGAATATACTGTCCAGTTTGGGTTTTATTTTGCTGTATGTCAGGAATACGTTCAGTATTACTTTGTTATAATACAGGGTTTATGTTGGCTAACAATTGTACTGATTGTATATAGATAATTGTTTTCTCCACTCGATGCTACGAGTCATGTGACTTCCTATAGAGGCCATATGAGTCATGTGACTTCCTATAAGAGGCGATGAGTCATGTGACTTCCTGTAGAGGCGATATGAGTCATGTGACTTCCTGTAGAGGCGATATGAGTCATGTGACTTCCTATAGAGGTGATATGAGTCATGTGACTTCCTATAGAGGCCATATGAGTCATGTGACTTCCTATAGAGGCCATATGAGTCATGTGACTTCCTATAGAGGCCATATGAGTCATGTGACTTCCTATAGAGGCGATATGAGTCATGTGACTTCCTATAGAGGCCATAGAGTCATGTGACTTCCTATAGAGGCCATATGAGTCATGTGACTTCCTATAAGAGGCCATATGAGTCATGTGACTTCCTATAAGAGGCGATATGAGTCATGTGACTTCCTATAAGAGGTGATATGAGTCATGTGACTTCCTATAGAGGCGATATGAAACTCTGTCCGCGGTTTTAAAAAGACGAGACCGCTCCCGACAGAGACGATCTGCCTAGCGTTCAGAGAGGAAGTTGTCATGGTTTCATCTCCACTCCTCCAGGCTAAAACATAACGTGATGTTAGAATTATAAGGTTCTTTCTCCATTTTTGTCAAAATTTAGTTTTTTTTTACATAATCTGATCCATTAGGTGTTTATTAATGCCTGTGTGGTGTTATTTTTAAAATGTTGACATTTTTTAGTTAGTAATTAATAAAATACAAAGGTTCTCATGGAGCACCAAGCAGCATCCCTAGGTGCTCCTCTGAGCACTGGCCCCAAAAAGTTACGTGCACCCCTGATTATAACAAAGTAATACTGAACGTATTCCTGACATACAGCAAAATAAAACCCTAACTGGACAGTATATTCAATATATACAAGATAAACAGCAAGCAGAGAAGGACACTTAAATCAAGGATGCTGATTGTGTTGGGTGTTCCTCAGCGTGTGTCTGGTGATCTGAAGCTTCTTACTGTCTAAGACTATCTACAAAACATCAACATGAAACTCTTCTTGTAATATTAACATGGAAATCCCAGCAATAAAATAAATTGTGTAAGACCGTCGATCGAAGAACCAAACCTAGATATGCTATCCTTTATCAAGTCATTTATCATTTGTGTAACTTTTTTTTCTTCTTTCTTTTCTTTTCGTAATCAGGAAAGGTATGAACGCTTACAACTGAATACTGAGCAGGTTAAACACGTTAAATATGTTTCCCACAACCAAATAAAAAAAGGTGTTAGTATTTTACAAATATTTTTAAAAAGTAAACCTTTTATCTATTTAGGCGTTTCAAAATATATTCCATCAAAAATAGTCTGACATTTTGCTGGTAGAAAATAAATGTTATATAAATGATGAGGTTTGAAGCTAAATGTTTACTGTAGAATCGTGTCATGTTAGATTTACCCTAACCTTTCTAAAGACTTCTTTTCCATCCTGTCAGAACATCTTACATATATGTTTTTTTTTCTTTTTCTTCCAGTGGATGGTGTTTAAAAGACATTTTCAAACATGCAATAAACTGTCTGTCCTCACATAAAGTGCCTGTAGGGCCCAGTGACCTGGGTGAAGGCGTAGGGGGTGAACTGGGTAGACTGCCAGTCACCAGCATAGCCATGTGGGTTATTCTGCCACTGAACAGGCTATGCACTAAACCTTACCCTTGGGTTCACTAGTCCACGGTATAGTCTCTCAGGTGTGCTGGTCTGACCCGGGCACGGGCCGGACGAGCCTCTGGGCGAACCCCGGCCTCCACCAGTTCAGGTGGGAACTCAGCTGGACTAGCCCCTGCCGCCGCCCCGTACTTGCGGCCCCGCCGCCCCGTACTTGTACTTTGCTGGTACTTGCGCTTCTTGCCCCTGCCGCCGCCCCGTACTTGTACTTTGCTGGTACTTGCGCTTCTTGCCCCTGCCGCCGCCCCCGCCGCCCCGTACTTGTACTTTGCTGGTACTTGCGCTTCTTGCCCCTGCCGCCGCCCCCGCGCTTCTTGCTTCATTTTGGCCTCCCACACGGCCAGGCCGTGGACGGGCTGGTTCAGGTTCACGCGGTGCTAGCTGTTTATTCGTGCTTCCCCGAGCATCCACAACTCTCTCTCTCTTACTCGTTCAATAATAACTCTGACCTCTACAGGTCGATGATATATATAGCCGTGCTATAATAGACACATCATTACATCTCCTTTCCTCAATATACATCAACTTTCAATATAAAACAATTGTCGAACACACAACCTTTCAATTAAACTCAAATATATTCTTAGCTTTACATTCTTTACAAATATATTCTCACTTTAACATAAATACATAAAAGATAAATAAAGACAGCTTTCAAGGTTTTCAACATTTACGTTTTTTTTTCTTTTTCTTCCAGTGGATGGTGTTTAAAAGACATTTTCAAACATGCAATAAACTGTCTGTCCTCACATAAAGTGCCTGTAGGGCCCAGTGACCTGGGTGAAGGCGTAGGGGGTGAACTGGGTAGACTGCCAGTCACCAGCATAGCCATGTGGGTTATTCTGCCACTGAACAGGCTATGCACTAAACCTTACCCTTGGGTTCACTAGTCCACGGTATAGTCTCTCAGGTGTGCTGGTCTGACCCGGGCACGGGCCGGACGAGCCTCTGGGCGAACCCCGGCCTCCACCAGTTCAGGTGGGAACTCAGCTGGACTAGCCCCTGCCGCCGCCCCGTACTTGCGGCCCCGCCGCCCCGTACTTGTACTTTGCTGGTACTTGCGCTTCTTGCCCCTGCCGCCGCCCCCGCCGCCCCGTACTTGTACTTTGCTGGTACTTGCGCTTCTTGCCCCTGCTGCCGCCCCCGCCGCCCCGTACTTGTACTTTGCTGGTACTTGCGCTTCTTGCCCCTGCCGCCGCCCCGTACTTGTACTTTGCTGGTACTTGCGCTTCTTGCCCCTGCCGCCGCCCCCGCGCTTCTTGCTTCATTTTGGCCTCCCACACGGCCAGGCCATGGACGGGCTGGTTCAGGTTCACGCGGTGCTAGTTGTTTATTCGTGCTTCCCCGAGCATCCACAACTCTCTCTCTCTTACTCGTTCAATAATAACTCTGACCTCTACAGGTCGATGATATATATAGCCGTGCTATAATAGACACATCATTACATCTCCTTTCCTCAATATACATCAACTTTCAATATAAAACAATTGTCGAACACACAACCTTTCAATTAAACTCAAATATATTCTTAGCTTTACATTCTTTACAAATATATTCTCACTTTAACATAAATACATAAAAGATAAATAAAGACAGCTTTCAAGGTTTTCAACATTTAACACACCTTTCAATTAAACTCAAATATTTAATATCATTCTTCTTTCTCTTATTCTTTTAGAAAACAAAAAAATACATATCAGTCTCTCTGGTGGTGTGTCAGTCTTTGGTTGGTGGAGGAGAATCATCAGTCAGAAACTGAAGTCCTAAGCAAAAAAATATATAATTCTCTTATTCTTTCATATGCATCATCATACATACAGTGCAGTAGGCCTAGTAATAACAATAAAACCAACAATAAGCACACATTAATGTTGACTCACCTAATGAGAAGGCTGATGTTGCATGGCAGACACCAAATGCTTGATGTCTGGCTTAAGGGATGACAGCCTCAGTCGAAGATCTGGCTCAACATTCAGTTTATTCCTGTATTTTGTCTTTAATGCCACAAGCGCCGAAAAGCCAGTCTCACAGAGATATGTCGTCGGGAAAGGCATCAGAAAGCGCACAGCTCTGTTGGACAGCTCAGGATACTCCGAGGCAACGTGAAGCCAGAAGTTTGTCAGGTGCTTCTGTGAGAAAGTCAGTTTCAACGCGCTGTCGCAGGAGAGATCAGTAAGATTGTCCTGCTCTTTTGCGCTCAGGCCTGCGAGGGCCTCGTCACTGTGGCTGGCGAAGGGGTTTTCAATCCAGTTGCACTGCACGTCTGGGATGGGGAAGTATTCGCGCATCTTGGTCCTCAAACCATGCAGGTGTTCTTTCATGTGATTGATCATGGTGACGGGAACCTGCATTTCTTCCTTTGTCAAAAAATCTGTCAGATTCTCAAAAGAGTCAAAGTTTGACTGCTCAACTCGTCTGGCCCACACATACATTTTTCTTATGGTCGCTTCTATTTTATTCTGAACATTGAAAATGGTCACTGCTTTTCCTTGGAGACTGAGGTTGAGTCCATTTAAGTGGTTGAAAATATCGGCCAGATATCCCAATTTAGCCAACCATTCAAAATCCCTGAAACGATGTGCGAGTTCAAACTTTGTGTCGATGAAAAACACCCTGACCTCATCGCGCAATTCAAAAAGTCGCGTCAGTACCTTGCCACCTCTTGAGAGCCACCGGACTTCGGTATGTAACAGAAGCTTGTTATGGTCACTGCCCATCTCGTCACATAAAACTGAAAATAAACGTGATTGCAGTGGGCGGCTTTTGATAAAGTTGACTGCTCTGACTGCCTCGTCTAGAACAGTCTTGAGATCTGCAGGCATTTTCTTCGTAGCCAGCGCTTCTCTGTATATGCTGCAGTGGACAGATGCTACGAGTGAAGCCACTGCTTTCACCCGGGTGATGACTCCACTGTGTCGGCCTAGCATCGCACGGGCCCCATCAGTGCTCACTCCCACACATTTGGACCAATCAATCGCGTTTGAAACAATGAACTCGTTCAGAATGTCAAAAATGGCCTCAGCAGTAGAACGCATTGGCAAAGGTTTGCAAAACAGGAACTCTTCTTTTATTTCTCCGTTGTTTTCATACCTTACATAGGCAAGCAGCTGTGACATATTTGCGATATCTGTCGATTCATCCAGTTGGAGGGCATAAAATGCCCGTTATCAGCTGTTCTGACACATTCTCGGCCATGTCGTAAATCCTGCGGGCAACTGAGTTATCAGACAATGAGATGAGGTTGATAGACTTACGTGCCTTCTCTCCCAACATCACCTCCACTATCTCTTTTGTGGCGGGGAGAATTAAATTCTCACCTATTGTGTGTGGTTTACCAGCTTTGGCCATCAGTCGCGCGACCCGATAAGATGCTTCCACTGCGTTTGCGTTCTCAGTGCCCATACACACTGTTTCAATTACTTTCTTCTTGAAACCGATACCTGACCGTGCAGTACTTGCCGATACCGAGTACCGATCCGATACCACGGCGTTTGAAAAACAAAAAAATGTTTTTAGGCATTCCAAGTTCAGTCTGTACAGTTTGCAGACGTGAAGTGGCCAGTGGGGAATGCTTGAAGTGGCCGATGATCTTTCTCCCATTGGCCAGCGCGTCGCACACACTCCGCTGTGACAGTAGGCCTTCCTGCACCACTAATGCATGTGTGTTCTGTGTTCTGCATATGTAAACAATTCAAACAAACATAGAGAAAACTTCTCCTCGGGAGAAGGAAGGAGGCAGGAAGTACCTGCCGCACGGAGGGAGACAGACAGACAGACAGACAGACAGACAGACAGACAGACAGACAGACAGACAGACAGACAGACAGACAGACAGACAGACAGACAGACAGACAGACAGACAGAGAGAGAGAGAGAGAGAGAGAGAGAGAGAGAGAGAGAGAGAGAGAGAGAGAGAGAGAGAGAGAGAGAGAGAGAGAGAGAGAGAGAGAGAGAGAGAGAGAGAGAGAGAGAGAGAGAGAGAGAGAGAGAGAGAGAGAGAGAGAGAGAGAGAGAGAGAGAGAGAGAGAGGCAGATCCCGAAAGGGGGTGTGGCGCGGAGACGGAGCCGAGAACTATCCCGAAAGGGGAACAGCTGGGCGGGACTCGGAGAAGCGGCCGCGCGGACATTATTATTATTATTTGACCTCTCTCCAGCACGCCGGTGGCGGTGCTAGACTGTGCAACCGAAATAAATATCGATTAAGGTCGATATGTTTTTCCTGTAAAATGTGTCCTATCTTGGCTGTGGGTTGTATCGCTTTAAGCGGAGTGGCGTAGTCTATATGTCTGAGGGCTGCGTTGGTAAAAGTTGCTCTGGGAAACTGATCGGCACTCGTAGAACGCCTCTTGTCCAATCGGATTCCTCGGTCCGTTTATGACGTCGGAGCCCAGTGTGCGCTCCGGCGCTCTCAGGGGGACTTTCCGAACGTTGCCCCGGTAGCATAGCTTAGCTTGGGCTCTGAGCAGCTGGAAGGGACAGCAGGTTACCTGAGGTGAGCCTCGCTGCTCCACCGCTCCTCTCCTCGACAACCACAGTTGCGTGTTTGTTTTTCCGCGATAGTGAAAGTTTGGTATCGGGTGTTATATTTGTTAGTACTCGCCGATACCGATACCAGCATTTTTGTGCGTATCGGTGGCCATGCCGATACCAGTATCGGTATCGGAACAACACTAGTTTGGACATATACTGTTGATGTTTTGTCTCAAGGTGACGACGTAGTTTACTTGGCTTTAGAGCTTCATTCGATAACACCTCAGAGCACACCATGCACAGCGGTAACGGCTGGTCTTCTGTGCCTGTCCCAAAAAAATCCCAAGGCTAAATATTCAGCACTGTACTTTCTATGAAGTCTTCTTTTTTGCTTGACAGGCGGGACATCACTTGTGGACGGGACAGATGTACCATCTATTTTTCTTTTTAGTGTGCCAGATGCTAGCCAACTATCCATTTTGATTAGCCTCAAGTTCAACTGAAAATGAATAAACCTTCCGGTTGGCGCTGGGGCAATCAACGGATGTAGTTCCTAGTCCTACCATAAGTTCCTATCTATCGATATCACACTGATGATGCATTTGAAGGTTTTAAAGAAAAAAAATACAGTACCATGATGTTTTTCTTTTTCATTAAAACGTTTTTGTAAAACACTTAAATAAACATAAAAATTGATGATGATTTGGCGGCCCACTTGCAGTACCCGGCCCACAGGTTGGGAATCGCTGCTCTAAGTGCCTTCTACCATCACCTCATCAGCTCACCAACAGTCACGTCATCAAACACATTTGTACAGTTCAAAGGGATTCTCTTCGATCTCAATTCCGCAAGATAACATAAAAACTTGAATTGCATTTCAAGAACAGCGTTAAAGAAACAAAAACGATGACTCTGTTGCCCGTTCTTAAGCCAAGAATAGTGTAACCTTCCCCCCCCACTCAAAACACTTAACATATCTGCTGTTTTGTAAATATCTTTATTTTTTAATTCATTCGAAGTGTTCAACTTTCTTTTCTTTTTTCTTCTTCATTGGAGTAGAAATAGAGATTTGTTATGTATTTAGTGCCTAATTATAGTGGGAATTATGTTTGGTAAAGACATAGCATTAATATGCAAAGAGATGAAGATATACACAACGTTTGTTAACAGATTAAATAGATTGAGTAACACAGCATGGAGCCTTGAAGCTACACTGAAGCTACACTGAAGCTACACTGAAGCTACACTGAAGCTGCACTGAAGCTGCACTGAAGCTACACTGAAGCTACACTGAAGCTACACTGAAGCTACACTGAAGCTACACTGAAGCTACACTGAAGCTGCACACACCACCAGGCCAGAGAGAGCCTCGCATTCTGGTGCAGGGCGTTGGAGACAGGTCCTATATTTACCCCCGTTAGAAACATCAGAGTCGTTTCAAATAAGCAGTGACCAACAGGATCATGTAAATGTTCATGTAACTTTATTTCCAAATATACAAATATAGCAAATAAATTGGCAACCCCCCCCCCACACACAACAACCATCCTAATAATAATTCAGAACAAAACTAAAGTAAACACACAGTAAGTATCTGGGCAAAATGTAAAAGTATAAGGTTGTCACTTTGTTTTGTTGAGAAGATGATTTCCTGATGTAACATCCGTTGGGGGCTTGGTACAGGGATGACTGATGTACTGACAATTCCTGAACAACATGTTTGTGATTAATAAAACTCACTTCCAATATCCTAACGTGTGGTCTCTGTTTCTCTACAACACCAAACAAACACAACTGACTCCATCTTGTAGATACAGTAAGGCTTTGGAAACACAGCCCCGTTTAAAACATCAGTGTAGTTAATAAGCAGTGACACATAGGATCAAGTAAATGTTCATGCAAACGTTATTTTAAAATACACACAAATACATAAATCTAGTACTCCTAGAACATCAGAATGGACAGTAGAGACAGACAGGAGAGACAGACAGAAGAGACAGACAGGAGAGACAGACAGTAGAGACAGACAGTAGAGACAGACAGGAGAGACAGACAGGAGAGACAGACAGACAGCTACATCCGTCGACGTGTTCTCTTCTAGTTGAAAGGAGACTGCACGTTCCACTTTGGCACTGAAGTCCTGAAACACAAGATGACCCCCTGGATGAATGCTGTCCACCACCTCACCCTAACACTGACCCTAACCCTGGAGTCCTGCAACACAAGACGACCCTCGGATGAGACCTGCCCACCCAGCTCGTGGCTGACATGGATGGTTCATCCACTAGTCACAACCAGAGGCGGATTTAGGATTGTAGGAGATCCAGGGCTTAGCCCAGAGGGAGAATATAATGTGCGCGCCGGAAAAATGTGCCTTCAACCTTCAACTTACCACCACCTTAAAGCGGACAAAAGGCTGTATTACAAAATAGACAGTAAACACACACACACACACACGTCAGTCACCATCATTTATATTTGTATAGAATTACAGAATTGATGGGCTGAGGCTAGTTATGTTACAGTATGTAATACAGGGCAGACTCTGGGCTCACCACTTATATTGTATTGATTGTCTTGTCCTGTGTTATATGACGATATATTACATGTATTGTTGGCCTGTGTATAGTACTGTGAAATCAAATCCCCCCTGGGACATTAAACAAACTTAGTTAGTTAGCGTTACATCTTAGGATAGATTTGAGTCATGTTCTGTATACATACATACTACCATAAGGGCATACTTAATGTGGTTACTTCATGTTTACTAGCTGTAACATTAACGTTACATCATTCTTTTTCACTTGTTACTCAGTCAACCAGAGTGCAGATATCAAAGACTATCAGCCTGTTATTCACTTTATTTGTATAAGTATTATCCTTTGTTTGATTTCTTACCATGTACCGTAACAGTACCTTGCTATGTTTCATTTTCATTATAAACATAACGTTATGTTATGATAGCCAGCTAGCATTAGCAAACCGGAAAAGTAGTGTCAGTGAGTCAGTCACCTTTCTAATAAGATTCACAAACCTGAAACATCATCTATGTCATCACTGCTGGTGATGTCATTGTTGTCAGCTGCTGATACTGCTGCTGCAACAGTTCTTGGCGCTTGTTTTGTTGAAAAAAACTTTGGGATATCCATGCTTACAAAGTCAGGCACTGATTGAGATCACGTCTTCTTCAGGGCAGGGCAGGCTACGCAGTACGCAGGCTAATGTCGCGCAGCTGTTGCCTCTCTGTTGGACTCCGGTACTGCACGTTACTGACGAGAGTTTTTTTTATATATTTTTTAAATTTATTTTTTAAGTAAAACATTCGGGGCTTTTCAGAAAACATCCGGGGCTTGAGCCCAAGTAGCCACCCCTTAGCGCCGCCCCTGGTCACAACTAGTCATACTGGGGATCACAAAACAAGTTGGACTGAAGCATCTGTAGCTGCTTTTCCATACACCCTAGAATTTCGCAAAACCGACATATCGAAAAGAATTACTGGTAATGGAAACAGCACATTTTCGAAAAACCTCCCAATTATCGATAAAAAGTTTTCACGCTCTCAGGAGGTGGTATTTGAAACGTTTCGATATTGAAGTATTTCGAAAAAGTGTAATGGAAACGGTTTTTTCGCAACTTCGCGTCACCGGACATGACATAGGCACGCAACCGGACACTAACGTAACTGGGTTTGCGCTCCAAACTGGTGATGGAAGATGGCGCGGTACGTTTGGTCAGAGGAGGAGACCGAAGTGTTTCTCGATTTAATAAAAGAGAACAATGTTACAAGTATATTAGATAGCAAACAACAGAGGAATGCTGATTGCTACAAGCATCTTGAACTACAAATGAGGGAGAAGGGCTACGATAAGCCGTGGGAAATCATCCGCAGCAAGTGGAAGACCCTCAAGCAACGCTACATGGCTGAAAAGCGGTCGTTGTGTAAAAGCGGAGCCGGGGGGAAGGCTAAAATCAAGTTTAAATTCTATGATCTTATGGACAACATTTTGGGTCATCGGCCCATCGTGCAAGCAATGTCGTCAGTTATCAACAGCATGGGTAAGTTTCAATTATTTCATTTTATATATGGCCAGACGCGGTAATGCTAGCCCCATCCCTGAACCATAACATTACTCTTGTCACACAAAGCTAGCTATGAGATATGGCGGGGTTTTTTCTAATACATTTCTTACTATGAGTATAGTATAGGTTCACTAATGGGGCTAATACTAGGTTTGCTAGGGTTTATACACAGGCCAGGAACCCGTATGTGGGGTAAATGGTCTGCTTTTTTTTACAAGCACATTTCTGTATTTTTCGTTGATGGCGATAACAGAATTATGTGAATGGATAACGTTACACAAATAAACATGTGGAAAAGTTGATCCAATCACAAAAAAGTAAACAGATTATGTCGGAGGTGGCGAAAAATACTGAAACTCCATCCATGTGCCCTACTTGCACCCCATATCCGGTGTCTCCTGTTTAGCTGGAGGCAAAACAAACAAATTGGAGACTAATTTAAATTCCCAGAGTATAGTAACATTTCTATTTCACCAATATGTCATTCCTGTGTTGTTGAGTACCGGAATCAAAGAAGTTATGGCTCAAACTTGACATTTTAAGGTTGTTTTGCCTTCAGCTACACAGGTGACACTAATCATGTCATCATAATATTTACTAACTGAAAATGGTCTATAGGCCTCTATAAACTGTTAAGTATATCATCTTATGTTTGTATTTAATAATAATTTAGCTAACCATCACAATCTTAGCTGTTGTTAGCTTAAGTTGGATGATGCTGTAGTGCTGCTATGTGTTTAACAGAATTATGTATTCCATTATTTATTATTAGATGCTGAGACAGATGCTGACGCAGAGGACACAATTGGGGAGACAACCCCAGATTCGGAGGGTATGTCAAGAATTTGCTATCTTTTAAAGTCACATAATATTGTTGGCTGGCTGATGAAATTAATGTTAAATCATAAAAGAAATCTGACACAAACGAAATGTGGCTTATATTATTCATTTTTCCTGTTACTGTAGCATCACTTGAGTCCTTGTCGCCCGATGGAATGCCTGATTTGCCAGAGGAGGAAGATTCATCTCAAGTTCAACCCCCACCTCCACCTCAAGAGACACCTCGTGAGGGATGGAGACAACCAAAGCGTAGAGTATCTGTGCACATGAGCATGATCAGGGAGCAAGCAAAACAAGATCAGGCCACCCTAACCGGGATTACTGATGTGCTGAATCGAGCAGTTAACTGTTTTGAGAAGGCTACAGAGGTAGCAGAGCGCCATGCTCGCGCTCTGGAAATGATGGCTGCAGCTCGGCTCCCTTTCCCCCAGCAACCACCCCCAGTGCAAAATCCCTACATCCAAGAGCAGCAGCCTCCCATGTACCACCACCAACCACCTACCTCCTATCACCAGCAGCAGTACCCTCCTCTTACCCCCTACCATCACCACCAGCAGCAGTCTTCTACCTCTTCCTCTGACCAGATTCCAACATTCCATCATTTGTAGGTCATATGCAAGCAAGCATACAGTATGTTGCCATGTCCGTCACTTTATCTGCAGGTTAGCAGTGAATTGCACTAAGTTGAAATAGGTCATGCCATGTTCGTCACTTTATCTGCAGGTTAGCAGTGAATTGCACTAAGTTGAAATAGGTCATGCCATGTTCGTCACTTTATCTGCAGATTTGCAGTGAACTGCACTAAGTTGTGAACTGCACTAAGTTGAAGTACTGTATACAAGTATGCCAAGTTTGTCACTTTATCTGAAAGTTCGCAGTGAATTAAAGGGGGATTGCACTTTAGAACACACTTGGAGTCATTTTCACACCTACTCAGGCTTTTGTGTGCCTCCCAGATAGTTTTGAGATTGAGATATTTAGAAATTTGATGCCTATTAGCAACCTGCCCCCTCCACCTCCATAGACACCCATTCATCCTGTTACCACTTTATATTCATTTTAAACAAACATCCATTATTCGTCAGAATTCTAATTAATCGGTTGACCTTCATTTTTCAATTTCTTATTTAATGATGAGTAGGTGTGGAAATGACCCAAGAAGTGTTCTATGCAGTTACCCTTTAAGCAGTGCACTCAGTTGAAGTTTTGTTTGAGATTTTACTTAAAGATCACACACCGGTATGCTGAAACTTTTTTTTTTTGGTGTTATAGCATCTTAAACAGAGGCATATTTGTTTATTTAGAAAATGTACTTTTACATTACAAAAAAAGCTTACTATTGTTGTTACATCATATTGTTATGTAGCCGTAACACAACTCCTCACTTTGCTCGCTCTGGAATTGTGCTCCTACCCCAGTGGGATATCGCTTAGAAAGCATGCCATACTTATTCATACATGCACCACTAATCGCAAATATAAACCACTCACCTTAGTCATGTATGTTGTCTCTGAAGTATGGGTGTCTTTTCTGAAATACCGGTATGAGGTCTGTTTATCTCAACAACGCTGTTTCTTCCAAACTGCTTCCTGAATCGTGTGAAGCGCATCTAAGCATGCTATAGGCTCTGTGCACTAACCCCTGAACCCCTGAAAGGAAGTAGGCATGAATATTTCCTGTCTCACTCCATTGGTTTAATTGATTAATCAGCTGTGAGGCACACTTTTGGAACACCCAGAGCACAGCTGATTAATCAATTAATCCAATGGAGTGAGACAGGAAATATTCATGCCTACTTCCGTTCAGGGGTTAGTGCACAGAGCCTATTGGACAGGATGCAATGTTTTTGGAAGAAAAAGTGGTGTTTGTGAGAAACAGACATCATACACCCATACTTCAGAGACAACATCTGTGGCTAAGGTTAGTGGTTTATATTTGATTGGTGCATGAATGTTCCCACTAAAAGAGGCGGGTTGGAGCACAAGGAGGGAGCAAAATGAGTGAGTAGTGTGTTACGGCTAATTGTGCTACACATGCTGACAGGAAAATATTAAAGTAAAACATTTTGTGTTCAAAAAAAGTTGTGAAGCCACACATTGAACTTGAATAAATTGTTGATTGTTGATATGTGCCTTTGTGTTGTAATAACCATGTAGCCTACAGCCATGCAAGTGAACGGATCAGAAGCCAAGTTTAGGTTGCTTGTGGGGTAACTAATGAGTACTAATGAGTGGTGACCAAATTCTGGGCAAGCGCTTTGTTGCTTGTGTGGGGTAACTAATGAGGGGTGACCAAATGCTGGGCAAGCGCTTCACGGATTGCAAGGGCCCCTGCATCTGCTTGGTCCTGGTGATATCGCTGGAGCTGGTGAGCATGGGGCTCTGCAGGACGGAAGGCTGCAGGTGGAAGCTGCTGTCTGCTCTCCTCACATATGTTATGGAGCACACAGCATGTGGCCACCACCTCCGGCATGAAGTTGTAGTCTATATCCGACTGCTTTGACAGCACACGCCATCTTGCCTTCAAGTGTCCAAAGGTGTGCTCCACTTTGACACGGATGGCACTTAAGTGTTCATTGAAATTATGTTGTGTAGCTGTCAAATTGGGACCGGAATAGCCCTTCATGACCCAGGGTAGTAGTGGGTATGCAGGGTCACCAGCGATGAGTAGTGGCACTTGGACTCCTTCCACATCCTTTGTTGCTTGGGGGTGTTTAGTCGGATATCTGAAAACAGCACATATGTTTAGTTTTGTGTGCTACACTCTAAAACTCAATCACACATAATATAAGCCAACATCCTATAAATAGTAGTCTACCATTTCACATTACAAGCAAAAAGAAGCCAGAGCTTAAAAAAAAACTCCCAATGGAACTAGTGTGAAACAAGATCATCATAACAAGAGCATAATTGGCTAGTTACACAGCAGCCATTTTAACAGCCTATTGTAGCCTGCTGCCAACCTGCATCCTGTGGGCCAGAAAGGGACCACAATGGAAATAAGCCTCCGGGCTTTTTGTGTTTTTATCCTTTTGAAGATTTGCAAGGTACTTGTACATGTACTTGTATTTTATTATGATTCAATAAAGTATTCATATATCATGACAGGTGTAATCAATAATGTTGATCAATCTGTGTCCCATCTGTTGGTCAATTGTCAGTCTGGCTAACAGGATGAGGATGGCAGTAGGCTCCACTATGTTAAATTTGGCTGCTGTGCAACTAGCCCTAGCCTATAAGATTTGGAGTTTTACCTTAGAAACAGCTGTGATGTTGCAAACACAGCAGCATCATGCGCGCATCCAGGCGTTCCCACGTTGATGTCCCTGATAATTAATCGATCATCAGATACAACCTGAAGGCAGATTGATGTCCACCCCTTCCTGTTTACGTAATCACGATAGCCTTCACTCGGACCACGAATTGGTATGTGCGACCCGTCGATCGCAGCGTAGACCTGGGGTATTTTGTGTGCCTCATAATTGCGCTGTGCGATCTCCAGGGCCTCGTCCACATCTGGCATTCTGATTTTTTGCTTCAGCAACCTGCTGCATATGGCTCGACATACCCCATACACACATCTATGTACAGTGGTTTTGCTGACACCAAACGTTTCACCAACTACTCTATACTCGGCGCAGGTTGCCAGCTTGTAAAGGGCGATAGCCACTCGCTTTCGAGTAGGAACTGCCTCCCTGGGGCATAACGGGTCTGGGGCCACAAGGTCTTCAATAGAATCACACAGCACATTGAACGTTTCCCGGTTCATCCTGAAATTCTGAATCCACAATGCCTCTGTGAATTCCTCTAAAACAATTCTCTCCCAGAAATCCTTCAAACGTGCTCGTTCCCACACATACGGACTCTGCCGTTCGTGGTGGATCACCCGCTGCCTTCGTCTTCTGTTGTTGACAACCACAACAGCAGCAGCTGTGGCCATCAAAACAACAGTTCCAGCTCGCAACATGTTTGGAATATCCATCTTTTGCTCTTCCTTCTTCCGCAAAATTGAATTTCGCGGGAGATAGCAGCGTATTACCCTCGCGAGACGAGGATGCGTGACTCATGAGAAGCGAAATACATTTGAATGGAAACGGCTGCATTATCGTAATTGTACTTTTTCGAAATGTTAGAAATATCGCATTTATTTTTCGAAAAACTCTAATGGAAACACACCTAGTGAGGTGGTTTGGTGTCCCTTCAAAAGCTACAATTGATACAATTGATACCAACGGACATCTGCCTAGCAAGCTTGTAAATATGTCAAGCGTCTGTTTACATTACGTAAATGTACATATCATTAGACCTTTTGCTAGCATATCAGCCCAATAGAGCTCTCAGGTCTTCTGACGCTGGTTTTATGTACAAAAGAAGAGATTTGGTGATTCATTTTATGCACCCAAATTGTGGAATGCACTGCCAGTTTACATTAGGGATGCAACCTCAGCAAATATTTAAGTCAAGACTAAAAACCCATCTTTTTAATATTTCCTTTAAATGACTAAATAATTAAATTATGATTATATAATGATTGGAGCACTTTGAGCTGCAACGTTTGCAGGAAAAGCGCTATACAAGGGAAAGTTTTTTTCTGATTTTCTGATTTTCAAATCAGACCAGAGTGTCTTTTTCAACGGAGCCCTGCTATAGAAATGATACAAGTACATCGGATATAAGCTAAAGCAAACAGGATACCATTTCATAGAAACATGAACACTAGGTGGTAACAAGGAGATAGGTAGGTGCTAGGGGTGATGGTAGGTAGTCCACCTGACACTAGTCCCAGTCATCTTAGTGGTATCATTCCTGTGTATCTGGGCCTGGGTGAAAGGTACACCGAGGTACGATGGTAGCCTAAATGGCATTAGGCCCCGACGTTCATCTTAATGGTACTACTGTTCCTCTGTGTCTGGGCCTAGGTGACGACCATTCTGACGATGACCACGACTTCCTGGCTGACATCCCAGCTGAGTTTGGAGGTGGTCAGGACTTCATCGTGCCAGGTGTTCCCAGGCGGTGCTACTGTTTATCCTGTTCTCTGTCTGTCTGCCTGTCTGTCTGTCTGTCTGCCTCTCTGTCTGTCTCTCAATCCCCTATCCTCTCTGTCTGTCCCTCTGTCAATCCCCTATTCTCTCTGTCTGTCCCTCAATCCCCTATACTGTCTGTCTGCCATTCAGTCCCCTGTCTGTCTGTCTCTCAATTCCCTATCCTCTCTGTCTGTCTGTCTGTCCCTCCCTCAATCCCCTCTGTCTGTCTGTCCCTCAAACCCCTGTCCTCTCTGACTGTCCGTCCCCCAATCCACTATCCTCTCTGTCTGCCTGTCTGTCTGCCTGTCTGTCCGTCTGTCCCTCCCTCAGTCCCCCCAGTCATATTCAAATATATTCCATTCCATGTGTCGGTTGGATGTGTGTGTGTTGAATGTGTGTGTGTCTGTTGCTTGCAGAGCCCCAGGCAGATGGGATGAGCTATGAAGACCTGGTGAAGCAGAGTGTGGTACGTACCGTATGAATGAATGAATGAATGAATGAATGAATGGACTTTATTGTCATTGCTACAGTACAGGTACCAAACAACGAAATTTAGGAGGGGTGGCTCTGTCAGGGCAAAACCTTCCGCTGGGCAAAAGCTACCGGGGGTGCGGCCTAACGCGTCACGACCAGCTGGCACGCGCACGCGTCACGACCAGCTGGCGACTGTGACTCGTCAGTCTAGTGTTTTTGAAACCTCCGTTTTGACAGCCCATTAGCGAAAAGCTGTAATTTGCCTCTACAAGTGTTAATATGTCATTTTATGAAGTTTTAATATGTTTTCAGGCGAGAAAGTAACCATATATATTCACAAAATGTATCCGGTTTATCAAAATAACCCGTTTATATAAAGAAAGAAACGGAGGTCTGATCAGCAGATCATTTCTCATAAAGTTGCAAACGCAATTTGAGCCCTGGACTAAGCATCCTAATATGTCATTTTATGAAGTTTTAATATGTTTTCAGGCGAGAAAGTAACCATATATATTCACAAAATGTATCCGGTTTATCAAAATAACCCGTTTATATATGATCTGACGGTTTTTTCCCCACTTCTGAGAGCAGACGACACATTTGGGTTGTGTCAGCAGATTAACGTAAATGCAAGTGTGCATAGCGCACACACACACACACACACACACACACACACACACACACACACACACACACACACACACACACACACAGAGGAAATCTCTGTTTAAACTGACGGCTGATTTCCGAGAGGACGCCCACGGACAGAAGGTGAACTTGGTAGTCGGAGGTAAGAGAGGCTTTGCTATCCTAGCGGGGAGCTAGCTCGCGGTGTTCGGGTGACAGCCAGGGCGCGTTCGTAAATACGCTCTGGAAATCTGATCAGCACTCACGGAATGCCTCTTGTCCAATCAAATGACTTGGTCCCTTTATGACGTTGAACCCAGTGTGCGCTCCGGGGCTCTCAGAGCGAATTTACGAACGCAGCCTCAAGTTCAATACTCGCGACACACACGGACTGGTCCAGTTTCACTAACCACTGTGTAGAGTAGTAGACGCATCATTTCTACTAACACAGTAATATGACTACATGATCACACTAGTCTAGTCGTGTTTAAGCCCACGTTTCACTTTCTACTCCTAGACACACACTGTCCTAGTCACACACACTCCTAGACACACACTGTCCTAGACACACGCACTCCTAGACACACACTGTCCTAGACACACACACTCCTAGTCACACACACTCCTAGACACACACACTCCTAGACACACACACTCCTAGACACACACTGTCCTAGACACACACACTCCTAGACACACACACTGTCCTAGTCACACACACTGTCCTAGTCACACACACTGTCCTAGACACACACACTCCTAGTCACCCACACTCCTAGACACACACTGTCCTAGTCACACACACTGTCCTAGTCACACACACTGTCCTAGTCACACACACTGTCCTAGTCACACACTGTCCTAGACACACACTGTCCTAGTCACACACTGTCCTAGACACACACTGTCCTAGTCACACACACTGTCCTAGACACACACACTCCTAGTCACACACACTCCTAGACACACACACTCCTAGTCACACACTGTCCTAGTCACACACACACTCCTAGTCACACACTGTCCTAGACACACACTGTCCTAGTCACACACACTGTCCTAGACACACACACTCCTAGTCACACACACTCCTAGACACACACTGTCCTAGTCACACACACTGTCCTAGACACACACTGTCCTAGTCACACACACTGTCCTAGACACACAACTGTGTAAAATCAGTTTATTTTGTTACCAACTTACTGTTACATCTATTAAAGATATTGGCATTTTCCAACTCATGTCATATTGTACTGGGTTATATCCTCTACTCACATCTAGAAGTAGTATTGCAAGAAGTAGGCTACTACTACTATACCTTGATAACGTGTAACACAAAGATACAGATACATTAACAATCTAACCGACTGTACACACTCTGGGCAGTGCTAGGGCAAGTTGAGTGTGAGCAGACAGGCTTCATCCTGCGTGTTTGTTTATAATCTATGCTAATCCTGCGCTGTGGACGAACTCTGTGTGTGTAGCCTGTGTAAAAGAATGTGTGTGACTAGGACAGTGTGTGACTAGGACAGTGTGTGACTAGGACAGTGTGTGACTAGGACAGTGTGTGTGTCTAGGAGTGTGTGTGTCTAGGAGTGTGTGTGACTAGGACAGTGTGTGTGTCTAGGAGTGTGTGTGTCTAGGAGTGTGTGTGACTAGGACAGTGTGTGTGTCTAGGAGTGTGTGTGACTAGGACAGTGTGTGTGTCTAGGAGTGTGTGTGACTAGGACAGTGTGTGTCTAGGACAGTGTGTGTCTAGGAGTGTGTGTGACTAGGACAGTGTGTGACTAGGACAGTGTGTGTCTAGGAGTGTGTGTGTCTAGGAGTGTGTGTGACTAGGACAGTGTGTGTGACTAGGACAGTGTGTGTCTAGGACAGTGTGTGTCTAGGAGTGTGTGTGACTAGGAGTGTGTGTGACTAGGACAGTGTGTGACTAGGACAGTGTGTGTGACTAGGACAGTGTGTGTCTAGGACAGTGTGTGACTAGGACAGTGTGTGTCTAGGACAGTGTGTGACTAGGACAGTGTGTGTCTAGGACAGTGTGTGTCTAGGAGTGTGTGTGACTAGGACAGTGTGTGACTAGGAGTGTGTGTGTCTAGGAGTGTGTGTGACTAGGAGTGTGTGTGTCTAGGACAGTGTGTGTGACTAGGACAGTGTGTGTCTAGGACAGTGTGTGACTAGGACAGTGTGTGTCTAGGACAGTGTGTGACTAGGACAGTGTGTGTGTGACTAGGACAGTGTGTGTGACTAGGACAGTGTGTGTCTAGGAGTGTGTGTGACTAGGAGTGTGTGTGTCTAGGACAGTGTGTGTGACTAGGACAGTGTGTGTGACTAGGACAGTGTGTGTCTAGGACAGTGTGTGTCTAGGAGTGTGTGTGACTAGGAGTGTGTGTGACTAGGACAGTGTGTGACTAGGACAGTGTGTGTGACTAGGACAGTGTGTGTCTAGGACAGTGTGTGACTAGGACAGTGTGTGTCTAGGACAGTGTGTGACTAGGACAGTGTGTGTCTAGGACAGTGTGTGTCTAGGAGTGTGTGTGACTAGGACAGTGTGTGACTAGGAGTGTGTGTGTCTAGGAGTGTGTGTGACTAGGAGTGTGTGTGTCTAGGACAGTGTGTGTGACTAGGACAGTGTGTGTCTAGGACAGTGTGTGACTAGGACAGTGTGTGTCTAGGACAGTGTGTGACTAGGACAGTGTGTGTGTGACTAGGACAGTGTGTGTGACTAGGACAGTGTGTGTCTAGGAGTGTGTGTGACTAGGAGTGTGTGTGTCTAGGACAGTGTGTGTGACTAGGACAGTGTGTGTGACTAGGACAGTGTGTGTGTCTAGGAGTGTGTGTGTCTAGGACAGTGTGTGTCTAGGAGTGTGTGTGTCTAGGAGTGTGTGTGTCTAGGAGTGTGAGTGACTAGGAGTGTGTGTGTCTAGGACAGTGTGTGTCTAGGAGTGTGTGTGACTAGGAGTGTGTGTGTCTAGGACAGTGTGTGTCTAGGAGTGTGTGTGACTAGGACAGTGTGTGTCTAGGAGTAGAAAGTGAAACGTGGGCTTAAACACGACTAGACTAGTGTGATCATGTAGTCATATTACTGTGTTAGTAGAAATGATGCGTCTACTACTCTACACAGTGGTTAGTGAAACTGGACCAGTCCGTGTGTGTCGCGAGTATTGAACTTGAGGCTGCGTTCGTAAATTCGCTCTGAGAGCCCCGGAGCGCACACTGGGTTCAACGTCATAAAGGGACCAAGTCATTTGATTGGACAAGAGGCATTCCGTGAGTGCTGATCAGATTTCCAGAGCGTATTTACGAACGCGCCCTGGCTGTCACCCGAACACCGCGAGCTAGCTCCCCGCTAGGATAGCAAAGCCTCTCTTACCTCCGACTACCAAGTTCACCTTCTGTCCGTGGGCGTCTTCTCGGAAATCAGCCGTCAGTTTAAACAGAGATTTCCTCTGTGTGTGTGTGTGTGTGTGTGTGTGTGTGTGTGTGTGTGTGTGTGTGTGCGCTATGCACACTTGCATTTACGTTAATCTGCTGACACAACCCAAATGTGTCGTCTGCTCTCAGAAGTGGGGAAAAAACCGTCAGATCATAATATATAAACGGGTTATTTTGATAAACCGGATACATTTTGTGAATATATATGGTTACTTTCTCGCCTGAAAACATATTAAAACTTCATAAAATGACATATTAGGATGCTTAGTCCAGGGCTCAAGTTGCGTTTGCAACTTTATGAGAAATGATCTGCTGATCAGACCTCCGTTTCTTTCTTTATATAAACGGGTTATTTTGATAAACCGGATACATTTTGTGAATATATATGGTTACTTTCTCGCCTGAAAACATATTAAAACTTCATAAAATGACATATTAACACTTGTAGAGCCAAATTAAAGCTTTTCGCTAATGGCGGCCAAAACGGAGGTTTCAAAAACACTCGCCAGCTGGTCGTGACGCGTGCGCGTGCCAGCTGGTCGTGACGCGTTAAGGCCGGTTTAGGCTTCTGCGTAAAGTCGACGCCGTAGGCTACGCGTAAGCTTACGTAGTCCCGCGTGGACGTGCGTAGCCTGGACGTGCTCCTTTCAAAAAATCTATCCACGCGTCAGAGCGCACGTTAACCGTAAGCTCTGTGATTGGTCCGCTTGGTAGCACATGATTCAGACAAGATTCCGACTCTCTCGTCGCCCAAAATGCGGAAGTCATGACAGAAATGTCATTCACCTTTTCTGTAATTACTTATTAATAAAGATTTGAAAAATTATGATAACCATCGTATTATCTTAGTTTAATGTCATTTCAATGCATCATATAACTTTTATTTACAACAACATAACAACAAAAAGATCGCTATTATGCCGCTTAGAGCTTTGAGCTCCGTTGAGTTCCTAACCGGAAGAGGCACAGCACAGGGGCTGAAAACACACTGCCACCTAGCGATGTGACGGTGTAATTGCAGCGCGGCCTACGCAGAAGTGTAAATTGCGAGACCTACGTAAGAATTTACGTAAGCTACGCACGTAAATTCGACGCAGAAGCCTAAACCGGCCTTTAGGCCGCACCCCCGGTAGCTTTTGCCCAGCGGAAGGTTTTGCCCTGACAGCTCCCCTGGTGTTAGGAAAGGGAAAAAAAACACTTTTAGAAAAAGAATAAAATCACAAGAAGGCAAGGAGCTGGTTTACATAAATAAAGGCTATGTACACAATCCACTGTACTATACTGCACAGATAGTCAACTAGGGTTGTCATATTGCACAAAAGTATTTTTTCACGTTATTTAAAGTGTCACAGTTTGCAGGCTTGAAATGTACATGTTTGTGCCTCAGCACTAGCTGCCATACAATCCGTCCAGACTGTCCTGGGCCCAGAACTTAGGCCTTTGCTGTGTTCAGGGCCTTGACGGCCCTGTGGTAGAAGCAGTTCTTCAGTCTGTTTGTCTTAGCGGCCGGGGTCCTGTACCTCCTTTTCGAGGGCAGCCTGATAAAGTGTACGTGCCCAGGGTGGGTCGGGTCCCTGGAGATCTTGGAGGCCTTCCTGAGACAGCGTGTGTTGTACAGCTCTTCCAGAGAGGGGAGGGGGGCGCCGGTGATCTTCTGTGCTGTTCTCACGACTCTCTGTAGCGCATTTCTCTCCGCTGTTGTGCAGCTGTAGAACCAGTTGCAGATGCCGTAGGTGAGGATGCTCTCCACTGCGCCGCGGTAGAAGGCCACCAGTATCTCCTGCTTGTTGTGTTCTTTCCTGAGGCATCTCAGGGTGTATAGCCGCTGTTGTGCCCTCTTGATGGTGCCTTTTGTGTTGTCCTTCCAGGCCAGGTCATCCCGCATGTGATGTCCCAGGAATCGGAGGGTTGAGACTCTCTCCACGCTCTCTCCGTCGATGAGCAGGGGCTGGATCTCGGACTTTTTCCTCCTGAAGTCTACGATGAATTCCTGGGTCTTTGACTTGTTTAGCAGCAGGTTGTTAACCTTGCACAGCTTGCTCAGTTGCTCTACCCCATCCCTGTACGCCGCCTCGTCCCCCCCCGAGATACATCCCACCACGGTGGTGTCGTCTGCAAACTTTACGATGTAGTTGCTGGGGTGGACGGGGGTGAAGTCGTGGGTGTAGAGGTTGTAGAGGATGGGGCTTAACACGCAGCCCTGGGGGGACCCAGTGCTGAGGCTGAGGGCTGTGGAGGTGTGGGGGCCCACCCGCACCCTCTGGGGGCGGTCGGTCAGGAAGTCCTTGATCCACGCACATATAGAGTGTGATAGACCCAGGTCTAGTAGTTTGGTCACTAGCCTGTCTGGAAGGATGGTGTTGAAGGCGGAGCTGAAGTCCACGAAGAGCAGTCTCGCGTAGCTGTTTCCCCAGGTGGGATAGAGTGGCGTGGAGAGTCGTCGCTATGGCGTCCTCTGTGGACCTGTGGGCTCTGTAGGCGAACTGGTATGGATCCAGGTTGGGCGGGAGGCGTGTGAGTATGTGGGCCCGGACTAGTTTCTCGAAGCACTTCATGATGATTGGTGTGAGTGCCACCGGGCGGTAGTCGTTTAGGCAGCTCACCGTGCTTTTCTTCGGGACTGGGATGATAGTTGAGGTTTTCAGGCAGGGTGGGACGGTGGCCTGGGACAGGGACTGGTTAAAGATGTTGGTGAAAACCCCGGCCAGCTGGTCGGCGCAGTCTCTCAGCACCCGTCCCAGGACGCCATCCGGCCCCGAGGCTTTCCTGGGGTCCACCGCCTTCAGTACGCGTCTCACCTCATGCTCTGTGAGGGTGAGGCTGCTGAGAGCTGGAGAGAGTGGTGTTTGTGTTGCGGTTACCTCCGTTCGCCCCTCGTCGAACCAGGCGTAGAAGGTGTTCAGCTTTCCCGCCAGCAGGGGGTCGTCCTCTGCGGCTGTGAGCCTGTTGGCTCTGAAGTTTGTCATCTGCTGAACCCCCTGCCGAGTCGTTGCTCAGGAGGCATTCCTCAATCTTCTCTCTGTGCTCTGCCTTGGCCGCTTTGATGCCGCGCTTTAGGTTGGCCCTGGTGGAGCTGTACAGCGGTGTGCTCTTCCCTGCGAAGAAGGCGTTGTCCCTCTCGTTGATCAGTTTTTGGACCTTCCCAGTCATCCATGGCTTCGTGTTGGGGTAGACCCGGACCCGTTTGTCCACGGTGACTGAGTTGGTGCAGTTCACTATGTGGTTCAGAACCGACGACGTGTACTGTTCCAGGTCCTCATGCTCATATTCCTGCCATAGGGTGTCATTTAGACAGATCTGCAGTGGAGCGGACCCTTCTGACCAGGTTCTGACAGTCTTGGTGGTGATGGGAGCACTTTTCCCCATTGTAGTGTATGCAGAAATCAGGAGGATTGACACATGGTCAGACATGCCTAGATGAGCTAGCGGACTAGCCTTGTAAGCACGTTTGATGTTGGTGTATACCTTATCCAGTGTTTTTTCTCCTCTCGTTGCACATTTCACATGCTGATAGAACTTGGGTAGTACTGCCTTCAGGTCGACATGATTGAAGTCCCCCGCTATGATGTGAATAGCCTGTGGATCAGTGCTTTGTTGGCTACTGATGACTTCATATAGTCGCGCCAATGCTACTCTGCTGTCTGCGCTAGGCGCTATATACACACATGTAATTAGCACCGCGTTAAACTCCCTAGGGAGGTATGTGGGTCGGCATTTAACAGTCAAGTATTCCAGGTCTGGGGAGCAGTGGCTACTTACAGTTTTCGTGTTTAAGCACCAGCTGTCCTTCATAGATATAATGTGGTATGCCACGCCCCCTGGTCTCCTGTCCCAGGGTGCACCACGCCCCCCTGGTCTCCTGTCCCAGGGTGCACCACGCCGTACCTGGAGAGACCAGGTCACACTATGTCCCTCCCTCTGCCAGACCCCCTGTGGTGATGTCATACATGCTGCCTCCTCTCACCCTGCTGATGTTGTCCTCGCTCCCTCCTCCCCTCTCTCTGGCTCTCTCCCTCCTTCCCTCCCTCTCTTGCTCCCTCCTTCCCTCCCTCCCTTCTTCTCTCGCCCCCTCCCTCCCTCCTTCCCTCTCTTTCCCTCCCTCCTTCCCTCCCTCTCCCCCTCCCTCCCTCCCTCCCTCCCTCTCCCCCTCCCTCCCTCCCTCACCCCCTCCCTCTCCCCCTCCCCCTCCCTCCCTCTCCCCCTCCCTCCCTCTCTCTCTCCCTCCCTCCTTCCCTCCCTCCCCCCCTCTCCCTCCCCCCCTCTCCCTCCCTCCCTCTCCCCCTCTCCCTCCCTCCCTCTCCCCCTCCCTCCTTCCCTCTCTCTCCCTCCCTCCTTCCCTCCCTCTCCCTCGCTCCCCTCCCTCTCCCTCGCTCCCTCCTTTCCTCCCTCTCCCTCGCTCCCTCTCTCTCTCTCCCTCCCTCCTTCCCTCCCTCTCCCTCCCTCCTTCCCTCTTGCTCCTCCCTCTCCCTCCCTCCTTCAGGAGCAGTTCCTGAAGAACTCTCAGGGTTACGCCCAGGAGTCGGAGTTGTCGCGACGGGTGAAGACGTGGGAGGACATGATGAGGCCTGAGCTGCTGCTCCAGGTGAGACCTCCTCCTCCTGGCCCCACCAGGCCACCGTAACCGGGGTAACCCCCCCCCCCCCTCCCCCCTTTGGCCTGACTCACATTTCACGTTTACCGTCCTTTCGAGAGGAGGCTCCCAGTGACACAGAAAAGTCAGTCACAGAACCAACCCCCCCCCCCCCCTATGCTCTGCTGGCTATTAGCTAACCTCTAGTCCCCCTGACCCCTCTCTCTCTCCCTCCCCCCCGCCCCCCCTCTCTCCAGGAGGAGCGTCCCACCTTCGACATCCATGACTATGGAGACCGGGTCGTAGCAGCCCTGAGTGAGGTCGGGAACAGGAAGTCATTCGCTTCCATAGTCCACGGCCTGGACAACTTTGAGGCCTGCAAGTACATGCTTGCTTCCCTGCAGCTGGTGAGTGTGTGTGAGTGTGAGTGTGTGAGTGTGTGAGTGTGTGAGTGTGAGTGTGAGTGTGTGAGTGTGTGTGTGTGTGTGTGTGTGTGTGTGAGTGAGAGACCCAACAGGGCCGAGCCCAACCATACTGTGCTGGCGTTCTGGTAGTTTCCGTTCACATTGTCCTTTCCACAACTGTTGGATGTGTAGGACAGCTCAGCTCAGCACAGCTCAGCACAGTTCGGCTCAGGACTGGGACTGAGGGGATGAGTGTGTAACCAGGGTGGTAAAGCCTTGCCTTCCTTGTCTCCCCCCCCCCCCCCCCCAGGCCAACGACTACACAGTGGAGGTAGACAGGAAGGAGGGTCTGGAGGAGACCGTGGACAGCATGGGGCTCACGCTGCTCAGCAAGACCAGGGCCCACGACCGCTTCAAACACGCCCCCACGGCAGCACCCGCTGACCTCTCCTGAGACTGTGTGTGCCTAACATGGACTCAAAAGGGGACACCCTTGGTGCCCCGCGGTGGTGTAGCGGTCTAAGCACTGGCCACTAGTGCAAGCTGCCCACCGGGGACTGGGATCGTATCCCAGCTCGCCAGATCCGGATATGGCTGGGGCACACACGGGGAGCGGCATATTGGGCGGCCGCTCCCGAGGGCGGTATAGGAGTATTTCCGGACAAGGATCCGTCGCGCAACAGCGCCCCCGGGGTGCCGGAATAACAGGTGCTGGGCTCGAGGAGCCAGTCAGCTAGTCTGCCTGGCGGCCTCCTCTGGGATTGCCGGCCACGGGGTCGTGCGGCGGATCCTTCGCAATAGGCAGGGGATAATTGGATGCTAGGTTGGGTTCAATTGGCTACCAAATTGGGTGAAAAAGGGATCAAATCTAAAATAAAAAAATAAAAATAAAAAAGGGGACACCCTTCATCTCACCCGGAACGTAATGTGTGTGTGTGTGTGTGTGTGTGTGTGTGTGTGTGTGTGTGTGTGTGTGTGTGTGTGTGTGAGAGAGAGAGCGCGCTTTAAACACACACTTTTTACATGTCCTGTTCTGCTGGCTCTGTCCTAGGTGCTAATAACCAAAGGTCAATGGAAAGATGCCCGGCTCTTATTTATAATAATTAATTGTATTTATATAGCGCTTTTCCGGGGCTCAAAGACACTGACAATATGGGAAAAACACAGAAGCAACAGATAACATGAGCACATAGAACACAGCAATGTCCAGGGGGGTGGCAGGGTTAGGGGTAGGGGAGGTTATACCTACATTATGTCTACGGTGCCCAAGAGAGAATGTCACACAAATTCAGCAAATGTTTAGGATCGATTTATTGTCAGGACCTAAGGATCTCACCTTTTTCGCATTTTAATATGACAAATATTATGACAATTGCATGTTTGTTTGTTTTTTTCTTCGTTGTATGTGTTCTGGAGTGACTATAGAGCAGAAAAAAAAAAGTCTCATTCTCTTAATGTTTTCTCTGTCAGGTATATCATGGGTTTTTAATGAAAGCTGTGACCAAATGTATAATGTTGTATGTCTGTAGTTTGTAGGAAATTGTCGCATTGTTGTGTAAAGGACAAAAGTCTTTATAAGGTGGCCAGATGACTGTATAAATTAAAATGACAATTTATATACATGCTGCAAGGATGCCAAGTAAATGAACATACACCACACAATCATTATTCATGACGGTATGCAAATACCCTAAGAGTAGGCTGGCTGCCTTTCGCCCTTCAGAGGTTAAATCTGAAATCAAAAAGAATGCACACACAGATATATGAATGAGTCTGTAGTTTCAGTCTTTGTTTTATTTCTCTGTTTTTTTCTTCTCAGAGAAAGAAATATAGACATTGGATTAAGCACCATCTGGTCATACACGCTCTCCACAGTAGGTGGCGCTAGAGCACGTGGTCTCGGTTCACACTGACGTCAGAGAGGAACGACACAAAGAAGAAGAAAAACGCTGCCGGTTTCTTCTAGAAGACGTTTTTAAGCATAGAGAGTACAACTTCATTGAAGTGTTTACTTGTTACTGGATCTTCATCACTCGTTCAAATTGGGTCATTGTGTTTCTGGACGTCATGGACGCAGCAGTTGAGACGTGGAATGGATATACAACAACGCCACACGCCTCTCACACGTGTTAAACATGCTGAACAGTGATGAGAAGACCGTCAGAGAACTTGCGAGGTCCTCCTTGTTTCTGGACATGAGACGCCGCAAAGTTCCCTTGGCAAGAGAGGGTGAGCCCAGCTTCTTCCTGGGCTTCAAGAGGAACTGCCCCATTTCAAGATGGACAGTACCCACTCTGCTGGTTTTGGGGTCTGGTCAGATTGGCCTGACCTCAATGACCTCTGTGCGAGAACTGGAGTTTCCCTGGACTGGGTGAGGTCTGACTCAGAGCAGACACTGTAACAGTGTCCGAGAATGTTCTAACTGACTGTTCAACCTCAGTAAGGGCTACTGTTATTGACACAGAACATCATTTGTCACCAGACCATGCACGAAGGTACCTTGTTAGGTTACAGCACCAAAGACAGCAACAACACTGGACTGGTTTAAAACTACAGGGAAAGCTAGCTTGCCTCCCTACTACTGATCATTCTGTTTCTCACTCAATATTTAAGAACCATGCAGTAGATGAGGATATAGTCACTTTTACAGTTAAAGCTAGATTACAGGTCCTCCCAACTAGACTCAATCTCTCTCTGTGGTACCCTAACACATTTGTCTCTCAATCCCCTATCCTCTCTGTCTGTCCCTCTGTCAATCCCCTATTCTCTCTGTCTGTCCCTCAATCCCCTATCCTGTCTGTCTGCCGTTCAGTCCCCTGTCTGTCTGTCTCTCAATTCCCTATCCTCTCTGTCTGTCCCTCCCTCAATCCCCTCTGTCTGTCTGTCTGTCCCTCAAACCCCTGTCCTCTCTGACTGTCTGTCCCCCAATCCACTACCCTCTCTGTCTGCCTGTCTGTCTGCCTGTCTGTCCGTCTGTCCTTCCCTCAGTCCCCATACATTCACCCTGTCATATTCAAATATATTCCATTCCATGTGTCGGTTGGATGTGTGTGTGTTGAATGTGTGTGTGTCTGTTGCTTGCAGAGCCCCAGGCAGATGGGATGAGCTATGAAGACCTGGTGAAGCAGAGTGTGGTATGTACCGTAGGCCACGCCCCCTGGTCTCCTGTCCCAGGGTGCACCACGCCCCCCTGGTCTCCTGTTCCAGGGTGCACCACGCCCCCCTGGTCTCCTGTCCCAGGGTGCACCACGCCGTACCTGGAGAGACCAGGTCACACTGTCCCTCCCTCTGCCAGACCCCCTGTGGTGATGTCATACATGCTGCCTCCTCTTACCCTGCTGATGTTGTCCTCGCTCCCTCCTCCCCTCTCTTGCTCTCCCTCCTTCCCTCCCTCTCTTGCTCCCTCCTTCCCTCCCTTCTTCTCTCGCTCCCTCCCTCCTTCCCTCTCTCTCCCTCCCTCCTTCCCTCCCTCCCTCCCTCTCCCCCTCCCCCCCTCCCTCCCTCCCTCTCCCCCTCCCTCCCTCCCTCTCCCCCTCCCTCCCTCCCTCCCTCTCCCCCTCCCTCCCTCCCTCCCTCTCCCCCTCCCTCCCTCCCTCTCCCTCCCTCCTTCCCTCTCCCTCCCTCCCGCCTTCCCTCTCCCTCCCTCCTTCCCCCTCTTGCTCCTCCCTCCCTCCCTCCTTCAGGAGCAGTTCCTGAAGAACTCTCAGGGTTACGCCCAGGAGTCGGAGTTGTCGCGGCGGGTGAAGACGTGGGAGGACATGATGAGGCCTGAGCTGCTGCTCCTGGCCCCACCAGGCCACCGTAACCGGGGTAACCCCCCCCCCCACACACACTTTGGCCTGACTCACACTTCACGTTTACCGTCCTTTCGAGAGGAGGCTCCCAGTGACACAGAAAAGACACAGTCACAGAACCAACCCCCCCCCCCCCTATGCTCTGCTGGCTATTAGCTAACCTCTAGTCCCCCTGACCCCTCCCTCCCCCCCCCCCCCCTCTCTCCAGGAGGAGCGTCCCACCTTCGACATCCATGACTACGGAGACCGGGTCGTAGCAGCCCTGAGTGAGGTCGGGAACAGGAAGTCGTTCGCTTCCATAGTCCACGGCCTGGACAACTTTGAGGCCTGCAAGTACATGCTTGCTTCCCTGCAGCTGGTGTGAGAGTGTGAGTGTGTGTGAGTGTGAGTGTGTGAGTGTGAGTGAGTGTGTTTTCTAAGGGGCTTTATACACCAACAGGGCCGAGCCCAACCATACTGTGCTGGCGCTCTGGTAGTTTCCGTTCACATTGTCCTTTCCACAACTGTTGGATGTGTAGGACAGCTCAGCTCAGCACAGCTCAGCACAGTTCGGCTCAGGACTGGGACTGAGGAGATGAGTGTGTAACCAGGGTGGTAAAGCCTTGCCTTCCTTGTCTCCCCCCACCAGGCCAACGACTACACAGTGGAGGTAGACAGGAAGGACGGTCTGGAGGAGACCGTGGACAGCATGGGGCTCACGCTGCTCAGCAAGACCAGGGCCCACGACCGCTTCAAACACGCCCCCACGGCAGCACCCGCTGACCCCGTCTGACCTCTCCTGAGACTGTGTGTGTGTGTGCGCGCTTTAAACACACACTTTTTACATGTCCTGTTCTGCTGGCTCTGTCCTAGGTTCTAATAACTATACGTCAATGGAAAGATGCCCGGCTCTTATTAATAATGTTTTTTTTTTTAAAGAAAGCCATGACCAAATGTATTTAGTATAATGTTGTATGTCTGTAGGAAATTGTATTGTTTTGTAAAGAACAAAAGTCTTTATAAGGTGGCCAGATGACTGTATATAATTAAAATGACAATTTATATACATACTGCAAGGATGCCAAGTAAATGAACATACACCACACAATCATTATTCACGACGGTAGTTAAGTACCCTAAGAGTAGGCTGATGGTACAAAGATAGAATCGATTGCCACAGACGTATCGAGAAGTATCCATCCACGTTGTGGTTCAGTCTGATCAGTGAATAACTTAACAGGCCCTCGTTTTCACATTGAGAATATCTCTAGAAGGTCTTCAGTTTAGCCAGTTTAGCCACATTGTCAGTGTTGCTACAGAATTGGCTGTGTTTCATTCCAGAAGGTACTACCTTCCCGCCTCTGGTTCACTCTCCTTCACAGATCTGACAGGCCTGGATGGGTGTAAGCAATGTAGGATAAGCTAGGTACAGCTGCTTTAGCCCAGAGATGCCCAATCTATCAGATCTGTGAAACGGATCAAACGGTGGGTGTGGGGAGCATGCAGCACCTGGCCTGTAGAGGGAGCTACAGGACCGGGGTGGAGGAGAGTGGACGAGGGGTCATCCCATCATCATCCACTCTCCACCCCCAGTCCTGTAGCTCCCTCTAATAGTCCAGACGCCTCCTTCCCTCTTGTTCTCTCCCTCCATCCTTCTCTCTCTCTCGCTCCTTCCCTCCCTCTTGCTCTCTCCCTCCTTCCCCCTCTCGCTTTCTCCCTCCCTTCCTCTCTCGCTCCCTCCCCCCCTCCCTCCCTCCCTCCCCTCCCTCCAGGGCCGCTTGGGAGATATGCGAGGCCCTGTGCAAAGTCAGATTTGCGAGGCCTTTTATAATGATGTAGGCTACTGTTATAACCGCGCGACACGCACGCACCGATATATTGCAAGAAATGCGCTCACATGCTGTGCTGATAGACAATAGCATATCTACTTATTTAGATAGTTTACAACCATGTTTGTTTCATTTCAAACCTTTTATACTCGTAAAGGATTAGGATTTAGGATAAAGCAGTCATCATACCCAACATTAAATACGCATAAGCCATTATTGACATGAATAGAGATGTTACTCACCACCATGTAGGCCTATCCTTTATGTTGAAAAGCTTACAGCAAAAGCAAAAAGACATGTCCCGTTTTTGAGAGTACACAAGCCACTTTCTTTCTATTTTTTCCCCATTTGGTAGTTTTCGGAGAAATAAAGTTTCACTAAAGTTCCTGTTCTCATTATTTTTAGGATAACTAAATCCAGGTTTCATCTTTGGGGGACCTCTTCTAATGATCACTTCTGTAACTGTAGAGATATGTACCGGCCAATTTACCAGGATCATCATACATGACATATCTAACACCGTAGGCTCGTCTTGCGTTCCATCACTCTCAGCCCTGCTGCTGCTCTGAGTAGCTCCATCTTCCGCCTCCGTATCCTCTACTTCGCCACTCCTGACCATCATCACCTGGGGCTGGGCAGCCCCACTGCTGCCGGTGTAGCAGTTGTCCTCCTCCACCTCAGAGACATCATCTTTGCCTCTCAGGGGGGGCTGTGCCGTGCTACTACTAGCATTGCTAGTGCTAGCAGTAACGTTAGCTTCTTCGGTGCTAACGGGAGCCTCACTTGTTTTTAGAAATGTTTCGAACGAACCTCTAAGCGAGGCCCTGAAGCCTTCCTTTCTTTTATTTGTATTTCTTTTTTCAGCAAAATTAACATTTTCTTCCTCGGTCTCGTTCCCTCTGCATTTTGTCCGTTGCACTAAGCAGTCACTATGCACAACAAGTGTCAACGCGCGCCCAAAAATTATTTTCACGTTTCACGTAAGGTGTCATAGGGGGAAATTACTTTTTTCTGTTGCTAAGAATCTCCCTGTCCTACAGGTATGCTAGATTTTAGATGTATGATTGACTATGATTATCACATGTGTGAACATTTAGAAATGTATTAAAGGCAAAAATAATAATATGGTCCCTTGCCTGGCGCTTTGGAGGGCCTCGCCAGCCAGGGTACCAAAAAAAAAAAAAAAGCGTGAGGCCCTGTGCCACCGCCCCAGCTAGCCCCCCCTTAAAGCGGCCCTGCCTCCCTCCCTCCCTCCCCCACAGTTAGGGCAGAAGTTTCTAGAACGAAGAGCAACCTCGCTCTCGGGTCGCCAAACCGTTCAGTCCGGTGAGTCTGTGACTCCTCGACACACGTCGTCGTCGTCGTCATAGCAACTTGACGTAGGTCTTCATGTGGTTCCGGATGCTCTCGGCAACCTCTTTGCAGAGGCAGCACTGCTCATCCAAGGCTCAACATGTATTTACAGCAAGAAGGTGAGTCCTAGAACAGTCCAACATGGGACCCACAGACCCAGAGACAGAGGACATCCTCGTGGTGTGACGACTGTATATCTGGGCTATCAGAAGTCACAGACAGGGCTACGTCATCATGACAGCGTGATTTAAAATGACCTCCGCTACATAATAATAATAATAAGGGGTGCACATAACTTTTTGGGGCCAGTGCTCAGAGGAGCACCTAGGGATGCTGCTTGGTGCTCCCCGAGCTCGCGAGTCATGACCCGTCCCACAGGATGGATAAAAAAGGGATACATGGATAACTTATATTAGCAAAACGACATTTATTCATAAATGAAGATGAACAAACAAATGATTGTGTGCAAAACAATAGAAACAAATGCAAAATCAAATGACTGCATGAAAGTCTGTCAGACTCCTTTAAACACAATGAAATCAACTGACATCTCTTTAAGCACTAACTGAATGTCTGTTCTTTAAACACACTGAAATTAACGGACATCTCTTTAAGCACTGCTCTGTTCTGTAAACACTGAAATCAACTTTTCAACAAAAAGTTACAGCCTAAGTATTTATTTATGCTACAAGCTTAATCATCATCATCACTGCTCTCTTGACTGCTTTTATCACTGTCCTCAATTTCAACCATGGTAGAGGATGTTGTAGACTAGGGGTCTCCAACCTTTTTTCATCCGAGAGCTACTTTGAAAAAATGTAAGTGGCCGAGAGCTACTCATATCTTATTACTTACATTCATTCACATAACGTATCAAAACACTCTGAAATTCTTCACTAGCATGCTCTGTTTCAAATGTCAATGTGTAAGCTCACTATAGTAGTGGCAGTATATTCTGTATCCATATATCAATGTATCACATCACCTCCATTCACATATCAAAAGCTTATAATTGTATGGTCCACATGTGTGTAATAAGTGCATTCACCTTTTCTAGTTTTTTCAGTCAGAAAACATTAGTATTTTTTTCTTCTTTTGTCTCTTTCCCCAAAAAATGTGCATGTGTGTAATAATGCATTCACTCATTCCTACACTTGAGATGAATGTCACTGCATGGAGTCTACAAGAGTTGTGTATGCTGGAGTGTATCCACTTAGGTTCACTCTTATAGAGTCATTTAGATGCTCATCTGTCAGTCTTGTTCAGCAGTAGTAGTAGTATTTCATTACATTCATATCAGAAAAATCTGATTCTCAAAGGTATGTAGAGCCAAATACAACAAATACTTTCAGGGCTGCTTGGTGAATATTCTTATAGTTTTCTGGGTCTACCAGGCTCCAGAAATGTTGTGAATGTTGTTGCGATTGTAGCTGGACATTATTCTGGAGCTTTATAACCTCCATCTCCATTTCTCCAGGCTTGACACTGAACAGTTCAGCTATCTGCTCTCAGTGTTTCCCCTAGGTTTGCTGCCTTGGGGAGGGGGTGGCATGGACTGTGGCATATGTGGTCTTGACTACCTGTCCACTTTCTCACCTGGTTCTTGCTCTCTCTCTTTGGTGTGCCGACACCATCCTGCTCTCTCTCCTTCTCTATCCTCCTCTTTTGCTGTCAACCAAAAGGCAAACATAACAACCAGAGTATTTATAATTTAATCAGAGGTATAAATTGATCCATATCAATTCATAACATAATTCGAATTGAATATTGGTTTGCTGAAAAATAAATGGTATATCCATCTATAGAAAACAGACATTTCCAATGAGTGAGGGTTGTGCCAATGCTTCAATCCACTGTCCATGTACTGTAAATATACCATTGTAGGAGTTGGAGCGTACAAACGAAACGGAGACTTGGTGCCAGTATAAAGCCGACCGTGTCGGCATTTATTGAACTGATGACATAGCGCCCATAGCAACATACAACACTTCCTTAAATGTTACCTGGAACCCCCATACGTCACACCCCAGTGACCGGCGTTAAGGTGCCCGCACACAATTCCCCATAACCAAACACACAGGTGAATTATGTACATCCTACATCATAGTATTTCTGCTACAGACCTCCCCCCAGAATTCACCATAATTGAGAACAGTCACCATTGCGGGGCCTGGATCACCCGTCCAAAACGGCTCCGTAAAACCGGAGCAGGGACTGACAGTTCAACAGGGGTCTGCTTATCAGGGACAGCAGGTGGTCTTTTAGAGGCTTTGCGGTGGCGTGGGGGCATAGCTGGAGGGCCGAGCCAACCCCACGGGCTGGTACAGATCCACGTGAGCTGGTTTAAGTCTGTCCACTGAAATGTAATCTGGCTTACCCCCGATGTCCACCAGAAAAGCCTTGTCTCCAGCCTCCAGAACCCGAAACGGTCCGTCATAGGGCGGTTGAAATGGCCTTCGGTGGGCGTCATGGCGGATGAACATGTACTCCGCCGTTCGCAGGCAGGGTGGCATATATGACTGGGGTAGCCCATGCTGTGAGGTGGGTACAGGTGCGAATGCCTTGGCATTATCCAAAAACTCGGCTCGCTGTTTGAGCGCCGACCAAGGGATCGTGGCGTTAGGGACGAAATCCCCAGGAACCCGTAGCGGCTGTCCGTAGACAAGCTCGGCGGATGACGACCGAAGGTCTTCTTTAGGGGCGGTCCTAATGCCCAACATGACCCACGGCAGCCTGTCGACCCAACCACCGTCCTTGAGGCTAGCCCGAAGGCGTCCTAGCGATTCCCACCCGAGTTGGGGTAGACCACGCCAACTTCTGGAATATGTAGGGGTGTTTGTTTGGTTTTTTCGCAAACACAAACACAATCACTGACACACAAGAATAGGCGCGTGTTCCAGGGCCCACAGGCCAATGAGAGCCGAACATTGAGAGGCGAACATTGACCGTTGGCCCGCGGCACACTCAGCGCCGCCAAGTTGCATACAGAGATGGGTAACCTATATCTAATCGTGCACCCCGTGTTACGTCACAAGCTAAAATCCAATGGGGTTGCGGAACGACCTGCGGGGCGGAAGAACAAGATACGGAGAACACCCCTACATATTCCAGAAGTTGGCGTGGTCTACACCAACTCGGGGCGTGGTCTACCCCAACTCGGGTGGGAATCGTTAGGACGCAGCCCGAAGTGCAGCTTTCATAGAACGATGAAACCGATGATATGATAAAGACTGATAAGAAGCAGACAAACAATAGATTGGGGGTAGCCAATATTTTAAATGTATTTGTCATTAAATTGGAAAAGTAAATGGTTTTCTAATTGCAATACGGGAGTGTATTTCTTAAACATGTATTCACTGGACTGAAATAACTTATTAAAACATTGCAACAAAATGTGCATTTTTGGTACAATAATAAAATGTCTGCATTTGTATGACATCACTTGATAACGGTCCCTGAGGTGACTTGTTGAGAGCTTGGTAGAGCTCGCAGCATCTGTACAGGCTACTGCAGAGTCAAAGGCGCGTGCGTGTCCCCCTCCTCCTCCTGAACCCGTGCGGGCTGGCAGAGGAAAAGGCGGGAAAGGACTCGACAAAGCAGCAAACTTCTAATCCGTGATAACAAGACACTCCTGTGATGTGAGTAACCATTTCACCACTTTGAGAGGAATTCCTCATATATATTCTATTTGGCAGATTTTGGAGTGCCTGCCTGTGTATTCTAGTTGACATGACATAGATGTTGTTTGTTTAAAACATTTATATTGATCTCTGCAGACTAAGAGAACGGTCGAGGTTATGCTAGCTCGACAGCTTGGTAGAGCTAGCATCTGTACTTAGCTACTGTGCAAAGCAGGGTTGCCAGATGGGGCGGATTACCGCCGAATGGGCTACTTTTGATCACCGGATATTAATGAATGAATGAATGAATGAATGAATGAATGGTCTTTATTGTCATTGCTACAGTACAGGTACCAAACAACGACATTTAGGAGGGGTGGCTCCCCTGGTGTTAGGAAAGAAAAAAAACTTTTAAAAAAAACACTTTAAAAAAACACAAGAAGGGAAGGAGCTGGTTTACATAAATAAAGGCTATGTACACTATCCACTATACTATACTATACAGATAGACGACTAGGGTTGTCATATTGCACATAGTGTTATTGCACATTTATTTAAAGTGTCGCAGTTTGCAGGCTTGAAATGTACATATTTGTGCCTCAGCACTACACCTGATTTTTTCAGTCCAGCAGCTGCCATCAATCCGTCCAGACTGTCCAGGGACCAGAACCTAGGTCTTTGCTGTGTTCAGGGCCTGGACGGCCCTGGGGTAGAAGCTGTTCTTCAGTCTGTTTGTCCTTGTGGCCATGGTCCTGAACCGCCTTTTCGAGGGCAGCCGGGTAAAGTGTTCGTACCCAGGGTGGGTTGGGTCCCTGGAGATCTTGGAGGCCTTCCTGAGACAGCGTGTGTTGTACAGCTCTTCCAGAGAGGGGAGGGGGGTGCCGGTGATCTTCTGGGCTGTTCTCACGACTCTCTGTAGCGCATTTCTCTCCGCGGTTGTGCAGCTGGAGAACCAGTTGCAGATGCCGTAGGTGAGGATGCTCTCCACTGCGCCGCGGTAGAAGGTCACCAGTATCTCCTGCTTGCTGTGTTCCTTCCTGAGGACTCTCAGGATGTATAGCCGCTGTTGTGCCTTCTTGATGGTGGCTTTTGTGTTGTCCTTCCAGGTCAGGTCATCCTGCATGTGCACCCCCAGGAATCGGAGGGTTGAGACTCTCTCCACGCTCTCTCCGTCGATGAGCAGGGGCTGGATCTCAGACTTTTTCCTCCTGAAGTCTACGATGATTTCCTGGGTCTTTGACTTGTTCAGCAGCAGGTTGTTAACCTTGCACAGCTTGCTCAGTTGCTCTACCTCATCCCTGTACGCCGCCTCGTCCCCCCCCGAGATGCATCCCACCACGGTGGTGTCGTCTGCAAACTTTACGATGGAGTTGCTGGGGTGGACGGGGGTGAAGTCGTAGGTGTAGAGGTTGTAGAGGATGGGGCTTAGCACGCAGCCCTGGGGGGACCCAGTGCTGAGTCTGAGGGCTGTGGAGGTGTGGGGGCCCACCCGCACCCTCTGGGGGCGGTCGGTCAGGAAGTCCTTGATCCATGCACATATAGAGTGTGATAGACCCAGGTCTAGTAGTTTGGTCACTAGCCTGTCTGGAAGGATGGTGTTGAAGGCGGAGCTGAAGTCCACAAAGAGCAGTCTCGCGTAGCTGTTTCCCCTCTCCAGGTGGGATAGAGTGGCGTGGAGAGTCGTCGCGATGGCGTCCTCTGTGGACCTGTGGGCTCTGTAGGCGAACTGGTATGGATCCAGGTTGGGCGGGAGGCGTGTGAGTATGTGGGCCCGGACTAGTTTCTCGAAGCACTTCATGATGATTGGTGTGAGTGCCACCGGGCGGTAGTCGTTTAGGCAGCTCACCGTGCTTTTCTTCGGGACTCGGATGATAGTTGAGGTTTTCAGGCAGGGTGGGATGGTGGCCTGGGACAGGGACTGGTTGAAGATGTTGGTGAAAACCCCGGCCAGCTGGTCGGCGCAGTCCCTCAGCACCCGTCCCAGGACGCCATCCGGCCCAGAGGCTTTCCTGGGGTCCACCGCCTTCAGCACGCGTCTCACTTCATGCTCTGTGAGGGTGAGGCTGCTGAGAGCTGGAGAGAGTGGTGTTTGTGTTGTGGTTACCTCCGTTCGCCCCTCGTCGAACCGGGCGTAGAAGGAGTTCAGCTTTTCCGCCAGCAGGGGGTCGTCCTCTGCGGCTGTGAGCCTGTTGGCTCTGAAGTTTGTCATGTGCTGAACCCCCTGCCACATCCGCCTGGAGTCGTTGCTCAGGAAGCATTCCTCAATCTTCTCTCTGTGGTCTGCCTTGGCCTCCCGGATGCCGCGCTTTAGGTTAGCCCTGGTGGTGCTGTACAGCAGTGTGCCCTTCCCTGCGAAGAAGGCGTTGTCCCTCTCATTGATCAGTTTTTGGACCTTCCCAGTCATCCATGGCTTCGTGTTGGGGTAGACCCGGACCCGTTTGTCCACGGTGACTGAGTTGGTGCAGTTCACTATGTGGTTCAGAACCGACGACGTGAACTGTTCCAGGTCCTCATATTCCTGCCATGAGGTGTCATTTAGGCAGATCTGCAGTGGAGCGGAGCCTTCTGGCCAGGTTCTGACAGTCTTAGTGGTGATGGGAGCACTTTTCCTCATGGTAGTGTAGGCTGGGATCAGGAGGATTGACACATGGTCAGACATGCCTAGATGAGCTAGCGGTCTAGCCTTGTAAGCACGCTTGATGTTGGTGTATACCTTATCCAGTGTTTTTTCTTAAACACAACAACAACAACAACAACAACAACAGGGAAAGCCATCCATGGTGGACTGTCTCACAATATATATATTTTGATATTATATTTTGATATTATTTGATATTATGTGGTATTCTAGTACTTTGAACTCCATACTACATTATGGTGAATAAACATTTTAAGAAAACAAAATAGAAAGTACTTATTTTTATGTTTTTGTGGTGGGTAGTTTGCTAGCGAAACAACGTCACGTTGACGTACCGTTAACAACAACGTCACGTTGACGTACCGTTAACGTCAACGTCACGTCGATCCTGTGGTTTGAAGCCTTTCACTTTTTTTGACATGATACATTAAAATGCTCATAACTTTTTAAAATAAAGGGCTATCTCAGTCATTCAACCAGTTATGAATAGCTGAGAACTTCTAATTTATGGAAATATTAAAAAATGAAAATGTCAAAATGCCACCATGTGAAGGGTTTTCCCAGGCCGCCACACATATATAGGCTATATACACTGCAAGGGACAACGGATGAAAATTAGCCTTCTGTTCTGGCTAAATCTGGCGTATTTACATAAAATGCATTGTCCCTTTACAAATAAACGAAATAAACTAAACTACAATATAACTTAGACACGTTGTCTTTAAATGGGTCATTTACAAAGGGAGGCCCAGTATTACTAAACTGTTCCTAATATTACTATATTATATATATACACTACCGTTCAAAAGTTTGGGGTCACCCAGACAATTTCATTTTCCACATTAACAATGTATAGAGTGTATTTCTGATTAATTTAATGTTATCTTCATTGAAAAAAACAGTGCTTTTCTTTCAAATATAAGGACATTTCTAAGTGACCCCAAACTTTTGAACGGTAGTGTATATATAATAATATATATTATATTATAATACTATACTATAGTATTACTATACTGTTCCTAATCAAATGTTATATCAACGTTTCAATAAACATTTGAGCTTTTATTGTGACGTTTCCTCCAAAGCGGAAGTTGTTGTAGTAACTACTTCCTGGTCGTGAGGAAGTTGAGCAGCTCGATCATAACAAGGTGAATATCGCATGATCGCAGGTAAGAAACATGAGCGTCTCTGTAATGCAGCTGTTTCATTCACCTGAAATGTCCGTGATGCTCTAAGTTACATAGCTGCTGTGTGCTGAAGTTGATATGGATGAAATGAACCGCTATGTGAAAGTGTCCGTGTAGGTTCTCTGGTGGAAGTTGCGCGTTCATTCCGTTTGTTGACAGTAAATAAACCTCCTCAGTCTGGACTACTAGGAGAATGACTACAGTTACATGACTGGAGGCTTCACATAGTTACAAGATTGACTTTACACTGGACCAAGACTAACAATACTGTTATGAGATTGTATTTTTCTGTAGGCCTACTCAGTGTTTCCTCCAGGATTTTTCACATTAGTGGCGGAGTGTTCTTTTTTCGCGCGCGTAGCGTATGCAACACGCACTGGCGCTCAATACAAAGACGTAATTTCACCGAAAAATAGAGGGTAGCAACATTTAAAAAAATATGTGCCCTGTTTACCCGTACCTCCGCCGTTCTGTTCGTGGTGATTTGGGAGGCAATAGATTATGTTTGCCCCGCGCATATTGCCCTGTAATTAGACCACGCGACCACAGCTCCGTTGTGTCTCTTATTGTCCAAATGTGTGGTGGCCTGGGAAAACCCTTCACATGGTGGCATTTTGACATTTTCTTTTTTTTATATTTCCATAAATTAGAAGTTCTCAGCTATTCATAACTGGTTGACTGACTGAGAAAGCCCTTTATTTTAAAAAGTTATGAGCATTTTAATGTATCATGTCAAAAAAAGTGAAAGGTCATTACTACCCCTTTCTCCTCCGGGTCGGGGGAGGAGCCTATGCAGATCGGCCGGTCTCGTTTGTCTCGCCTCGTCGGTATGCGAGGGACAGATCCATTTGTGTGTCTTCTAGTTAAGATTTTATTACTTTATGCTTATTGTGAGCATCAGTAAACTGGCAATAACACAGGTGGAAGTATCGTCTCTCCTTTCGCTCATGTGTGCGTGCGTTGCTTAACTGAGAATGAGACACGTTCAACATGACGTTGTTTCTCTAGCAAACAACCCACCACAAAAACATAAAAATAAGTACTTTCTCTTTTGTTTTCTTAAAATGTTTATTCACCATAATGTAGTATGGAGTTCAAAGTACTAGAATACCACATAATATCAAAATCGCGATTTCCATCTATTTTTGCTCTTTGCCACAAACGAACGCCAGCGACATCCGACGGGTTTTCCCAGGCCACCACACAAATGTTCCCTGAATTTTAGCTGCATGTTTTTCCAGCATGTAAATCCGACTCCCCTTCTTTCCCCCTGCCAATACTGTGTCGTTTGTGACATTTACCAACGTTTATGCTATCAATAGTTCGAAGCTAGCGTTAGATGCGAGGCTGCTCGGGAACATTATTTGTTTCACAAAATAGCCTGATTTAGTTGACCATGAACATCAGAGACTAGACTACATTACGAATGTTCATTTAAAAGACTCTATAGTGAACACTGGTATAAGAACATGATCCAGAGAACAGCAGTAAATGCAAGAACCCAAGGTCGTCGCTGATGTTGCATTTTCGATTAGGATACGCTTACGGGATTAAAGGGACGGGCGACGGGCTAAGAGAGAGGGAAGGGATTTCCAGAAATCCAAATGTCCCGCTAAATTCGGACCAATCACAAAACTGTTTTGCAAGCGCGTCGACGAGGTTAATTGCAACATTGTAACATATTGTAACTTACTACATCCTAAATCGGAACGAAATGTAGGTCTGAAAGCGGCCTAAACTAGCTTCAATCTGATTTTTTTCTGTTCTCCGGTCATAAAGTGGACTGAATCAATTAGTGGCGGAGAAAATGTATTCGTGGCGGCCCGCCACCAATAAATGCATATAGAGGAAACACTGCCTACTGATTGTATCCCTTTCTAACTAATGTCATTTCAGAGTGTTTATTTCAATCTTGCAAGAGGAGCTTCTGTACAGTCAACATGGTGCCGCATCAATATGCCGACGGACCGTTGTGCCGACAGCCCTCCCTGCATGTGAATGCTCTCCGCTTCTCTGTCTAGGTGCATGTGGGAAAACTAGGGTTGGGGTTAGGTGCTACGTCGACTTGGTACATGCTGGCATGTCTAACCCTAACCATAATCCTATCCCTAACCCTACCCCTAACCCCAACCCTAACCTTAACCGTAGCACCCTAGCACCTAACCCTAGTTTTCCCACATGTACCGTCTTGTCAGCTCTCGCAGAAATCCGCTAATAAACTGTCGGCATCGTGGTCCGTCGGCACAGCGGGTGGGCCCCAGTCAACATAGGGTTACAAAGTAGGGGTGGGCATCAATGATCGACGATCGATAATTGATCGATAAGGATCTTGGTCGATCACAAAATATTTTGCTCGATAATCGTTAATATTATTATTTATATATATATATATATATATATATATTTTTAAAAATAATAATAATAATGGAAATGAGTTTGTCCACGTGTCACCAGATTGCGTTCGTCTCTCACCCCTGAACATGTTAACATGATCATCTTTCTGAACAAGAACCAGTAGGCCTGCCGCCTACATTCTCTCGCTGGAGTTTAAATTTAAGTTAAGCTGGACGCTCTTAAGGACACTAACGTTTTCAGTCATCCTCCTATTTGTGAGTAACTGTTTTTTTTACTGCTCCTATGGTGAGTTACTTATTTTCTATATTTTTATTTATAACGTAAAATGTGTTTTAAAGTTAAACAATTTAGGCTACTCACTGCCTTGTTTAAGAGGATTGTTATCTGACTGTAGTGTCTAGTTTGAAAGTGAATGAATGAATGTGTGCAATGGCAACACAAATAAAGTTTTTTCCCCAAGGAAAAAAAAAATTGTTTTAATGAAAAACGTTTTTATTTTATTTTAAAATATTATTATTTTATTTTTTTATGAAAAAAAAAGCTTATCGATAATTGATCGTTAATTCTTGCGATTATCGAAAAAGAAATTTTGATCGTTTGCCCAGCCCTATTCCAAAGTACAAAGCCCACCTCTCTATGGGGTTGGTTCTTCTTATAGTTTCAACATTCAGTTCTTGTACAACATCACGTGGGTACAGATAACACAGAGCATAACTATTTCACTTTAGCCTTGGAGAGAAGGGAGTGAGAGTCTCTCTTTATCTAGCACCTGCACTTTTAGTCACATACCATTCTTGTTATTCATCCAGTCTTCAGTGAATGATAAGATCATCATTATTGTATAAAAGACATGTTTCTCCCCCGCCAGCTGGTCAGCGCAGTCTGTCAGCACGCGTCCCGCCACACCGTCTGGCTGCTTTGGCCCATTTTTCCAAATCTGTCAGTTATTTACAACTGACTGCATGTTATAAGAGTGTAATAACAGTGTAATAATAAGAAAAACACAAAATCTGAATTAGATTTTACATGTTTTTAGTCAAATAGATACTGTGATTGCACATAGACAACATATTTATCATGTTCAATTTGAAAGTATAATGGCGCTTTTCCTCTTTGGCGCTTTTCCATTTGTCGGCCCGGGTCAGCACGGCACGGTACGGCACGGTTCTTTAGCTACCCTTCACGAGCAGGAACTACAGGGCCGAAAGGTACCTTTTTGCCAGGTTGCGTGTGACGTGTGACGCTGCACACCGTTGATTGGTCAATGGAAATCGTCATCCCATGTTCATAGATTTCTTCGCTAACCGCCATCTTTAAATACCACAACAGATTTCGCTCTAGGAAAATGTCACTTACTGTTTCTGTAATAACCTATTAATAAAGATTAGAAAAGTTATGCTAACCATCGTATTATCTTAGTTTAATGTAATTTCAATGCATCATAGAACTTTTATTTACAACAAGTGTTACAAAAGTGATACAAAACAATAATAATCATAAACTCAGCGCCCTTGCGGTCAAACCTATTTGCCCTTCCGGGGTCAACACCTGACGATAACAACAAATGTACTACCTTATAAAGACCTGCCTCAGGTATTGTGACAGCGCCACCCCATGCCCACACAGTGAATTACAACACATATGACAGGACCATAAATGGCTCTTACAACAAGCATAACAAAAAAAATCGCTATTATGGCGATGTGCTGTGCCTATGCTGTTCCTCAGTCCAGCGGCAGTCAAATGCCGGTAGATTCGTGTCTTGCTCCCTTTAAGGCGTTTCCCTGGTTGCGAGATCTAAACTATTAGAACTGAAAGCGGCAGGTAACAGGCACGTAACATCCATATGCTGTATATATAAATATACAGTATATCTCAAAAGTGAGTACACCCTTTAGATTTTTACAAATATTCTGTTATATCCTTTCAGGGGATAACATTATCCTACTGAAACTTTGATATAACTTAAAGTAGTCAGTGTGCTGCATGAATAACAGTATAGATTTATTGTCCTTTGAAAATTACTCAGTACACAGCTGTTAATGTCTAAACAGCTGGCAACAAAAGTGAGTACACCCCATAGTGAACATGTCCTAATTGTGCCCAATGATGTTGTTTTCCCGCCCTGGTGTCATGTGACTCGTTAGTGTTACAAGGATTCAGGTCTAAATGATAAGCAGGGCTGTTAAATTTGGTGTTTTGGGCACAATTCTCTCTGAATGCTGGACAACATGGCACCTCATGGCAAGGAACTCTCTGAGTGGCTGGAAAAAATTATTATTGCGCTTCACTAAGATGGCCTTGGCTATAAGAAGATTGCCAACACCCTGAAAATGAGTTGCAGCACAGTGGCTAAGATCATACAGCGGTTTTCCAGGACAGGTTCCACTCGGAACAGGCCTCGCCAGGGTCGACCAAAGAAGTTGAGTCCACGTGCTCAGCGTCATATCCAGAGGTTGGTTTCCAAAAATAGACGTGCGAGTGCTTCCAGCATTGCTGCAGAGGTTGCAGAAGTGGGATGTCAGCCTGTCAGTGCCCAGTGCTCAAATCGGTTTGTATGGCCGTCGCCCCAGACAGAAGCCTCTTCTGAAACCGAAGCATAAGAAAGCCCGCAAACAGTTTGCTGAAGACAATGAATCCAAGAACATGAGTTACTGGAACCATGTCCTGTGGTCTGGATAAAGCAACAAGCCTTCATTGTCTTGACACATGTAACTGCATCAGAAAAAGCCATATATGCCTATATTTATACATACATATTATATTTATGTATTTTACTATTTTATGCCTCATTTTCTGGTCACACATCAAATGATATAGCAACATACTTGATGTGTGTGTGTTTTATCCTAGTAACAGTGAGTGTGTTCATGTCCTCCCTGTTAGGTTGTTGGTAGAGTTACTCCCAGGCTGGTTAGAATGACAGGTGGAGGGAGTAGATAGTTTAGTGTCTGGTTAGAAGGGTTAGGTGTCTGGTTAGAAGGGTTAGGTGTCTGGTTAGAAGGGTTAGGTGTCTGGTTAGAAGGGTTAGGTGTCTGGTTAGAAGGGTTAGGTGTCTGGTTAGAAGGGTTAAGTGTCTGGTTAGAAGGGTTAAGTGTCTGGTTAGGGGGCGTTCACACTTGACGTCTTTTTTTAGAAAAAAGCGCCGCCTTCAGCGCCTTTTCACCGTCTTTTTACATACAACCCATGGGAAAAAAGCGCAGCCACCGTCTTTTTCCCAGAATGCATTTCGCACCGGCTAGCAGCGGGCAATTTAAATCGTCCATTTTAACTTCCATTGGCTAAAAGCTGTAATTTTGGCAATACAAGTGTTAACATGTCATTTTATGAATTTTAATATGTTTTCAGGTGTGAAAGTAACCATATACATTCCCAAAATGTGTCCAGTTTATCAAAATAACCTGTTTATATATCTGATCTGACGTTTTTTTCGTCTTCTGTTCGCTAGCTGCGTTCGTAAATTCGCCCTGGAAATCTGATCAGCACTCATGGAATGCCTCTTGTCCAATCAAATTACCTGGTCCCTTTATGACGTTGAACCCAGTGTGCGCTCCGGCGCTCTCAGAGCACCAGGGGAGCCCCCCCTCCCAAATTTCGTTGTTTGGTACTATATCAATGACAATAAAGACCATTCAGATATAATTTCACAGTTCATAACCTGTAGTTCATGCACACCTGAAGGTAAGAAAGGCTATGTAGTGAGCAAAGATTGATGATTTAATATTCCATAGTGATCTCACCAAATCTAACTTACATCACTATTGTTAACACAACAAAGAGAACACTTCTGACTCTTCAAATGTTCATTTATTATTTCCTCTAACAAACAGAATCTGTTATAGACAGTGCACAATGCTTTTTTTAGCCAAGATCTGGCCTCCTTTTATGAAAACAAAAAAGGCTCACCTAAGCCTTCTCCAAACATGGTTTCAAAAGCCCCGCGGATGGCTGTCGCAGTATGCGAACCGGAGAACTCCTGCGCATGCAGCAGTGTCTTCTTCATATTGAAGTCCTCATCCAGCCACTGGGCCGTCAAACTAAGCATACTGACTGGACTAACGTCAGAAGTCCATATGTCCGTGGTAAAACTTATCTGGCTTACGCTAGTATCGATCAGACTATGGATGTGTGTGGCGACTGTATCATACAGAGCAGGCAGGCACACGTCTGCAAAATAGCGGCGACTTGGGAGTGTATACCGGGGCTCTAAATGTGAAATTAGCTGGCGAAATCCTTTATCTTCTACTACAGAGAAAGGCTGGTCGTCGAGGGCCATCAACTCCATTATTTTTTCATTGATTGCTTGAGCCTTTGAGCTGTCTCTCGAGTGAACTTCCTGCAGTTTTCAAATGCGTGTTCAATAGGCACAGCAGCTTTTTTTTTCGCGGCTAGGCTACTAGGCTACTAGTGTTGATATTCCTTCCATACAGCGTGCTTGCAATGGTGAATCTTAAGGTGACTTATGAGATTCGTTGTGTTGTAACTCGTAGACCTTTGCCCTCCTCTCCGAACTTTTGTCGAACATGTATTGCAAATTGCAAACGCACTATCTGCCTCAGAAACTGTGAAGAATGTCCACACCGGGGAGCGAATTTGCGGAACCTAGGATGGTAGGGGAAGGTAGGGCAAGGTAGGGCAATACCGCTACCTGATTGGTTGGCGAAGCACTCGTGAAGAGCCCCCTCATTGGCTGCCGACTCGCCTTCCCTGCTTCGCCAACCAATCAGGTAGCGGTATTGCCCTACCTTCCCCTACCATCCTAGGTTCCGCAAATTCGCCACCGGGGAAGGCATGTTTATATTTCCGGCTTCATATTATCAGTTAAATATCAGATATAAACAAATATAAGAAGTAAATAGATAAAACATTTAAAAAGACAATAGTTAATGGAAAAAAGACATTGAAGTGTTTGTGTTTAATCATAACTGGTGCAAAACATGAAGGTTTTTAGCTTAGATTTAAATATTTTAAGGGTTTGGGCCTGTTTGATTTCTTCAGGGAGTTTGTTCCAGGAGCATGCAGCAGCGTGACTGAAAGCTGCTGCACCGTGTTTTGTTTTTACTCTTGGAATTATTAGCTGATTTGTCTCAGCTGACCTTAGGGACCTTGCGGGAATATAGGGTGGGAGGAGATCTGATATGTATTTTGGTCCAAGACCATTTTGTGATTCGTATGTAATTAGGAGGATTTTGAGTTCAATTCTCTGAGAGACTGGTAGCCAGTGCAGGGATCTCAGGATTGGTGTAATGTGTTCAAATGTCTTTGTTTTTGTTAGGACCCTAGCAGCGGCGTTTTGGATGAGCTCCAATTTACGAACAGCTCCTTTAGATAGGCCTGTTAGTAGACCATTACAATAATCAAGTCTACTCGAAACAAATGCATGGATGAGTTTTTCAAGGTCTTGCTTGGACATGAAACCTCTCATTCTTGTTATGTTTTTCAGGTGATAGTAGGCTGATTTAGTTATTGAGTTTATGTGGCTGTTGAAGTTTAGATCGGAGTCTAGAATTACACCAAGATTTCTGACCTGTTTTTTACTGTGAAGAGAGAGAGAATCAAGTTTTGCACTGACTTTCGATCTTTTGTCAGGTGCACCGAATACAATTATCTCTGTTTTGTCCTTGTTTAGTTGGAGGAAGTTTTGTGTCATCCAGGCGTTTATTTGCTCAATGCAATTACAGAGATTGTCAATGGGACTATAGTAGAGATGCTCCGATCAGGGTTTTTGGTGCCGATCACCGATCACTGGAATCAGTGATCTGCCGATCCGATATCACCGATCACCGATCACAGCGTCGAAAATGGCAATTGAAGCATTCTATTTATTGTGTAGCATTATTTATGTTTTTAATTATTCTTAACACCATTGACATTGTATATTAAGTATTTAAATGAAATTAGGAGATGAGAAAGTATCATGAATTGACGACCATCTGTTTTATTGAATTCACAACCACCTGTAGCTTACTTCAGGAAAAACAAATAAAATGTGAAAATAAAAATCATAATAAATAAAATGTACACTGTCACATCAAATGTGCAACATTCCACTCGAATGAGAGGAACTAGGGGCTCTTAGAGAACTTGGAGCTTATACTGTAGCTTTCCTGAGGAACAATAAACATACCCAAACTAAACTGCAACATAAACAGGCTATAGCCAAATATAAAATACTGTTTCAAGTCAGTCAGTTTCAAGTCATATTTAGGAGGAGATAAGACAGCAAGTCAGCAATAATCAATAAAACAAAAAAACAAAACATTGCACCTAAGGAGATTTCAGACTCAAACCTTACTTCTGATTAAGCAGCATCACTGGCAGATTAGCCTTGAGAAATACAAGTATCTCAGCGTTTTTGGCACTCAGCCTGTTCCTCTTATCATATGTCCTGCTGCTGAAAAGTCGCTCGCTATCTACACTTGTGCAAGGTGCACAGAGGAAGACCTAAAACTCACGCGCTAATAGTTGTTGCTATGGGCCAAGTGACTTCCTGCTCGCGGGGTCACATGACGTCGCTGCACACTACCTACACTACGCTCGTGAAGTCGCGCTGGAACTCTGACCAGCACTCGTGGAACGCCTCTCGTCCAATCAAAGCACTCGGTCCCTTTATGACGTCGAGCCCAGTGTGCGCTTCGGCGCTCTCTGAGCGAATCGACGAACGCAGCAAATGCCGTATGATATTCGTGGTATTGAAAGACCTTGCGTGCGTTCCTCCCCGAGGTATTTCTTTTGAGCAGACATTACAAACGGCATATTTGTTGTCTCTTTCCGACACTGTGTAATATTTCCAGACTGGCGACGCCATTTTGTAAACTGATCGGTCGTGTTTGATCGGCCGTTTTGAGAACTCCGATCAAAACCGATCAAGGCCATATCGGCCGATACCGATCGGCGCCGATCAGATCGGAGCATCACTACACTATAGTCGTTCGGTGAGAGGGCTATGTAGATTTGAGTGTCATCCGCATAGTTGTGGTAGGCAATTTTGTTCTTTTTTATGATGTGTCCCAATGGAAGCATGTAGAGATTGAATAGAAGGGGGCCAAGGATTGACCCTTGGGGAACCCCACATGTCATTTTAATTTGGTCAGATACAAAGTTGCCAATGGAGACATAGTAGCTTCTGTCCTGTAGGTAGGATCTAAACCAGTTTAGGGCAGTGCCCGAAAGTCCTACCCAGGTTTTTAGTCTATCTATTAGAATGTCATGGGCTACAGTGTCAAAGGCAGCACTAAGATCTAGTAGTACCAAAACTGAGATTTTTCCGGAGTCTGTGTTTACGCGAATGTCATTAAGGACCTTAATAAGGGCCGTTTCAGTGCTATGTAGGGGGCGAAAGCCTGATTGAAAGTCATCAAAGAGATCATTTAGGGTCAAATAATTGCTAAGTTGTTCGTGGGCAACCATTTCAATAATTTTTCCTGTACAGGGAAGGTTTGATATGGGTCTGTAGTTGTTTAGTACAAATGGGTCTAGGCCGTTCTTTTTTAGTAGAGGCTTAATAACTGCAGTTTTCAGGGCTTCAGGGAAGATTCCTGATGAAAGGGAGGTGTTAATTATTTGTATTAGTTCGCCTGCCATGCAGCTAAATATGTTTTTTAAAAAGCTTGTTGGCAGGACATCAAGGGCACAGGTGGATGGTTTAAGACGTGACATGATTTTATCTAGGGTCTTGTAATCAATGGTGTTAAATTGTGACATGGTTGTTATGTCCGCCCTATTTGGGGTTGTTAATGGGGACATGTTTTTCATGCCTGACCAGTGTCACGCGCGCTCAAAACAACGAGCCAAAACTCGAGGATGGCCCAAAAAAATAAAATGTTTTCCCGTACGTCTCTTATTGTCTGTGTCTGCATGTTTTTCCAGCATGTAATTCCGTTGTCAATAAAAAATTCGTCTCCCCTTCTTTTCATTATCATTATGGAGGCTTTATGGTTGTTGTAACTATTATGGGAAGCGGTTGACACAGTAGCCGCTTTTCGTGTACGCTGCAGTGGATCCCTTCACAACGCAGAAGAAAGAGGAGAGAGAAAACATTGTCAATGTGCAGGGAAGAATCATGTATCAGCAGGGTTCAACAGTAACGCTTGCCTGGGGCAAGTAAAAAAATTCGCCGGGTTTGTTTGCGCGAGCCCGAAGACGCTGCTGGATCCTGGATCTGTTTACCTGTGTGCAGGAAGAAAAACAGACGGAGCAGGCGCCAGACCAGACTAGATGATTGTGGAGTGAAGAGATTATTAAAGCGTACGCGATGCGACGGGTGATCGACAAGCACGTACACTTTCATAATATCTTCACTCCACGATCATCTAGTCTGGTCTGGCGCCTGCTCCGTGTTCTTCCTAAACACCGATGCACAGATCCAGGATCCAGCACCGTCGTCGCGCATATTGTAACATTTGAAGTAGTTTGTCTACACGCAGCCTAGATGTATTCGACCAGTCACAAAACAGTTTTGCAAGCGCGTCGCTTCGCGCTTGTGGGTGTGTCTAAAAGAAAAAGCGGCCTAAATTTTTTTTTTTTTTTTTTTGAGAAATCTGCATGGTGGCGGAGGAAATTCCATCGTGGCGGTGCGCCACGATGAAATGCATGTAGAGGAAACACTGCTGACACAGAAGACCTAATGCCTTGTCTAATGGTTTCTATTTTATTGTTAAAAAAGGATGCAAGCTCATTGCATTTACTAGTTGAGTGAAATTCCTGAGCAATGGTTGTTGGGGGATTTGTTAGTCTGTCAACAGTTCTGAAAAGGATGCGGGCATTATTGATGTTATTGTTTATGATCTTAGAGAAAAATGATTGCCTGGCACTTCTTATTTCTAAGTTATAGTTCTGAAGATTCTCTTTATAGATATCATAGTGGACTTGAAGGTTTGTTTTTCTCCATCTGCGCTCTGCTTTACGACATTCTCTTTTTTGGGTCTTTACGGATGGGGCAGTTCTCCAGGGAGCTTTTTGCTTACCAGAGATGCATTTGGATCTAATGGGTGCAATATCATCAATGGTTTTTGTGATTTTTAAGTTGAAATCGTGTAGAAGGTCATTTACTGAGGTTGGAATAGAAGTTTTTTTTTTGGGGGGGGGGGGGGGGGGGGGCTAGGGAAAAGGCCTGTGTGAACAGTGCACTGGTCTTTTCATTGATATATCGTTTTGAAATAGTTTTAGACATAGTTTGAATAACAGGAAAGATAGATACGTCAAAGAATATGCAACAGTGGTCAGACAGGGCAATGTCAGTTACAACAACATTTGAAATATCTAGGCCTTTGGTGATGATAAGGTCCAGAGTGTGACCTCGATTATGAGTAGGGAGGTTCACATGTTGTTGAAGTTCAAAAACATCTAACAGAACAGAGAGTTCTTTGGCTTTGTTGTCCTCTGAGTTATCTACATGAATATTGAAATCACCAGCAATGATCAGACCATTAAATTCAGTAGTAATGATGGAGAGAAGCTCTAAGTTCATTAAAGAAGCTAGTAGAGTATTGGGGTGGTCTGTATTAGGGCTGTCCCAAACGACTATTTTTCTAACGATTAATCTATCGATTATTTTCCCGATTAGTCGGTTAGTCTAGCGACTAATTTAACGATTAGTCTAACGATTATTTTTGGGGTGTTCGATTAATGTATCACTTAATTTTTCCAAAATAAATGTCAAAAACTTCTCAACATTTCAGTATTTTATTCAATTATTCTTGCACTGCAGGGCAATATTCCACACAACAAAAAATATCCTCTCTTTCTTACAGTCCAACATAAAATATAATATTATAAAATATAAAAGTTAACTTCAAGTCCTTGTATTATGAGGGGACCCGTTTTCCAACAAATGCTGTAGCTCAGCTCTTTCTGCAACACTCCAACAAAACCATTCTCTCTCCCACTCCAAATAGAACAAACAAATATCGCAGTATGAATTCAAATCAAATCAAATGATTGACATGACAAATTATTTTTGCTAAATATAATCTCTATATGTGTGAGATAAATGGCCTAACAGTGAAGTCTGGTGCCACTACAGCCCGATGGCAGGCCTTCTTGAACATAAACACATCAAATAAATGCTGCTTGATCCACGTCTCTAACAACATCTACTTTCAAAACATATAATAGCTGTTAATGTTATGACTTGTATTGACACATAGTTAGCTGGCTACTGCAGGTCTGCGCTGTCAGTGACAGGTTGGGTCAGACTCGGGGAGGCAAGCTGCTATCAATGTGCTACAAAATGCTAGTATCAAAGTACACTTTGATCATCTCACGGAAGCCTTGACCCTCCACAATAGCAACAGGTCTCATGTCCTTGACGATCATCTGTAAGATGCAGTTAGAAAGCTGAGCAGCCATCTGGGGTGTGCATGGAGTTGTGTTCTTTTTGTGGAAAAAGTCCTCCACACTGCTTTGCCTCCTGAAAATAAAAAAAGCACACATTTCTTATCATGTGTAGGCCCCTTAATTTCCACCTCACTGCTATGTTTAGCCAACATGGCCATTTAGAAGTCTGTCCATCACCACAACACATAGCTAGCTAGTAGCTACATGGCTAGCTAACGTTACTCTCGCTGCTATGTTATGATTAGCTAAATTGATTCTAACGTAGCATGCGAGCTACGAGCTAGATAACGTACAGTAGGTGCGAGCACCACAATAACAATAGGCTAGTAAGGCTACCGTAGCTAGCCAGCTACATAGCTAACGTTACTAACACCAGAAGACAAGACATACAAACTGTGGTGAGCTACATTGCTTGTGTAACATTAGCTAGTAGCTATCCATTTTTCACTGATACACGGCCGGAAAAGTGAACAGAAATACAACGGTGACTTACGGTGCTATCTTGCGGCTGTCTTCACAAAGAGCTCCAGGATGCTTTCGCTTGAGGTGCTCGTTCATTGCAGTCGTACTGCTGTGATAGGCCATTTCATTTTTGCACAGTTTACAGACCACCACATTGCCATTGGTTTCTTTTTTTGTAAAGTACTCCCATACTTTGGACGATCGTGGGCGAAGTCTTTTAGCCGCCGGCTCTGCCTCCGTGTTTGCACTGGTCGCAGCCATTTTGTTTATTTACGACTAACCGACTCATATTACGCAAACCGACGTATTGACGTAGTCGATGACGTCGACTAATCGTAACAGCCCTAGTCTGTATACAATTATAAAAATTATTTGAGTGGAACATTTAAAAACAACTGAAAGATATTCAAATGATAAAAATTCCCCGAAGGATTTCTGTTTGCAGTTAAAACTGTCTCGGAAGAAAGAGGCGATTCCACCACCTTTTTTGTGGGATCTAACGACATCTAAGGTTCTAAAATTGGGGGGTGCTGACTCAATAAGAATTGGTGTCTTGTTATCTTTATCTAACCAGGTCTCAGTGATAAATAAGAAATCTAGTTCATAGGAGCTAATCAAGTCGTTGATTAAGAGAGAATTATTAGCTAAGGATCTGGCATTGAAAAGTGCTAGCTTGAGTGGTTTTGTGTTTGGTCTCTGTGTGGGCTGTGTGTGGCAGGGTACAGAAATTAAATTTGAGGGGTGTATAAAGCATTCAGACTTGCAATTAACTGTTCTGTTACTGATATGAACAGGGATAGCAAGAGTTGAGAGTCCCAGCTTTATATCAGGAATGTCAATGGTATCAACTCTATGGAAGCAGGGACTGTTAGAGCATCAACTGATTCTGGGTGTCATCCGGGGGATGGGGATGGGTGTTGTGTAGATAGCATCCTGTGGCGGGGTAGGGCGATGGGTATTGTTGATGAGGCTGGCATTGTTGATGAGGCTGGCGTCACAGGGAGTGTGGGGCCAGGTGTTGTAGAATGGAGAGTTGCCTGAGATGGAGCAGCTTTCGGGGTGAGCTCTACTCCTGTCTTCACCATTTTCTCTAACTTAGCTGAGAAAGGCAGGAACGGCGTGAGTTGGAGGAAGGAGAGCTCAGTGGACTCAGTGGATGAGTGTCTCTGGGAGTTGGGGGTAGAGTGGTTTGGGGGGTCGGGGGCAGAGTGGTTTGGGGGGTCGGAGGCAGGGAGGGTGCTTGCATACCAGGCAGCTAAAGGGACAGCCCCTGCCTACTAGGGATGCTCCGATCTGGATTTTTGGGGCCGATACCGATCACCGATTTTTTTCCTCAAGATCAACCGATACCGATACCGATTTTAATAATACATAATAATACATAACTGTAGGCCTACTGACTGGATAGCCTACATATTTTTTGCTTTTTAGACAAAAGTTTTGATCCATTAGGCACCAAGCAAACGCAGACCCATTTTTATGGCATAGTAAAAGTCTGGCCTATCACCCAGTTAGGGCCTGAAGCCCAAGTCAGTCGATATGGCTGTATAAAAGACATCATAAACGTGGCCTTCATGGTTTACATACTGTTACGTCCTCCTATGTTTTCTGTTCAGTTATCTGTCTTCCCCAGGAAAAAAAAAAAAAAAAAAAAAAAAAACGGTTTTTGCGATCAGCCATTTTTGCCGATCACCGATCGAGTCATTTGGAGTGAAATCGGCCGATTTAAATCGGTGGCCGATAAATCGGAGCATCCCTACTGCCTACCTGAAGGAAATGGTAACCCCCCAAACCCCTGCCCGCTCACTCCGCTCCTCCACCTCGGCTGGCCGACTGGCCCCACCTCCTCTACACAGCAGTCGGGCTGCCCGATCACGTCTCTTCACAACACTGGCTCCCCGCTGGTGGAATGAGCTCCCCACGGCTGTCAGAACGGCAGAGTCACTACCCATCTTCCGTCGTAGACTGAAGACCCATCTCTTCAAGTTACATCTTAACTGCTCCTCCTGGGACATCTTCTGACCCTCACCACTACGTCTCCTAAAGACACCCGCTTTCCCCTCTTCTGTGTCCCTAAGAACTTCTATTGCCCCCCTTGTACTGTTTCTCAGTTTCTCCAGTAATATATAAAAAAGTTTTAGTAGAAAGCGATAATAGGGAGAAGGTTTTTCCTTCTATCAGTGGCCCCGGGCCCGAGCTAGAGTACTCTTCCTGCAACGAATGGTGGACTGCTGATTCACATGCTTAGTATTCAAATGTATTGATTGTAAGTCACTTTGGAATAAGGCGTCTGCTAAATGCCAAAAATGTAAATGTAAATGGAGGGAGGGTGGGGGGAGAGGAAAGGGGCTGGACCGTCGCCTTAGAAAAAAACTAAAACTGAACCCCCAGTTCAACGAGTTGGCTAATGATTAGTTTTGCCCTGGCGACTGTGGAGCGCAGTTTAGGCAGTTGCGATGGGGAGATTGATAAGTCATCTGCAGCACGCACTTCAGCCAGCTGTGATGAGTTTGGAAGGCCCTTTACTGTAGGCTGTGATGAGTCGCAGGACTGTGGGGAGAGTTTATCCACTGTGAGCAGTTCAGCTGCCTGTGCTGAGTCTGAAGAATCCTGCGCTGTAGGCCTTTCAGTTGGTTCAAGAGCGAGGGAAGGGGGAGCAGAGTTTTTGAGGTTGAAGAGTATGTTGTTCATCAAATGGTATTCTCCCGATCTGTTTAAGTGGAGGCCATCTCTTTTGAATAGGTCTCTCTGCCTCCAGAATATGTTCCAGTGGTCAATGAATTTCAGCCTTTTAAGTTGGCACGCACCAGAGAGCCACGTGTTAAGGCTTAGGAGCCGGCTGAATTCCAGGTTACCTCTGTCAACAGTGGGTAGCGGTCCACAGATGAATGTCTCAATCTTAAGCTTGTCAAGTCTATTGAAAAGTTCCATGAAATCACGTCTCAAGTCTACTGAGCCCATTTTACGTGAATCGGTTTGTCCCACATGTAATACAAGACGCTTTGTGTCTGGGTTTTTAGACAGTGTTTCTTCCAAATCTTTTGTTATTTCTGAGACCGTTAGGTTAGGAAGACAGTGGATATGTAATTTTTTACCTCTTACGTTTCTGATCGCCGAGTCTCCAATCAACAAAGTATCTTTTGGAGGTGAAGTCTGTTTCATCCGCTGCATGTCACACAGAGAAGTAGAAGAAGGAGGGGGTGACCTTGAGCTTGTGTCTGCGGGCCGGGGAGTCACCGGGGGGGGCCGGGGAGTCACGTGATTCCCAGGCCTGGGAAATCTTGGCGTGACTCTGATGTTCTTATCTCGGGCCTTGGGAGTCATGCCAGCTCGCTGCTCCGCGGGCCGGTGTCTCAGACTCCTATCTCGGCTCTGTTTAGTCATGCAAGCCCATGGCTCGGGCCTACCTGTTGCTAATGATGCTAACGGTGCTAACGAGGACTTCAGTTGGCTGCTTTTCAGTAGTTTCGGGGGATAATTCATCTGTCCAGTGAATTTTGCAGCTGTCACCTGCCTCGTTAGCTTTGGGAAGTGTGAATTTTGATTTAAATCCTCTTCAAAGGCTTGCGTGGGTGGAGAACCATTAGCGTAGCGATTCTCGAGTGCGGAGAGTCGCCCCTGGAGAGTATATTCCAATAAGTCTACTCTCTTTGAAAGATCCACACAACTTTGACAGATAGCAGGCATGGTAGGAATAACAGCTATATAAAAAAAATGTTACAACTATAAAAAAGAAGCAAGAAAAAAGCTGGAAAGCAGTGGTATGAGAGGAGCGAGGGAGAAACACGTCTAATCTACTCAGAAGCAGGAAGAAGAGGACTACATACAAATCTACAAAATATATACAAAACATGGCAAATGTACTATATACATATGTATAGGCAACTGTACAAGGACAATAAAGTCTATTCTATTCTATTCTATTCTATACAAATGTACAGTATAATAACAAATTATACACAAATCAGACCAAGCACACACACACCAACATACACCAAAAATGAACACTACCTGATCAGTGAACTCACTACTCTCCAAATTCAATATCAAATAAGGCTTGTTTGAAGCGAAGCCTCACCATGGCTTGCTTTCGGGGGTCAAGACGATCTAATGTGGGTGCCAAACTGAGGAGGTAGTGTTCATTTTCGGTGTATTTGGTCTGTGCTTGGTCTAATCTGTGTATAATTTGAGCCTGGTATGGGGTCAGCTCTCTTGGAGGTTCTGGAGGAGAGGCCTTCCTTTTCCCCCAGCCACTAGACTTAGTAGTAGGGTCTGTAGGAACCAGGCAAGTAGGGCTGGGACGACGCGTCGACATAGTCGACGTAATCGACTACGTCAATACGTCGACTTGCGTAATGTGCGTTGGTGCGTCGCAAAAAAAATTATCTAGCTGCAATTGCGGCACTGCGCCGACGTGGTGGCGGGGGCGCTGTTTCGCAAATAAGTTAGCTTTCTTTTTTGCTACCGAAATAGCTGATAGTATGTTGACTGCTCAAGGAGAATACATATTTGAAAGTACAGAATGCCTTATATTAATACATACAGAGCCTTATATTGCATTATATTACATTATATTTTGAATGGTCATCTGGTGCCTGAATATTGTGTTTTCCTTTACATAAATAATGACATTTCCACCATAAATTGATGCAGAAAGGGCACAAATTGGTGCATATCAATTCACCAGAATGCAAGAAATTAAGTGTTTGATGTTTATGGACCCCCAGACAGCCCTGCTTCATGGGTCTCCCCCGATGTCAAACACCACTGGTACCACCTCCGCCTCATTTTGAGCCAGGAAAAACCCTGATGGCCATGTTGGCATTCAAGTTGGCTAAACATAGCAGTGAGTCTGCCCTGTGTCTGGGGCTGTTTGACAGGGGCAGTTACAGTAGTAGTAGTCAGTGTTTCCTCCAGGAATTTTTACCATGGTGGCGGGTAGTGCTGACCGCGCACGCGCGCGATTTTTTCGCGTGCACGCGCATGAAACGCGCACGCGCGCTCAAAACAACGACGTCATTTCAGCCAAAACTCGAAAATAAAATGTTTTCCTGTAAATTAAAAACAAGGGTAGTCCGTCCGTCCGTCCCTCTCTGGAATGGAATGGAATGGACTTTATTTGTCATTGCTACAGTACAGGTACCAGACAACGAAATGGTCCATTAAATAAAATGACACGGTTCAAATGTTCACGCCGGCAGTCCGGCTCTCACACATACTGGCAGCGTCCCGGTCTGACTTAGCTCTCGTTTGTGCACGGCTTTCTTTCTTTCCTTCCTTCCTTCCTTCCTTTATGTGAAGTGGCCGGTCCTGGGCACAGCTGCCTCGCATCCGCTCAACGAGCCCGGCGGTTCGGTGCTGCGCTGATTAGCGGATGCGGGACAGCTGTGTGAGCGGATCGCTCCATCTCTCATCTTGATGAAGATGAATGATCTTTATTGTCATTGTAACAGGTACAACGTAATTTAAATGAGGAATCACAAAACAGTTTTGCAAGCGCGTCGCTTCGCGCTTGTGGGTGTGTCTAGCGCTGTGAAGGTCTGAAAAGCGGCCTAAATTTTTTTTTTTTTTTTTGGTTGAGAAATCTGCATGGTGGCGGAGGAAATTCCATGGTGGCGGACCGCCACGATGAAATGCATGTAGAGGAAACACTGGTAGTAGTAGTAGTAGCAGGTTGCCGAATTAAAGGTGTCTGTGTTTAATTGCGGGCCCACAGACAGCCCCCATACATCAGCTGATCATTTAAAGGGGCGGCCGTCTGAGTAATGTGCATGTCACACGCTGCTTTGTTTTATAAGAGCAGCAGCTATTACCCAGAGTGCTTTATAAAGACACTGTTAAACAGAGAGAGACAATACAGCCATTATTTTTGGGGAAATTAAGTGATACATTAACCGAACAAAAGAAATAATAATCGTTAGACTAATCGTTAAATTAGTCGGTAGACCAATCGACTAACCGAAAAAATAATCGCTAGATTAATTGTTAGAAAAATAGTCGTTTGGGACAGCCCTACAGGCAAGGACTGGTGTCACTGAGGGAGGCATGTGTAGATGTCACTGAGGGAGGCATGTGGTCTGTGGAAAGTAGACTATCCTCTAGGCCTAGGGAGTCCTCAGTTTGATCCTGTACGGAAAAACCCAACACAGCACTTGAACATTTACGTTTTCCAAGTTTATACATTTCTTAAACACCCGCCTAATCATACGTCCATAACAGGGCCAAATGCTGATAAAATATGAGAGTGGCTGGTAGATTTATTTCAGACACAAAATAATGATTTACTATTGAGTGGCTGGTGAATCTGAACGTTTATCTGTCAGTGGCTGGGGCCTCATTTATAAAAATGTACTTGGACGTCATCTTTGACTTGCACGTAAGCACATTTTTCTAAATGGTCGTAAGCATTATTGCAGGGCTTGACGCTTACCTTTTCCCCAGGTAGCACTGTGCTACCATGTTGAAAAATTTAGTAGCACACCAATAATTTCAGTAGCACAATGAAAATTGTGCAATTTTCGTCAACGACAACAAATTATCATAATCATAACATATCAAAATGATCATAACCGGCTCTTGGCCGTAATAAAAATGGAGACTCACACAATGTAAAGGGGAAGTAAGAATATTAATTTCAGTTGGCCCACGGTTCGGTATGAACCTCGGTTTTTGAGTCACGGTTCACGGTTCGTGTTTTTTATTTTTTTAAATGCTACTATTTATTTACAAACTGTTACTTTATTTTGCTTATACTTATGGAACTTTAACATTTAGACACATTCCATAATATGACTGGTAAATTGTATAATATAAATATATATAAACAAAAAACACTTTCAAATGTAAAAAAATTACATAAACACTTTCAAATGTGACGTGTTGTGGATTGGAACTACGGATCATAAGCTTTCAAATGATGTGTCATACATTGAAATCCGAAAAAATATGAAGTTAGTCATTTGAATGTTGTTAGACGTCAGGCACATATAGGGTTAACCTCTTTGTAATGAAACCGGAAGCACACAGCGCTACGAGAGGACTCGCGTGAAGCATTTCTGCGACACGCGTTTCTGTTCACTGTTTTCATTCCCTCATCGCTTATACACATAAGTTTTACTGCGCATGACAGTAGTTCAGCAGTAGTCGCACTGGTGCGATTGAATGTATTTCCAAGTCGTACAGAAATATATTCACTCGCAAATGCGACCAAAACAGTCACACTGTCGAGCCCTGCATTATTGATAAAACCGCGCTTGTTTAAAATTGCGTACGTACTTCCTTCTATAAATAACAAATATACTTGAAATTGAACGCATGTGAATGAGCCTTGTATTTACGCCCTGTGATAGCGGCTCAATTATAGCGGCTCAATTAAGCCAAGTGCTATAAATAGGCTTAATTGAGGTGTTGTGCAGCACCTTTGACGAGTTCACATGTTGGTAGACAAACGAAAGAAGAAAAACTTTACTGAGGAGGAGATCGACAGTCTTTTATCAGAAATAGACGCGCGGTCGCAAACGCTCGCCCCCGAATTCCCCCGATCACATCATGCGGATGAAGGAGGGCTGGGATATACCCGACCGCCTTTATCACGCCTCAATCTAGAATGATTACATCATACAATAACCTATTGGCATATAAAGGAAGACTGAAATACAATCATAAACATCAGTTCCCTTTAAATCTTGAATTAAACTAATTTTCTCGGCTGATAAAAACATCGTTAATTTTATTACGAGCCGTCGCATGAATTACAGTAGGCAGTGCAGCTCACATGCCTGTAATAACTCCGCGTAACCAGTAGGTAATGTGCGTTCGTCAAGTCAATACCTGACGTAGAGCTACGATCGTTTCCACGTACGACACGGGTAAGATCAAATTTGATTCAAAGTACTTTCTATAAATGAGGCCCCTGGCCTTTGTCTTTTCATTGGTCCATAGCCCACATACACAGTTTTTCTGCAAGACACATTACTAATAGCCTACTTAACTACCGTATTTTCCGCACTATAAGGCGCACCGGATTATAAGGCGCACCTTCAATGAATGGCCTATTTTAGAAATGTTTTCATATACAGGGCGCACCGGATTATAAGGCGCACCGGATTATAAGGCGCATAGAATAGATACTGCAGTCAAACGTTTGACTGGGGTTGCGTTACGCCCAAGCTCCACCTACTGCGTTGCGTCACCTCTCCATCGGTGTTGTGTCAACTTCCCGTTGTCCAAGCTCCACCTGAGCGTTGTCACCATCAACGTTCTACCTGCTCCACTGTCAAAAATATATATTTTTCCACCTCAAGTATCAGCCGTTCGTCATCCATTTTTGCAACAAGCGTCAAGGACCTGCGGTGATTCACAGCTGACTCGGGTGAATAGCAATTCGCAATAGCTGCAACCACGAGATATAGAGTAGTTAGCTACAAGCATTTTCAATCTGCTATTATCTCTATTAGTGGATTAACCGCTGTGGTGATTTAACAGCTGATAAAAATACATCAAGTAGACTACAAACAGAGCAAAACAACACCAGAAAACAACCAATAGGCTATACAATTATAACCAACAACCAATATGTGACAGCTCCTGGTGAAATGTGCAACGTACTTTTTCAGTTTTTACACATGCTTAAACTACAGATTGTAAGCTTTCAAATGATGTGTCATACATTCAAATCAGAGAAAGATTGAACACGACAGGCGTATTTGAATGTTGGTTCGTCTCAAACACTGAATGGGAGAAAAGTGACTCTGACCAAACCACAACAAACGCTGCTAGCGGCTAACAGCTAACAAAACACATCGCTACGAAGGTCTAAACTGTATTTTAATAACATGACAACATACTGGGAGAACATCGACATGCTAAAAACACATAACTACACATAACTAGATGAACACACAGTTCTTGCTTTTGAACACAAGCTAAAACGAAAGTATGTTTACAAATCAACCCTCCCTTACCGGTAGCCTCCCGCAAACGAGAATAATGAATCCAATACACAAATGATAAGTGTTTAGTGATCGTTAAACTGTTGTTTATTATATCGAGTGGGTACTTTAAAACTTCAAGTTGAAAGCACCAAGAATCTCACTTTGTTCCCTCGGAAACTCTGTTTAGTCTTCTTTACTTGGGGTCTTGTGGTGTGGGACTGTGAGTAAGCACAACACCGGTGTTTACTGATTACCGTAATGCTGCAAGCGGTGCGGCTTTGTAGTTTACCAGTCGTACTGAAACATTTTATTATTATTAAATTGTTTTTATTGGTCATGTAATTTTTACATTTTGATCCATATATAAGGCGCTCCGGATTATAAGGCGCACTGTCGTTTAAAAAAAAAAAATAATACTTTTAAGTGCGCCTTATAGTGCGGAAAATACGGTACTTCTCCTATCTCTGTTGGAGATTCAAAGTTGGAGGTGGTCTCCCTATCCTGATTGTAAGGCTCGAGGAATGCTAGGATGTCCATGTACTTCCACTTCCTCTCCTTGACACCACCCTCAGCACCACTCCTGGCCTTCTCCTGCTCTTCTCTCTTCCCCCTCTTATATTTATCTCGGAGATATTTCCATTTGCTGCTGCATACCTTTCCTATCTACTGTTAATTTAGCAGTTAACTACCTAGCTGTCAGTGAATGAGTCCATTGTCATTACTTACCAGAAAAACCCAAAGATCTACCGATCTGTTCCCAGATTGAGTCTTTGATGTGAATGTTGCTGTATCTCTTGTGACTAGGGGTGGGCATCGACGATCGATAATTGATCGATAAGGATCTTGGTCGATCACAAAATAAAACATTTGGTCGATTTTTTGTGATCGACCAAATGTTTTATTTTGTGATCGACCAAGATCCTTATCGATCAATTATCGATCGTCGATGCCCACCCCTACGTTGTGACTCATGTCATACAACTCGGTGTAATGTGAAACAGCACTCACGAGTTGCTCAACGGATACATTGTTTTTCTCCATCTTGATGGGTCTGACGCCTTGGAGCACCGGTTGCTAGGAAGTTGGTTACTAGGGAAGGTACACGCGTACCTACTCTCCTCGTCCTGATTGGTCAGCTGTCAGAAAGGCGCTTGACGACACACAGCGCCTTTCTGAAAAGTTAAATAAACTCAACTGAAAAAGGCGGCGGCAGCTGCGCTTTTCTCACGCTTTTTAAAAGGCGGACGTTTTTTCCTTTTCCCATAGGGTTGTATGTAAAAAGACGGTGAAGGCTGTGCTTTTTGAAGTCAAGTTCAGTTCAACTGAAAAAGGCGGCGGCAGCTGCGCTTTTCTCACGCTTTTTAAAAGACGGCTGCTTTTTTTAAAAAGCGGCATTTTTTTCCCTTTTTCCCATAGGGTTGTATGTAAAAAGGCGCTGAAGGCGGCGCTTTTTTCTAAAAAAAGACATCAAGTATGAACACCCCCTTAGAAGGGTTAAGTGTCTGGTTAGAAGGGTTAGGTGTCTGGTTAGAAGGGTTAGGTGTCTGGTTAGAAGGGTTAAGTGTCTGGTTAGAAGGGTTAAGTGTCTGGTTAGAAGGGTTAGGTGTCTGGTTAGAAGGGTTAAGTGTCTGGTTAGAAGTGTTAAGTGTCTGGTTAGGGTTAGGTGTCTGGTTAGAAGGGTTAAGTGTCTGGTTAGAAGGGTTAAGTGTCTGGTTAGAAGGGTTAAGTGTCTGGTTAGAAGGGTTGTGTCTGGTTAGAAGGGTTAAGTGTCTGGTTAGAATGACAGGTGGAGGGAGTAGAGAGTTAAGTGTCTGGTTAGGGGTATTGTTGTTGGTATTGTTTGAGAAATATACTCTTCACTGTTTATGCTTCCTTTGTTTCCACTGCACAGATCCACCTCACAGCCCAGCTACCATGTCTGACCCCAGGTCCACACAGTCCCCTGGTTCTGGCTGTGGTTCTCCAGCCCTGGAAAGCACACACGGCCGATGGATGGTGGCAGTGAAGCTGGAAGACTGCTGGAAAACACTCAAACTCAATGTGGCAATTAAAGAGGAGGAGGAGGAGGAAGGAGGAGAAGAGAAGAAAGATGTGATGGTGAAAGAAGAACAGGAAGAAGGAGGAGAGGACGAAGAGAAGAAAGATGTGATGGTGAAAGAAGAACAGGAAGAAGGAGGAGAGGACGAAGAGAAGAAAGATGTGATGGTGAAAGAAGAACAGGAAGAAAGGGGAGAGGAAGAAGAGAAGAAAGATGTGATGGTGAAAGAAGAACAGGAAGAAGGAGGAGAGGAAGAAGAGAAGAAAGATATGATGGTGAAAGAAGAGGAAGTAGAGGAGGAAGATGTGGTGATGGAAGAGGAGGATGAAGAGGACAAGGATGGTGAAGATGATGAAGTTGGTGAGGATGATGAAGATGGTGAGTTCATGCTATGTATTTGGCGAAGGCCAGGTTAATGAGTAGATCAAAGGGCGCTGGCAGATATTTAGGCTGCATTTACACCGCAGGTCCAAGTGACCCCATTCAGATTTTTTTCTCACGTTTTTTCTCATGTGGCACAGATGGGTTATGTAACATGCAGGTGTAAGCAGTAAACAAGCACATTGACTCTGATATTCTCAGATCCCATTCAGGCCTCAATCTCATGCCGGCCTCTATCAGATATGAATCTGATATGTGTCATGTCTACTGCGGTCTCAGCAGGCAGGTCGCATATACAGTGCTGTGAAAAAGTATTTGCCCCCTTCCCAATTCCGTGTGTTTTTGCATGTTTGTCACACTTAAATGTTTCAGATCATCAAACCAATTTTACTATTACACAAAGATAACCTGAGTAAATAGAAAATGCAGTTTTTAAATGATCATTCCATTTATTGAAGTCAAAGAGTTAGGGTTATACAGGTGAATAGTAGCAGGGTTATACAGGTGAATAGTAGCAGGGTTATACACAGGGGTGCACACAACTGGTGCGCCAGTGCGCATGCGTCGCCAAAATGCATGCTGCGCGGCAGATCAGCCGCACAAAGGCGCTCTTGCGCACCAACAGCTGGAACCGCTGGGAGAGGAATTTACTTCCTCAAAATCCAACTGCTGACTGCTGCATCACTGAGGCACCCGACGAGCCGTCAAAATGTCCAAGAAGCCAGCCCCACTAAGTAACTATTTGCCGTCACCTCAGCCGAAGGCCTGACGAGTAATCCATCACAACAGTCGACCGACGACGACCACGGCGACTCCCCTCACGAAAACATTCGGAAAGTATCGTAACTCGTACTTTCATTCCGCGTATCGCGTATCGCACGGTTATCACGCCGCCACGTGAAAATTCAGTCCCGAACGACTCGTCGCTAAAAGGAAAAACAACACCAAGGGACTTCACGTTTCTTTTCTCTGAAGCTTTCAAACGTTCAGACGTTTGTTTTACAGCTTCATTATCGCACCTCGACCCCTGACCCAGGGAATATGGTTGGGAATTCTATTAGAAAAAAGAAAAAAAAAGACTTTGTTGCACAATCAAAATAATGAGCTATTTAAAGTGATAGCCTATAACATCCTCTACCATGGTTGAAATTGAGGACAGTGATAACAGCAGTCAAGAGAGCAGTGATGATGATGATTAAGCTTGTAGCATAAATAAATGCTTAGGCTGTAACTTTTTGTTGAAAAGTTGATTTCAGTGTTTACAGAGCAGTGCTTTAAGAGATGTCCGTTTATTTCAGTGTGTTTAAAGAACAGACATTCAGTTAGTGCTTAAAGTGATGTCAGTTGATTTCATTGTATTTAAAGGAGTCTGACAGACTTTCATGCTTAAAGAGCAGTCATTTGAATTTGCATTTGTTTCTTTTGTTTTGCACACAATCATTTGTTTGTTCATCTTTATTTATGACTACATGTCGTTTTGCTAATATAAGTTATCCATGTATCCCTTTTTTATCCATCCTGTGGGACGGGTCGTGACTCGCGAGCTCGGGGAGCACCAAGCAGCATCACTAGGTGCTCCTCTGAGCACTGGCCCCAAAAAGTTATGTGCACCCCTGGTTATACAGGTGATAATAGATGATTCTCTGATGATGGGCGGAAGCCGAGATTTGTTGATTCCCCAAAGTAATTAATTAAAGCTTGCTCAAAGTAGACAATTAAGATACAAGTTTATTCACGGCGCCGGGTGTGTTCAGTCGCAGGCACAGACAGAGAACGCACACAGAATGACATTCACAGTGCCTCCTTATAATCTAGATTCCTGCTGACACAGGAATCAGCTGTACCTTGCAAATCATTATTCATGATTACATCCCATAACGGGTTGGTCGTCATGGCAATTCAGTTACCTGACTCTGGTCAGCTGACTGGCCGGTCCTAAATATACTGACCTATTGACCCAGTCTCTCCCCTGGCCCCTTAGTCAGGTTTCCCTGCTGCAAGGTATACTGGCCCCACTAGCCGTGGTCTAAATCTGGCTCCGGTCCAGTTACAGAGAAAAGCATGGTCAGTTTGTGCATGACAGAGACAGAGAGAGGTTTGCTCAATCTCAACAGATATTACAACTTGATTATAATTACCAATGATACAGTATTTAGAATTTACCTATGCACAATGGAAAAACACATCCTATCAACAGGTGAATAGTAGCAGGGTTTCAGGGTTTTTTTTCAGGGGTTTCAATTGCTGAAAAGTTGTATTAATCAGACAGTCAACAATAGGTTTTGGATTTTATTTTTTATTTATTTTTTATTAAAAGATTTAACCTTTATTTAACCAGGCAAACATGTAAGAACAAATTCTTATTTGCAAATGCAGCCTGACCAAAAAGCAGTGGCTCTTTGGGGGGGGGGGGGGGGGGGGGGAATGACATGGTACTACTGTCATTAACAAGGACTAACAAACCTTCTCTGTCATAACCTCATTTTGTGGCAGGAAAAACCCTGAGTAGACGTTTTTGATGACGCGATCAAACAGTGCAATGCTGTTCTTATTTATTTATTTATTTCCAGTTATTGTGCTTATTGTGCTGTTGGTATAGCCTAATGTCTGCTGGAGTGTTCAATAAAAGTGATCAATAGTGAAATGAAAAACTGCCGGTACGCATTCCGTATTCGGACAAATGTTTCCTTAAATTCAGCTTCGGCCAAGAAATTTCAATTGGGTGCATCCCTAATTTAAATGACACAGTTCTATCAAGGATGGAATATTACAGTTTTCCATTACAGGTATCCTAACACTCTGAACACTTCATGTTCCCACAGCGTGTGCAGACTCCAGAGATGTGGTGTTACTTCTGGCACTGCTGAGTCTATGGAAGCAGCACTTGTTCTCATGTTGTTTCTAATCCTGTATATGTTCCTATTCTTACAGGAGAGAGCTCCAACCCAGACTCAGACATGGAGCCCAGCTCCTCCGCATCAGGAAGCCATAAACAACACAGACGGAGGAGGAGGAGCTCAAGACAGAAGAATCACCACTGTTTAGATTGCAGTGAGAGTTTCATTTGTCCAACTCACCTTAAATCACAACCACAGACTCAAGGAGGACAGAAGACTCACTCTTGTCTTCAGTGTGGAAAGAGATTTGGTTATATGAGCAAACTAAAGAGACACCAGAGAATACACACAGGAGAGAAGCCATTCTACTGCTCCCAGTGTGGGCAGAGTTTCAGTAAGGCAGAACACCTAAAGAGACACCAGAGAATACACACAGGAGAGAAGCCATTCTGCTGCTCCCAGTGTGGGAAGGGTTTCAGTCAGGCAGAAAACCTAAAGAGACACCAGAGAATACACACAGGAGAGAAGCCATTCTGCTGCTCCCAGTGTGGGCAGAGTTTCAGTGAGGCAGAAAACCTAAAGAGTCACCAGAGAACACACACAGGAGAGAAGCCATTCTACTGCTCCCAGTGTGGGCAGAGTTTCAGTAAGGCAGAAAACCTAAAGAGACACCAGAGAATACACACAGGAGAGAAGCCATTCTGCTGCTCCCAGTGTGGGAAGGGTTTCAGTCAGGCAGGAGACCTAAAGAGACACCAGAGAATACACACAGGAGAGAAGCCATTCTGCTGCTCCCAGTGTGGGAAGAGTTTCAGTCATGCAGGATCCCTAAAGAGTCACCAGAGAACACACACAGGAGAGAAGCCATTCTGCTGCTCCCAGTGTGGGAAGGGTTTCAGTCAGGCAGGAGACCTAAAGAGACACCAGAGAATACACACAGGAGAGAAGCCGTTCTGCTGCTCCCAGTGTGGGAAGAGTTTCAGTGAGGCAGGACACTTAAAGAGCCATCAGAGAATACACACAGGAGAGAAGCCGTTCTGCTGCTCCCAGTGTGGGAAGAGTTTCAGTCGGGCAGATGAACTAAAGAGACACCAGAGAATACACACAGGAGAGAAGCCGTTCTGCTGCTCCCAGTGTGGGCAGAGTTTCAGTGAGGCAGGATCCCTAAAGAGTCACCAGAGAACACACACAGGAGAGAAGCCATTCTGCTGCTCCCAGTGTGGGAAGGGTTTCAGTCAGGCAGGAGACCTAAAGAGACACCAGAGAATACACACAGGAGAGAAGCCATTCTGCTGCTCCCAGTGTGGGCAGAGTTTCAGTGAGGCAGGATCCCTTAAGAAACACCAGAGAATACACACAGGAGAGAAGCCATTCTACTGCTCCCAGTGTGGGAAGAGTTTCAGTGAGGCAGGATCCCTAAAGAGTCACCAGAGAACACACACAGGAGAGAAGCCATTCTGCTGCTCCCAGTGTGGGCAGAGTTTCAGTAAGGCAGAAAACCTAAAGAGACACCAGAGAACACACACAGGAGAGAAGCCGTTCTGCTGCTCCCAGTGTGGGCAGGGTTTCAGTCAGGCAGGATCCCTAAAGAAACACCAGAGAACACACACACTAGTTAACACGACTGCTCCCAGTGTGGGAGGAGTTTAAAGGAGGCAGGAGCCCTAAAGAAGAAGGGGGGGGTCTGCTGGCTGCACCATCATATACTGTATGGATATGTACTTGTTGATCGGATCAGGGAGAAGGTTGTGTCATGACATGAGCCTTTTCTAGATTATTTTCTCTCAATGTCTCCCGTCCTCTCCTCCTACCCTCCCTTCCTCTCCCTCCTTCCTCCCCCCTCCTCTCTATTTTACAATGTTCATACATTATAATATTATAACAGTTCTATCTTTTTGTCTCTTTTTCTTAATTATTATTCATTTAATTTCACTGAATTACTTTTTAATACTTGAATATTTCTTTCTTTTTGCTTTGAAAACTGATATCCTGTGTTAGACTACCTGTAGTACCACCCCACACCAGTAGGGTACCACCATAAGTGTTGGGCTTGAGTTACCTGGCGAAGCTTCAGTTTTTCTTTCTAGAAATTAGTTTGTCTTCGTAACAGTGGAGTCTGGTACTTTGCACAATAAAATGCTGAGAATTATACAGTTAACTGTGTCTGCTTGTTATTTCATGTCCCTCTCTGACATCGATTGAAGTTCGTTGCTGTATCAAATCAAATCAAATCAAATTTTATTTGTATAGCGCATTTCTTACAAGATGTAACTCAATGCGCTTCACACAATGAAAATGTTCGGTCAATCAGTCAATCAATCAATCAATACTGACAGAGCCGCGAGCAGGCAAAAGTTAAAAAACCTGTATACTATGTAGCCAGGAAAAATTCCCTTGCAGCCCTCTACCAATAGAGCGACTACTAGCCAGTTTGCTTACCAGTACCCAGCGGTCCAGGGGAGGCCAGGACCACCGGCACAAAGCAAGCAAGCAAGGGCAAAAACCTGTACACCATGTATCCAGGAAAAATTCCTTGCATATTATCGGCGTACACATATATAATACAAATCTCAAAAACACGAGTATGGTGTAATGGCCTAGTGATCCTAGTTCTATAATGTCCAATGTCTCCCTTAGTATCAAAAGGCGACATTGAATAAGTAGGTTTTGAGGTCACGCTTAAAAATGTCCTGAGTTTTAGACAACCTCAGGCCCTCAGGTAGGGTGTTCCACAATCTAGGAGCATATATGCTAAAAGCTGATCCTCCAAATCTCTTTGTCCTAGCCTCTGGCACTATTAAAAGTTCCGTGCCACTAGACCGTAGGGGTCTAGCTGGTGTGTATCTTATGAGCATGTCCACCATGTAATTGGGTGCATCACAGTGAAGTGATTTATAAACTAGTAAAAGGATCTTAAAGTCTATTCTATGACTGACAGGGAGCCAGTGTAGTGATCTCAAGACAGGTGTGATGTGCGCTCTCCGTTTGGTCCTAGTAAGGACACGAGCAGCAGCATTTTGAACCATTTGTAGTCTATTTATCATTTTTTTGGGGAGACCTGTCAGGAGAGCATTACAGTAATCTAGCCTACTAGTAACAAACGCATGCATTAATTTTTCAGTGTCTGCCTGGGAGAGAAATGATTGTACCTTAGTGATGTTTCTTAGATGGTAGAAGGATGTTTTAATAGTGTTTTTAATATGAGTTTCAAAATTTAGATCTGGGTCAATTATGACACCAAGATTCCTGGCCTGACACTTAGTGTTAAGAGCTAGTGTTTTCAAGTGTGCAGATAATTTCTCTCTCCCAGTTTTCTCGCCAATGATCAATACCTCTGTTTTTTCTTGATTGAGTTGGAGAAAGTTTTGTGTCATCCAAATATTAATATCGGCAATACAGTCTATCAGGTGGTCGATCATCTTGTAGTCGTTGGGAGTTACTGAGATATAAAGCTGAGTGTCGTCAGCATAGCTGTGGTAGTTAACGCTATGCTTCTTGATAACAGAACTGAGGGGTAGCATGTATAGGCTAAAAAGCAACGGTCCTAAAATGGACCCCTGGGGAACTCCACAGGTTGTGCTATAATTTTTTGACTTATGGTCACCAAGGGCCGAAAGTAATAAATAATAATAAATAAGTAAAGGGCCAAAGTAATCACGGTCAGCCAGGTAAGTCCTGAACCAGTTTAAGACCGGACCTGAGAGGCCAACCCAGTTTTCAAGTCTCTCAATAAGTATGGAGTGGTCTACCGTATCAAAGGCTGCACTTAAGTCTAAGAGTACAAGAATCGAGAGTTTTTTCGAGTCTGCATTTATCCTAAGGTCATTAGTTACCTTAAGCAAAGCGGTTTCTGTGCTGTGGTATGATCGGAAACCTGACTGAAGTGGGTCATACCTATTATTTAGGACTAAGAATTCATGAAGCTGTCTATACGCTGCCTTTTCTAAAATTTTGCTTAGAAAAGTGAGATTGGATATTGGTCTACAGTTTTTTGGATCAGAAGGATCTAGGTTACTTTTCTTCAGTAAAGTAGAGCGCCATCTACTGGTGACAGTGTTGAACCTGTCTGCATGTGGCTCCTGTGATTAAATAAATGGCTGTGTTCGGAATAGCATACTAGCATACTACTCATACTAGATATGACGTAGATTTTGAGTATGTAGTACGTTCCGAACGTACAGTATGCAAGATTTGAGTATGCGAGAAATTTAGTAGGCGAGCAGTTATTTCCGGGAAATTTGAAGTCGGTTTTGATGGACACTATCTCGTCTCCTATTTCCCTAAATGCATTTCGCGTCCAGAATTGCAGAGTTGCGTCCAGGGTTGCCAGATGGGGCGGGTCACCGCCGAATGGGCTACTTGATTTTGAGGTTATAGAAAGTTTAGGCTGTAAATTGTCAATCCCATCTGGCAACCCTGTGCGCTTTCAGCCTCGTCAAACTGCGTCATACAAACTTGTCATACAGCTATTGTTTACATCGTCCGATAGCCTGGGGACCGAAAGCTTGCAATAAACATTCTTCTCTTTTTGCACATATTTGAGTGTGCAGATGCTGCTTTTTTGCACTCTATTTGATACTCTTCAGCTGCAGCACCCCAGCTAAGTCTGATCACGGATGAGCGGTGGTATTTTCACTATACTTGGAATTAACATGATGAAATGCATTCTTAGACATGACTACATCGTCATGATTACAAATATGCCACTTGAAATGCATGAAATCCAAGTTTATTTGTGTCTTACACACATGTTCGCCTAGTATTTGACTGTTTGTAGCCCAATCACGAATGATCCCAGTATTGTAGCTTCAGACGGACAAGTTGGTTGTAGTGCTTGTGTGACGGGGTGTATCTTTGCATGAATCACTCTCAGCTGGATGGCTCACGTTCATTTATTCTGTAGAAATAGTCCGGACTGTATATATAGACTATATATATTAACAATAACAATACAATGCATAGAAAAACAGCGCAACTGGAATACACGCATGCACACCACGTGCAACACATGGCTGCAACCTGACTGCTAGGTTAGCTGCGAGCGTGGTGCAAACTAGCGAGATGGAAAACCCAACCTCCTACAATACGGTCTACTAACTTTGGCAGAACAACAGACATACAATAGCACAACAATAATAATATTACCTGTAGAAAACATACAGTGCATCAATTTGTGGACACGGTTGCAGGGTCATCAGGCTAGATTCTAAAATGATGTTACACACGGACATTCACGTTAGCGCCATCATTGTTAACAACAGAAAACTCACATTAACAAACTTGTGATATGTTCCAAACTAAAATACTATAAATGGGGAAACTCAAAACAGCTATCTTACTTATCAAACATTCAAATAAAACATAGGTACATTGATAATCTCTCAAACGATATTCGATCTCAGACCCTGTAGAAAACGTGACCTACCCAGTCAATGTTTTCAGATGAACTGGGCAGGATCATGTTGCGTCCCGCGCTATGCACTGTACAGCTGTATTTACATTAAACCCCTAGAGGGCGCAGTTTAGCTCTATTTTAGCTATAATTTAACTGTACTTTCTACTCCGTTACACTTGCCCACGATATGTTATTGCTCATATATATTTATTTTAATCATGTTATTTTACCAACTGTTAAGACAACAATATAGTAAGCTAGTAAGCTAGTAGCAGTATGCCGAGCAGTGTCGACATCGATGGGGGTCTCCAATCGACTCCATTCAAAGTGATTTACGATCCCGCCCCTCTCTCCTGTCCGGACACATTTGAATTTTCACCGTAAGCCCCGGTAAAGCGACGTTATTAACCCGCAAAGAGTGTGCCCCGGGCACCATATTTGTCTGTGAATAACACCGGCTAGGAAGGTGGTAAAAACACAATACTACTTTGCTAACTTCACCATACGGTCATTTTGAGCCATCAACCACCCCGCTGGCACCCCGGGAAGTTATGTTTCGAACCCCGAGAGCATGCATAAATGTCTATCCGGAAAGAGTACACTCTCCTCGGCCGCTGCACGCGCCTCTCCTCGGTAACGCGGAGGAACGAAAAGCTTACAGCACCGTGTATTCCCAGGCGGTCTCCCATCCAGGTACTAACACGGCCCAACCCGGCTTAGCTTCCAAGGTCGGACGAGATCGGGCGTATTTATTTATTTATTTTTATTTTATTATCAAAAATACATTTCACAGATAATTTTTTCAGTTGGTTATTTACATTATTCACAAAACACATACAGATACGATACGTAAATAACACAGTGAGACATGACAGACAGCACAACACAAAATGTGGGACAGACATAGAATAGACAAAAGACGACAACAAAAAAGACCAAGTAGCATACCAGGTCTTATCTATGCCTGGCAGCCCTTGGTAAAATCATAAAAATCATAAAATCAACATAACAAATAAACCATACGCAAAATAATCCAAACAAAGAAACAATAAAGAATGCTGCAACAAATAAAGAAATGATAAAACAATAAAGAATGATAAAGCAAAAGATACGACACATAAAAAACACGGTGATTCATGACAGACAGCGCAAAAAGTGGGACAGACACAACCCTAACCCTAAACCTAAACCAGAATAGACAAAACCAACATGAGACCAAGTAGCATACCAGGTCTTATCTATGCCTGGCAGCCCTTGGTCAACTCAGAAAAATCATAAAACAAACATAAACACTGACTCAAAACCAAACACAGATACTAATCCTCTATATTAAAACCTAACATCCCTGATCCCGTAATAGTCACCAAAGTGCTATTATTGACAAAGTGTTTACAAAAATCTGCTTTCCCCAGTGTGTGCACTAACCTAACATCCTTTTTAAATAGTGACACAAACAAATCCCACACCCTGGTAACTTTCCCCTCATAATGTGCTACATTCCTCCTACATACAATTGCATACCTTACGTGACTCAACAAAAAATTAACCAAATCTACGTTCACTTCTTTCTTTTTTCCCACCACCCCAAACAATAACAATTCCTTCCATTCAATCTCATTCATGACGGTAACCCCACAGTGTACACTTAACAACCCCTTTACTTTCACAAATAAGACAGACAAACTTGGACATTCAACAAAAAAGTGGTCAAAATGTTCATCCCTCCCTTTACATACATCACATACCCTACCTACATTCCTATCCATTTGGTGCAATACGACATTTGTGTAAACCCTATTGTGCCTAATCTTAAAATCATTGTGCTCACATTCTACGCTATTATATTTCACACCCAAATTTGCCCATACCTTTCCCACATCAAAACCTTCAAAAACCCTTTCCGACACCTTCTCTGACGCTGGCCTCACCAACCCATCACCCAGTAAATCCATGTATATCCCTTTTGTTTTCACATCCTCAAACTTGACCTCTAAACCTTTCCTTTCTACCCTTAATTCTACCATCCTTTTTTCCTCACCTGCCTCTCCCTGTCCTAACATTAAAGTTTTCCATTCCCTACTTATACTGTCCCTAATTCTATTATACACTCCTGCAATCCCACCTATTCTTATATCCCTATTCACTGCCCTTATTCCCTGCACTATCTCCTGCTCTGTTTTGAAATTGTTCTCTGACACTAAATGTTTTACCTGTCTAAACCCTGCCTGTTCAAAGTGCTTACTAACTATCATCTTGCTATTATACTTTATCTTGGGGTTAAAAAAGATGGGCTGATTTAAAACCTCATCTTTCCCTACACACTTGTACCTTACCTGCTCTAAATATTTCCCCCATGCCTCAAACACCTCTCTATAAAACAGTGACATTCCCTCATACCGTGGTTTATTAAAAACCATTAAAAGACCATTCACACCACACACCCCATACCTGTGCAAATAATCCTCAAAGAAACCCATCCAACAATATTCATCCCTACCATACAAAAACTTTTTCACAATTTTGACCCTAAGTGCCCTTTTCTTCACCTCTATATCTATCAATTTTAACCCCCCATTCTTATAACTATTTATTAACACCCTGTGCCTAATTAGTGCCTGCTTGCTATCCCACAAAAAACTATTTATCACCCCATTCAATTATTTCGTGACCCACAAAGGTAAATCTAGTGCACTTAAAACATGGTTCACCTTTGATAGGATCAGGCAGTTTATTACCGTCACCTTCCCCCTTAGTTTCAGTTTTCTCCTTCTCCATGAATTCAGTGTTTGTTTCACCCTGTTCAAAATCCCTGTCCATGTTACATCCCTTGCTTCTTTTTCATTCACACCCACATTCACTCCTAGCACTTTTATCATTCCTTTTGCCACTTTCAAAGGTAAATCGCATTCACTCATGTCTACACTCCCTACACACAGTATTTCTGACTTCTCTACATTCATTTTGGCCCCTGATGCTTTCCCATATACTTCTAATAACTTGACTACTCTCTTCACACTATCTACGTCCCTAACTGTTATGTTTGTGTCGTCTGCATACTGATGTATTAAACTCCTCCCACCCCCTGGAATATGTATACCCTGAATGTGTCTGTCTGATTTTAACATCGTCGCCAGTGGCTCTGCTGTAATGCTATACAGCAGACTGGACAACGGACAACCCTGCCTAACTGATCTTTCTAAACTAAAACTATCTGTCAAAACTCCACTACACTTTACCCTACTCTTTGCACAACTATACAGTAACCTAATCCACTGAACTATCCTCTCCCCAAAACCAAACTTCTCTAACGTCCTAAACATAAACTCATGCTCTACTCTATCAAAAGCTTTATTGAAATCTACACTCAACACTATCCCTCCCTCTTCCTTCATGTGTTTCACTGTATCCCTGACTGACCCTATTGTATCCGCTATATCTCTCCCTGGTATGCTATACGTCTGAGTCAATGACACTATGGACCCTACTACTGACTTAATCCTATTGGCTAAAATCTTCGCTAACACTTTGTAATCTGTATTCAATAAACTAATCCCTCTGTAATTCCCTAACTGTAACTTACTACCCTTCTTGTATAATAAAGTAATTAACCCTGTTGCCATCGACTCACTAACCTTCTCTACCCTTTCCATTTCCTTATAAACCCTCAACAAAATCTTACTAAGCACTGCACTAAAACACTTGTAGAATTCACCTGGTAAGCCATCAGAGCCCGGGCTTTTGCCATTATTTGAGCTCTGAATGGCTAAGGTGACCTCCCCCTCTGATAAATCCCTATCACACCCTTCCCTGTCACTATCCGCTAACCTATGCTCAACTGTCCCCAAAACTTCTCCTACACTGTCATTGTCTACACTACCTTTTTTGAATAAATTCTCATAATACTCCTGCACTGTCTCCAAAACCCAAGATCGCTGTACCCCGTGAATTTGTGTTGTATATCCCCTATTTCCTTTTCTATCCCCTGTGACACTAAACATAAATCAATTCTACTCTGCTTCAAAACCCCACTAACTACCTGTCTTCTCGAAAACTCTCTCTTACTTGTGTTCCTAACTCTCCACACATCTATTACATTTCTCTGCTCTATCATTTCTAATAACCCCCTCCTAGCTGAATCTGTCTTAAAACTATCTACTCTATAAACATCCATCTTAGTGCAAAATACATTAAAGTCACCCACCAAAATACAATTCCCTGTGCAGTGCAAACCCAGTTCTACAAAAAAATCCCTCTTTTCAACCTCTCTATTTGGTGCATACACATTGATTAATCTAAACATAACATTATTTATATTAAATTCTATCCCTATTACTCTACCCTTCCCGTCATTCAAAACCTCTCTTACATTCTCTACCCTATTCTCTTTAATTAATATTGCTACCCCACATGATTTGTTTGTCCCATTATTTGCAAACAGCATACCCCTCCATTTCCCCTTGATTTCTGTCATTTTGGTGTCTGTCCACTTTGTCTCCTGCAGTATCAGAAAATCAGATGTGAAAGTCACCAGCACCTCCTCCAGCTTCTCCATATTGTTGAGCCCATTGATGTTTATGGAGGAAAGCGTGACCATTGAAAACAAGTGTAGGAGGATAAACATGTTTACTACCATTTTACTTTTATTTCTTGTTTCCCTCCGCTTTCTGCTGCTTTGACTTGCGCTTTAGTTTCCCCTCTAACAGCGCCCTCTTCCTCCCTCCCACTATCGTCAACAGCTCAGACTCGTCTTGCTCCCCGCACCCATCGTCACTGACACTTGTTAACATCTTTTCAGATGTTTTCGGGGGGGGGCTTACGGATACGGCCCCTCGCCATTCCGACTCGTTGTTCATGGGGGTTCCCTCCTTTGATTTGTTGCCTGCCTCTTGTGCTTCTTTCGGGCGCACGACTCTCGGGGGCAAAGGCTCTTGTTGGGAACCTCTCCCCCCGGTCGTCTGTGCGCTCCCTTGCAACTCCGATGCCTGGGTTACCCCCATAAAGCTGTCGAGGCTCGACCCCATGCCCCCCCCCCCACTCTCTCCTGTCAGTCCCGACCACCTCGTACTCTGAGTTTCTGACACAGTCTGAGCTGTCAACGATACTCCCTCCTCCATCCCCTCTTCCTCCTCTCCCTCGCTCTTCTCTTCCTCTTCTCCCTTTCCCTTCTCTCCCTCTCCCTTCTCTTCCTCTTCCCCCTTTCCCCCCTTCCCTTCTTCCTCCCTCTGTCTAAAAACAGTGGATGGACTCGTCACTACTTCCTCTTCCTCCCTACACTTACATTGGGATTCCAGGTCCCCACACCCCCTGCACTTGTTTTCAAAAGTCGCGCATTCCCTCGCATAATGCCCGCTGAGCCCACACCTTCTGCACCTGAACTCGGGACATTCCCGTAGGATGTGCCCTGGCTGCAGACACATCCTACACACCTTCACCTGTTTGTCATGAATCACCCGAAAGAAATCAGACCCATTGTCCGTCTCGAACTTGGTCGAGTACGGCAGTGACTTAACAACATCATTGAATTTCACCTTAACAAAACGTGTACCTTCGCAAATGCTGGTCCCCGGCCACATCCTCCTCTTTATCGGGGAGACCGCTTGCACCCCCCAGTCCGATAGTTTCCGTAAAATGTCCCCGTCTTTGGTGTAGACCGGCAGCCCGATGAAGGAAACCACCATCTCGTCCCCGCACAGCTCCCTCGCCATGACCCTCGTCTCCTTGATCTTGAAGCCGTCGAGCAGCCTCTCTTTCCCCTTTGGATGGCTCATCGTGACTTCGTATTTGTTTAATCTGATGTGATGCGACAGCCCACGACGAGCCCGCACACCTCCTTCGTCGCCCGGAGCAGCGCCATCATCGTCACCTTCTCCTCGCCGACCAGCTCCACCGCCACCGTCAACTCCTTGCTGTAGGCCGGCTCCTCTCTCTCCTCTCTCCTCTCTCCCTCTCTCTCCTCTCTCTCCGCATTCGCCCTCGCTTCCGCCGCCTGCTTCTTCCTCGCTATTCTCTCTCTCTCCTCTCTCTCTCCATCTCTCCCTCTCTGTCTCTCCATCTCCTCTCTCTCTCTCCCCTTCTTTCGCCATGCCGGTGTCCGTTTTCTTAGTCGTGTCGTCTGTCGTTCCGAGTTCTTTTACCATGTTTGAGCCGTCCGTGTACAAACAACAAACTAACAGCAAGCTGCTGGGGGAATAAACTCTTACACACTGACTCTCCTTTCACTCACACAAACTACGCAAATATTCAAACACCAAACTCTCATGCACACAACAATTTTCAAAACGCTCCCGCTGCTATCCCGCTCTACGACAGGTCGTATTCAGGCTAGTATGGCCGTGAGCAACAGGACCATGACCCTAAGCATCCATATGCCTGTGCCTGGAGCACTCTTGTTCATGGAACTTTATTATATAAGCACTCTATTTGTGGGTAGACTATGCACAAGGTGTCCTGGATGAAGGGAGAAGTAAAAATCGCTCTGAGAGCGCCGGAGCGCACACTGGGTGCAACGTCATAAAGGGACCAGGTAATTTGATTGGACAAGAGGCATTCCATGAGTGCTGATCATATTTCCAGGGCGAATTTACGAACGCAGCTAGCGAACAGAAGGCGCAAAAAATCGTCAGATCAGATATATAAACGTGTTATTTTGGTAAACTGGACACATTTTGGGAATATATGTGGTTACTTTCTCGCCTGAAAACATATTAAAACTTCATAAAATGACATGTTAACACTTGTAAAGCCAAAATTACATATTTTAGCTAATGGAGGTTTAAAATGGAGGTTTAAATTCGCCGCTCCCGGCGGATGCATAATGGTCGGCTGGTTTTCGGATACTACTATACTACAGTATTATTATGAATTTAGTAGGTAGTATGCAGTATATACTCATTGAGTATGCTAGTACGCTATTCCGAACACAGCCAATGTTTATCGGAGGAGAGAGGATGTGATGTCACCATGCCCTGAGCACTTCCTGTGCCCCCCTGAGACCACGCCCACCACTTCCTTATCATCTGTTGATGTTACCTCGATGGCGTTACCATGGAGATGTAATCTGTCAGAATATATCGACATTTATCCTCAAACTGACTCTAATCAAAGTATGGTTGCTTGCCTCTACCATGGAGAGGCTTCTATCACGCATGTCTGTGTTTTGATGTTTTCTGTTTCTAAATTTGGGCTGGGGTAGGTCGGAAGGACTTAGAGAGGTTGAAGATGCTTTTGACACTCGTTTCTAGGTGATGGGGATTAGTACCGCTCTCCCGCTGGTCTGCGCTAGAGAGGGTCACTAGTTTAAAGACTTCTGCCAGAGAGTCCAAATGTTAGTTCCTGTAAGGGGTGTCCATACTGTCCAATGAATCAGATCTTGGTAGGTGTGAAAGTCCTGTGGGGGGATTTGGGGGATGTGGCTAAGTTTCTCAATGGAGTTGTTTAGGTTGTTGAGTCTGGTTTTATGGTTATGAGGTAAATGGACAGAGTAGTTAATTTTAGGGACTAGGATTGTTTCCATTACTTAATTAGCAAATAAAGTAAATTAAACTATTAGAAAGTAAGCTTTACTTACCTATTATTGTGAATATATTTTTTTAAAGGTTGAAAAAGGCCAGGAAAATATGTTTTTAATTGATTTTTGTGGACAGAAATGTCTAAGCTAATTATTGTGGGAAGGTCTGGAATCGGTGGAATCTAAGTAATTGGGACTTTACTAGGCCTCTGAAGGTGTGGGGAGGATGGAAACTAGTTCGGTGGAGGAGGGAATGGGTATCAGTGTCCTTAAAAAACACTTTAATATCCAGTTTACCTGTTAGGGGGAAATTATTTCCTTTGAAGGTTGTGGTGTCTAGGAAATCAATGGAGTTAAAATCAAGGCTATGTTTGAGGGTAATGGATTTGTGGTGGGAATTTAGTATATTAGCGAATTCCTTGAATTCTTCCCTGTAGTAAGGCCAAATGCCCCAGATGTCGTCTAAGTGCCGGAGGTAGTAAGATGGTTTGAGGGGGCAGAGGGGGAGGATGGTCCTTTCCCATTCTGCCATATAGATGTCTGCCAGGGCTGGGGCAAATTTTTTGCCCATGGCTACTCCCTTGATCTGCAAGTAGGTTTGGCCATTGAAGTTGAAATCATTTTTGGTAAGTGCTATTTCCAGGAGTCTCATAATTTGAAAGTCCGGTCGACCCACTACCGGATTCTCCAATAGGCATTTGCGGACTGCCGCTAACCCTGGTGCAGTTTCGATGTTAGTATATAGGCTGTCTACGTCCATTGAAAAGAGTAGGTCATTGGGGCCCAACTGGGCTGATTTAACTTTGGCTATGAAGTCGTAAGTGTCTTTAACATAGCTAGAGTGAAGAGTAGCTAGGGGGTTAAGGAAATGATCAATATATTCTGAAATACCATAGGTCTCGCTGCCGCAGTCTGAGACTATGGGTCTGCCCGCTGGTATCTCAAGGGGCTTAGGCCACGAGGAAGGGGGTTTATGGATTTTAGGGAGGAGGTAAAAGCATCTGGCTAGTGGATCTACCTCACCGGCCAGGTAGCGTATTTGTTTGTCATTAATGTGGCCTGTGCCGTGTAATTCTGACAGTATGTCAAAGATTTCTAAGGCAGTGTTGGGGAAGATAGGTGCCGCTAGTTTTGTGTAATATTGTGGTAAATTTAATTGTCTTTCGGCTTCAGTGATGTATTGGTCTCTGTCCAAAACGACGACCACTGAGCCTTTATCTGCCGGTTTGATGATTATGTGTGGGTAATTTTGGAGTAATTTGAGGGCTGAGACTTCTTCTGGTAGTAGGTTGGGGGTTTCCCGGAGAAGGGGCATGGAGGAGATGGCTTCGTCATCCGCTTGCCTCAGACAGGATAGTAAATGGGGGAGTTGGGTGTAGGAAGGTTCCCAGGTGGATTTGGGTAGGAACCGGGGGATCTCTACTGTGTTTTCGGGGTCTTTATCAAAGAAGGCTATTAATTCTAGACGCCTGTGGTAGGAGAGAGCCTCCGTTTGTAATCGCGTGCGAGACCTCTTGGTTAAGTCGAGGGTGGGGATAAAGGAGAGGCTCCTTTTGAGTAGGGAAATTTGGGCTGGGGTAGGTCGGAAGGACTTAGAGAGGTTGAAGATGCTTTTGACACTCGTTTCTAGGTGATGGGGATTAGTACCGCTCTCCCGCTGGTCTGCGCTAGAGAGGGTCACTAGTTTAAAGACTTCTGCCAGAGAGTCCAAATGTTAGTTCCTGTAAGGGGTGTCCAATGAATCAGATCTTGGTAGGTGTGAAAGTCCTGTGGGGGGATTTGGGGGATGTGGCTAAGTTTCTCAATGGAGTTGTTTAGGTTGTTGAGTCTGGTTTTATGGTTATGAGGTAAATGGACAGAGTAGTTAATTTTAGGGACTAGGATTGTTTCCATTACTTAATTAGCAAATAAAGTAAATTAAACTATTAGAAAGTAAGCTTTACTTACCTATTATTGTGAATATATTTTTTTCAAAGTTGAAAAAGGCCAGGAAAATATGTTTTTAATCGATTTTTGTGGACAGAAATGTCTAAGCTAATTCTTGTGGGAAGGTCTGGAAGAAAGGGATGCTGCATGGCCTCCAGAGAGACATGTGACAAATTCAAACACTGCTATTGGTTCCTTATGGCCCTGCCTCTTTTTCTAAGTATTGCATCATAACTGGGGATGCATTGTGTGAATGTAAAAGGCCAATAATGGCTAGAGGCAACAAGGTGCCATAGATGGTTAAAGACAGTCACGAGCACATGTCTATGTGACCACAGCGCTTTGAGTTGCATTTCATGTACGAAAGGCGCTATATAAATAAAGCTTTACTTACTTTACTTACTTACACAGTCGTGACCACATACTGGCGCAAAGTGCTGCACGAGGCAAGAGACCAGCCTTAGCTAGCTAACTAACAACCACTTTGTACTTCATACATTAGCTAATAGAGTCATCGTTGCTTCTGTAGTCTACAGTTAAAATGCATTGCTTTAGATGTATTAATTACTAACTGGCTAATATTATTGAACATTTAAACATCGCGTTAGAACAGGCGGCCTGTCTAAACTAGCTAAAATCACAACTGGTGGCAACTGGACTTGAAACCATCTCATGTGGCTCAATTAAAAGCTTATATTCTTTAATTACTTTGACAGTGATTATCTGGCAGCATGTAAGGTCATAAACATCGTGTAGCTAGCTCTATTTCCTCACAGAACGCCTTAGATGTACTTACATAGAAGTGACTTCTTTCAAATCTGATCAACTGTCTGCGAGACGAACTGTGTCAGGTGATTTATAGGGCTAATCACCCCTGAGTATCACTGCGCACGTCATACAATTCTCGTGTCATTCATTGGTTCACAGAATACTGAATTCTATAAATATGTTATTTATTGAATACACGGGCAGCATTTTCGACTCAAAGGAAGTAAAACAAATGTCTTACTATACACTGTACACATACTCATTGTATAGTTATATAGTAGGCTATACAGTTGGGTAGGAGAGAGAACTACTTTTTGGTAGTATAACGGCGCAGTAATCACTACGACCACGGACATTTCGGGGAGAGCTCTACCTCCCCTTTTCATAATCAAGTCACATGCGATTTGCTCCAATCTAAAATATGTCCACTAGTTGGTATAGTCCGGTTAATATGTGAAAAAATAGTTCACTTTTTCATAAAAGCACAAAACTTGGTACACTTGTACAGTTTGGGGTGCTGAACATTTTCAGACGTGGAGCCCTCGCAAAAACTCCTCCTAGTGGCCATGGCGGGCATTTTCCTTTCCGCCATAGCCCAATTGTGTATTTTGCTTCATATCTCCTGAACCAAACATGATAACACAGAACAAATGATGTCTACCCCTATGTTTTGAAGGTCAATGATTAAAATGATACCATACACAACATCATGAAGTGTTCAGGTGGCCATGGCGGGCATTTTCCTTTCCGCCATAGCCGAATAATGTATTTTGCTTCATATCTCCTGAACCAAACATGATAACTTAACACTGAACAAATGATGTCTACCCCCATGTTTTGAAGGTCAAGGATTACAATGATACCATACACAACATCATAGTTGATAAGATGAATTACATACTGTATTCATTACAGTAATTGTCACTCAATATTTAATTTAATGTTTTCTTGTGCTACCCGAATTAAGAAATGAAAGTACCGTATTTTCCGCACTATAAGGCGCACTTAAAAGTCCCAAAAAAATAAAAATAACGACAGTGCGCCTTATAATCCGGAGCGCCTTATATATGGATCAAAATGTAAAAATTACATGACCAATATTTTTTTTAAAATAATAATACAATGTTTCAGTACGACTGGTAAACTACAAAGCCGCACCCCTTGCAGCATTACGGTAATCAGTAAACACCGGTGTTGTGCTTACTCACAGTCCCACACCACAAGACCCCAAGTAAAGAAGACTAAACAGAGTTTCCGAGGGAACAAAGTGAGATTCTTGGTGCTTTCAACTTGAAGTTTTAAAGTACCCACTCGATATAATAAACAACAGTTTAACGATCACTAAACACTTATCATTTGTGTATTGGATTCATTATTCTCGTTTGCCGGAGGCTACCGGTAAGGGAGGGTTGATTTGTAAACATACTTTCGTTTTAGCTCGTGTTCAAAAGCAAGAACTGTGTGTTCATCTAGTTATGTGTAGTTATGTGTTTTTAGCATGTCGATGTTCTCCCAGTATGTTGTCATGTTATTAAAATACAGTTTAGACCTTCGTAGCGATGTGTTTTGTTAGCTGTTAGCCGCTAGCAGCGTTTGTTGTGGTTTGGTCAGTCACTTTTCTCCCATTCAGTGTTTGAGATGAACCAACATTCAAATACGCCTGTCGTGTTCAATCTTTCTCTGATTTGAATGTATGACACATCATTTGAAAGCTTACAATCTGTAGTTTAAGCATGTGTAAAAACTGAAAAAGTACGTTGCACATTTCACCAGGAGCTGTCACATATTGGTTGTTGGTTATAATTGTATAGCCTATTGGTTGTTTTCTGGTGTTGTTTTGCTCTGTTTGTAGTCTACTTGATGTATTTTTATCAGCTGTTAAATCACCACAGCGGTTAATCCACTAATAGAGATAATAGCAGATTGAAAATGCTTGTAGCTAACTACTCTATATCTCGTGGTTGCAGCTATTGCGAATTGCTATTCACGCGAGTCAGCTGTGAATCACCGCAGGTCCTTGACGCTTGTTGCAAAAATGGATGACGAACGGCTGATACTTGAGGTGGAAAAATATATATTTTTGACAGTGGAGCAGGTAGAACGTTGATGGTGACAACGCTCAGGTGGAGCTTGGACAACGGGAAGTTGACACAACACCGATGGAGAGGTGACGCAACGCAGTAGGTGGAGCTTGGGCGTAACGCAACCCCAGTCAAACGTTTGACTGCAGTATCTATTCTATGCGCCTTATAATCCGGTGCACCTTATAATCCGGTGCGCCCTGTATATGAAAACATTTCTAAAATAGGCCATTCATTGAAGGTGCGCCTTATAATCCGGTGCGCCTTATAGTGCGGAAAATACGGTAATAATCAAATTATGTGGAATGTTTTTTTTTTTAAATCTTGTTATATGTATTAAGATGTACAGTAGCATTAAACTAGAAGACATGTTTTGATGCTGCTTATGATTGCATTCCGTAGTCCCTCTCTGGTCCGTCTCATCAACATCATTTGTTTTGATGTAGCCAAGATCAATGGGAAATGCCTGTTTTTGTGGAAAAGCACATAACAGAGCTGAACATGGATTCTGGATGGACATACTGCATCTAATTTCCTCTGGATGTTCAAAGGGGAAAGTGAAATGTGTGGTTACTTTTCCCCAGAAATTGATGTTCTGAAGTCAATGTTGTGCTTGTATGAAAGATATGATTTGAATTCACTATGTTGGCTGATAAGGATAATGGAAGGAAGTTTAGACAGTAAAACTACATATACAGTATGTTACCTATGGTTGCCAGCCAATGCCCTCTTACTACTGAGTCAACTCTCTTTATTTGTGACAACCAGACTAGTGCAGAACACAAGAGGCAGATGGAGAGTAAAACCCAAAGCTGGGTGTATTTATTGATTCCGGGGAATAGGGGCAGAGCTTCTATGAAGCAGGCAGATCAGGTGGGTCAGCAAGCAGGGCAGGCAGGTAGAGAGGGCAGGCAGGGCAGGGCAGTGCAGGCAGAGAGGGCAGGCAAGTTCACTCCAAAGTGCTCTTCAGGTAGCTGCTCCCCTCTCACAGGTAGTAGAGGAAGTCATCCAGGTTCATGTTGGGCTCTCTGTGGATGCTCTGTCCCACCAGGAAAGCAAGCTTGTGGGCGAGGAGGGGCACGCACACATGCAATGACATTTTTATCAAGTCACTGAACACTGAAGTCACTGATGCTGTGGGGATGCTAGAATTGTCCCCATTATGATAAAATCCACCATCCCCCCCTGATTTTCTTTTACAACTTGAGTACTGTGCATACTGTATAGCAACGGTAAGATGAAAGTCTGCCAACCAACAAAAGAAGTATATTGTTGTGACATTTCTATGGATAGGATGGTTGAAGCTCATTTAATGGATAGTGGCAAGCACACAATAAGAATGTGACCTGCTACCCATTCTGAGTGAGAGTACGCAGGTGCCTGAGGCGGGGAATGTTTCTCCCTGGGTCTGAAGAGGGGAGAGAGGGAGAGAGGGAGAGAGGGAGAGAGAGAGAGAGAGAGAGAGAGAGAGTGAGAGAGTGGCTGTTTGTCTTGTGATGGAGTGAAAGGCAGCTGAAAGGGGAGTGAGTGAAAAGCAGGTCCCTCTAGTACACCGAAGGGATGGAGAGAGACAGGACAACAGAGGGAGACACTAAAACAAGAGAGAGAGAGAGAGAGAGAGAGAGAGAGAGAGAGAGAAAACAGAGAGAGGGGGATGGGGAGAGAGGGCGGGCGGGGGGGGATTCATTTATGTTTGACCTGCACCCAAGGATATCATTTTGATGTCTTTCATTTGGATTGAACAGGAAAGTAGTCAGCCTCAGACTGACCGGAGTCAACATCACTCAGGGACGGAGGAGGAGAGACAGGAGGGACAGACAGAGGAGAGACAGGAGTGACAGACTTTCTAAATGTTGATTTTCGGCCAACTTTGTAAAAAAAAAGATCAGATAAAGATTGGGTAATCAGTAAACGCGTATCAAAATAAATGAAGAAGGATGACACAGAGGAAGGCAATCAAAGGAAACAAGGAGTGAAAGACAGATGGTGGTTCAGCTCAACGAAAGGAGAAGACTTTGATTGTTTTCCATGTTATGGGCAACAAGAGAAGTTGGGAACGTCAGGAATATGTCTCCTATCGACTCCTATCGCCTTGTGGGAATTCTGATGTGTTTTCTCCCTCTCCAAGGTACAGTAAACAGCAGCTATACATAGATTTGTTTTATTATGTCCTATGACCCTCTTTCTTGCACATGAAGGCAAAAAGGTATTGTGGAGTGTGAAGGGGGAGTACATAGATAGATACACGTTCAAGAGTTCAGCAGCTGACAGATAAGCCACAGCGTAGCCGAGGAACATTCTACTTCTGAAAAACTGTGTGCAATGATAGTGATTGCAGTGGGGGAAACTCAGTAATTTTTTTATCTTCACCTTGACTTTACAAATTAATTCTATTCCTTTACACGACATAACATTGTTATGTGTTTAACATGATCATACTTTACCTCAGTATCTACTGACGATCCGGGTTCCAAAGCTCAATTCTCTCATTGATATGAACATGTGTTAAAGTGAGGGTTACATTTACATTTTTACATTTACATTTTTGGCATTTAGCAGACGCCTTATTCCAAAGCGACTTACAATCAATACATTTGAATACTAAGCAAGTGAATCATCAATCCACCATTCGTAGCTGGAAGAGTAATCCAGCTCAGGCCCGGGGCCATTGATAGAAGGAAAAACCTTCTTCTATCACCTTCTTCTAAACCTAGACTTCTTTTTTTTTGGACACTGGAGAAACAGAGAAACAGTACAAGGGGGCAATAGAAGTTCTTAGGGACACAGTAGAGGGGAAAAGCGGGTGTCTTCAGGAGACGCAGTGCTGAGGGGCAGAAGATGTCTCAGGAGGAGCAGTTAATGTGTGCCAGATCGTAGCTTCAGCTTACCGTAAAGATACGCTTCCAGCTCCCCTACCTATTTACTACCCTGCCTGTACCTGCCTCCTACTTACCCCTGTTTTGCCTTTACCTCCCCAGTACCCCTACCGGACTCCTGCTACCTGCCCTCCTGCCTGCCTTACCTACCTGCCCTCTTGCCTGCCTGCCCTACCGGCCTGACCCCTGCCTGCCTAACGACTACTCTTCCTGCCTAGCCCCTGCCTGCCTGCCGACTACCCCTCCTGCCTAACCCCCCTGCCTGCCTGCCGACAACCCCTCCTGCCTAAACCCCCTGCCTGCCTGCTGACTACGCCCCCTGCCTGACCCCCCGCTTGCCCTACGACCATTCTCTGCCTACTCCCTAAAATAAATCATACTTTATTTTACTTTAACCTGTCTCTGTCTGTGTCTGCGCTTGGGTTCCCTATCTGACCGTAACAGGGAGTCACCGTTCCCACACTAGCAGGCTCAGGAACAGCTTCTTCTTCCCTGCAACTGTTACTCTGCTGAACCCCCCCCCACCCTCCCTCCACCCCCCAACAAGAGGAACATGATCTCCCAGTATCAGTGTACCCCCTCCCCCCCCATACCTCTACTGGCTGCACACTCAGGACTTCAATGAAACTGTTTGTTGCACTACTGCTTGTTTACACATACCATATTTATTATGGTTATAATTATTGGTCTCCAATTATACAACTTACATTACATGTAACATACCTCAATACCTATTGCCCTTGTTCAGCTGTACATATCATATTGATATTCATCTCATGTATGTGTTATACTAATTTATTTATACTCACTGTAATACCTTACACTGTAATATCATGCACTGTCTATAATATCATGTCTTTTTGCACTATGCCACTATTTGCACTATCTGGTTAGATGCCAAACTACACTTCGTTGTCTCAGTACTCTGTACAATGCAATGACAATAAAGTTGAATCTGAGTTGCAGAACGCACACATAAGGTTAGTAGTAAATATCACAACTCGTGAGCTTAGAATGATAAGGTTCTATCTCCGTTTAGGGTAGTTCAGAGATATTGAGCGTCAAAGTTTTTACATTCCATTATGTTCTGTGAGATGGAACCGTAGTATTTTATTAATTAGTATAAAAAAAAAATGTATATAAAAAACAACAACACCACACAGGCATTAATAAACACCTAATGGATCAGATTATGTAAAAAACTACATTTTGATAACAAAATTAGATAGAACCTTATAATTCCAACGACACAAACTGTTGGACTCTATGTTGTAACAGCGTTCTCTAGTGGGAAGAGGTAGTCTCAGTTGTGAATGAACCCAAATGATACCATCAATTATATTATTTTTTAGATCTTTTCAAACAACCAAGTCATGATACACACATGATCAAATGTATAAGCCACATGATGTAGCCAAAAGAACACACATCTTGCATCACGCAATTGAATGTATGGCTCAGGGAGGTTGGCGGAGGTAGACATCGGAGGACGGGCTCATTGTAATGTATTGGATGGAATAAAGAACCGTTCCCTATTCCGTTCCATGCATTTCAATGAGCCCCATCCTCCGATGTCTACCTCCACCAGCCTCCACTGCTATGGTTATATGACTTCGTTTTGTAGGTCATTCAAGTTCATGTACAGATATTACTGACGGGAAAGGCATCTTGGTATTACCATTATGGGATTACTCTGGTAGAGAACACAGGGATTACATTGAGGGCCAGAGAAGGATAGATGAGAAGGTAGTGTATGCTCCCTGCATGCAAACTCAAAAGATGAAGAGCTCCATTGTGCGGGTATTGATCCATTATATTTTAGTAAGAGAGGAATATGAAGCAGATGGAGATTGGATGGTTGGAGGTTGATCAATGGGGGACATAAAATGGGATTGAACCATGAAGCGTGTACTGTGTTGTTAGTAAAACAATCAAAGCAGGTGCATTTACACTTTACAGTGAATAATGTATGTTTACGTGGAATGTGTAATTGTATGTAAAATAATGTTGTTTTTTCTTCCTTCTCTCCCTCTTCCCCCCTCCCTCTAAAATCACTCCTTTCTCCTTCCCCTCTTCACATTCCTCCATCTTCCATCTTCCTCTCATTTCCGACTGTCTCTCTGTCTCTCTGTCTCTCTGTCTCTCTGTCTCTCTGTCTCTCTGTCTCTCTGTCTCTCTTCCTCCCCTTTGTTTCTCCCCCTAATTCTCATCATTATCCTACTCATCCTAAACAACATCCTTCTACCCTCCTCCCCTCTCCCCCCCCCCTACTCCCCCTTCTCCCCTCCTCCCCTCTCCCACCTCTCCCCCCTCCCCTACTGCTCTCCTCCCCTCTCCCACCTCTCCCCTACTCCCCTACTCCCCCTACTCCCCCTCCCCCCCCCCCCCTCCCCTCCTCCAGAGTGTTCCCACCCCGGGGCCAGGGCTCAGGCGGAGGACAGGTTGTTGAACACTCTCTTCAGCCGCTACAACAAGCTAGCGCGGCCCGTGGCTAACACCACTGACGTGGTCAGCGTACGCTTCGGCCTGTCCATCGCTCAGCTCATCGACGTGGTGAGGGACAATGACCCATTGATTTCACTCCTGTGATATTGACATTTACACTTTTTTGACAGACACCTTTATTCAAAGCAACTTACAACAAATATATTTGTCTAAGTAAGTGAAACGTCTATCAGTCATCACAAGAAAAAGTAATCTATGCTAGGACAGAGGTCGCAGGTCGCAATTAGCTAGCTATGTTTTCTGTCTCACACTTTATCTGATTCAGTCAGATGGGCGTGGCATACTATGCTAGGCTGGCAGAATATAGTGTAACCGCATTATAAGTAATGAAATGCTTGACATAAACTATACAACAGGGTCAATAACTGGGGAAGGTTAATCCACAATGCATTTTCGTATTCACACTTAGTGTATATTATCATCATAGCATAGTAGCCTATGTATATCAGGCTATAATTAGGTGGTACCTTCCAGGCCCGTGGTCCTAGGGTACTTCGTAATATCATAGCTTAGTATATCATGTGTTCAACTTGGCCCATATTAGGTGAGTGGTCTACCCCCCTGTCTGTCAATCTCACCCCATTTATGGTTATGGGGGCATATCTGTAGGAACACGCCCCATTGCCGTTTGCGGTTATATACAGTATATATATATATATTATTATTATTTATTTTTATTTTTATTGATATGTGATATGATGCATGATCATCATACTAGAGATACAGATGACTTTAAGACAGGGGGAGACTGGTGGAGGTAGAAATCGGTGGACGTGCTCAGTGTAATGCATGAAACATGTGTTGATACTGTTCCTGAATCCGTTCCATGCATTCCAATGAGCCTGTCCTCCGACTTCTACCTCCACCAGCCTCCCCTGCTTCAGGGATCCTACGTTCCCTTACTATAATGAATTGGTGTGGTGCTAATAGTACAGTATGACAGTTGAAACATGTGACCTTTCTTTTCGAGGGGTACCATGAATTTGCACTTTATCAGTCATTTAAGACCGTGATCATACAGTACATATCCCCTTCCAACAGCCAACTCGTGAGCTTAGAATTATAAGGTTCTATCTCCGTTCAGGGTAGTTCAGAGATACTGAGCGTCAAAGTTTTTACATTCCATTATGTTTTGTGAGATGGAACCTTTGTATTTTATGAATTACTAACTCAAAAATGTCAACATTTTAAAAATAACACCACACAGGCATTAATAAACACCTAATGGATCAGATTATGTAAAAAACTAAATTTGGACGATAGAACCTTATAATTCTAACGTCACGAACTCTGTCTCATTGTTCTTTCTCTCCAAGGACGAGAAAAATCAAATGATGACCACAAATGTCTGGGTGAAACAAGTGAGTATCTCTCCATCGAATCATTATGGATACTGTCGACAATAGGGTTAGGGTTAGGGTTAGCAGTTTTTGGGCAGCGATTTGGTGTCGAGGTGTCTGTTTGTTGCCATACTGTAACTGTTGGCTCTGCTACTTTCAGGAGTGGTACGACTACAAACTGAGGTGGAACCCTAGAGAATATGAAAACATCACGTCCATGAGGATCCCCTCACAGCTCATCTGGAGACCAGACATCGTTCTGTACAACAAGTACGTTTAGGTTTTCACCCCAAAGTGTCATTATTGATCCACTATAGCCCCCGACTTCCAGGCTACCCACCACCCTCAAATACATGATAGTATATACATATCAGGGAAGGCTGGTGGAGGTAGCTGATGCCTCAACCAGCTTCCCCTAATAGACATTAACTCCATCCAAATACCCTATACATGCTATACATATATATTCCATCCACATACTACCCATGGAGTTAAGATACTCTACCTCTCCATCTGCATACAATCTCACTCCAATCGAATCGTGCTTGTAGCTTGAATGTACAGTACATGTCGTGAGCTTAGAATTATAAGGTTCTATCTCCGTTTAGGGTAGTTCAGAGATATTGAGCGTCAAAGTTTTTACATTCCATTATGTAAGAGATCATCCCCTCCACCTCGCTGGTCATCCCGCTGATCGGCGAGTACCTCCTCTTCACCATGATCTTCGTCACCCTCTCCATCATCATCACCATCTTCGTGCTCAACGTGCACCACCGCTCGCCGCGCACGCACACCATGCCGCGCTGGGTGCGCGCCGTCTTCCTGGACGTCGTGCCCGGCGTCCTGTGCATACGGCGTCCTCCTCCGGCCGTGGTCAAAGTGGTCAACGGCGGGAAGCTAGTTGAGATGATGCACACCAGGGTCGGCCGCGGCGGCGGTGGGGGGGGGGACAGCGTCTGGGGCGGCGGTGTGTGTTCTGGGCCCGGGGACGGGGGGGCCGGGGACGAGCCCTACTTCTCCCCCTCCACCTCCTCCTCCGCCACCTCCCCCCAGGGTGCCCCCCAGGACAGCTTGGCCCATTCGTCCTCTCTCTCCCTGGGTCGGCGCACGGCGGAGGCCCCCCTGGTGGGGCTACCACAGCAGCAGCAGCAGCAGAAGCCTCCGGGTCTGGGCGGGTCACTCTCCTCCAGCCACAGCCAGTACATCATCCTCTCGGAGGAACCCCCACCACCAACCCACTCCTCCTCCTCCTCCTTCTCTTCCACCCGGCCAGGCTGCTCCCCACCTCCCCTCCACCCCCACCTCCATCGGCCCAGAGAGAAGCACCACCACCACCACCACCACCACTGCCAGGCCAGGCCGAAGCCCCGTTCCCTCAGTGTGCAGTATGGCCTGGGAGAGAGAGAGAGGCCCCAGAGCTCTGTCCGCGGTCGCTCTCGCAGCATCCAGTACTGCAGCCTGCACGAGGAGGCCTCCAAGGTAATGCATGGATGCTGGTTCAGGACCCCAGTTTAGAGGTGTGTCTGTGTGTGTGTGTGTGTGTGTGTGTGTGTGTGTGTGTGTGTGTGTGTGTGTGTGTGGGTGTGTGTGTGTGTGTGTGTTTGTGTGTGTGTGTGTATGAGTGTGTGTGCGTATGTGTCGGAGGGTCAGCAAAGGTAGAAGACAAATATCAGCTTGTCCCCCCCAAAAATCGAAAATGCTCATTCTATTCTATTCTATTCTATTTTCATTGTATTTCATCGCAGAGCTTGAATGGTAAAAGCCTCAGTAAGCCACAGCCTCTCTCCCAGAACCAGCCCCACCCCCTGGGGGAGGAGAGGAGGCGGAGCTGTCCTGTCCTGTGTAGGCGTCACACAGGAGGCGGCGGGGGTCCATAACGGGCAGATGTCACCAAGGCTGGAGGCTCCAGCAACTCTGGGGACGCCCAGGGTCTCCTCTCCCTGTCCCCCTCCCTGTGGAAGGCTGTGGAGGGGGTGCAGTACATCGCTGACCACCTCCGAGCCGAGGACATGGACTTCTCTGTAGGTTTTGATTGATTGATTGATTGATTGAGAATGTTTATTTTGGTCAATTCATAATACAGATATTAAACATTAAAAACATTAAAAACATAACAAATTTACACAGTCACAATGCGTAACACCAGGACCAAAAAGGTGTAGGCTGAAGCCATGGCTTATTGCGCCTACCCTTTTTACATGTATGGTTTTTCCCCATGAGTACATAATCAAAACATTGCAACTTTTATAAACAAAATTTCACTTACGCATCTTAACAGAAAACTCAAAAGTACCAAACAAAAAACTATATTAATGCGCCTACCCTTTTTACATTAGGTGGATGAGTGACTGAATAAGAATATGGTTGACTAATAACAGTATGGTGTATGTTTTGTGTTGCACGCTAACATGCTTTGGAAGAGAAATCAATTCGTTCACAACCTTATGGGTTCTGTGCTGTTCTACGTTAAAAAACTAGTTCTAGTGCGAACGTGGGAGCTGGTGTTAGGGGGGGGCGTGTCTGTAATATTAGTGCTCATTTTAAGGCCAGAATTGTTCAGTGTTCACCTGACCGCTATTCAGCCCACCTGAGTGCATGCGAGACAGCGCCCCCTAGCCTAGGACTGTGGTAATTTCACCTGTTACTGCCGACGCAAACTAAACAATACACCTGCGTTTGGACCTGCTTCCGTTATATGCCGGCTGAAAATAGAGCCCAATCATTTTTACTGTCTGTATGAAATGTGTATTTAATGATTGACCATCTATGTCACACACACACACACACACACACACACACACACCATAAATGATGCCAGTGAGTTCATGATGTGGCTACCTTTTTCAAGGTCACATGACCACTACAACAGAGTTAAAACCGGTTCACATAATAGGAAACATTATGATCATAATAACAGAACTAATAATCAACATTGTCTTGTCTTATTCTCTGACTGGATTGAGACACTGATGTATTGTTGTGTCCGTTGCCTTCCAGGTCAAGCAGGAGTGGAAGTATGTCGCCATGGTGATCGACCGCATCTTCCTCTGTGTGTTCATCTTGGTGTGCATCCTGGGGACCGTCGGCCTCTTCCTGCCTCCTTGGCTGGCTGGAATGATCTAGAAACTCCATTCCTTTACTCAGTACTCAAGTTGGAAAAGACAATCAGGGGGGATGGTGGATTTTATCATATGGGGACAATTTTAGCATCCCCACAGCGTCAGTGACTTGGTAAAAATGTCATTGCATGTGTGCGTGCCCCCTCCCTCGCCCACAGTATATTACTCAATATGCAGAAAACTAAATGTTGAAATAGCAGTAATGCCACGTTCATTGATAAAATGACATAAGGGATGGAAAGGGGGGAGGGCAGTTTTAGAAGGGGGATGATTTTGACTGTTTTTATTTCAGGGGGGCCATGCCACCCCCCCTCAACTTGAGTGCTGCCTTTCCTTATCTCTTTGTCTCCTACTGTTCTTCTGCACTGACCTTATAGACCTGAACAGATTAAAACCATCAGCTGAAAGTCGTCCTCCCTCTTGTCTTCTTCTGTCCTGTGTTTCCAGGTCAGTATCGTGAGCTTAGAATTATAAGGTTCTATCTCCGTTTAGGGTCGTTCAGAGATATTGAGCGTCAACGTTGTTACATTCCATTATGTTTTGTGAGATGGAACCTTTGTATTTAGGATATGTAGATAGAGAGAGGAGGACCCTGCTGCTTTAGATCATTGGGACGCACCTGGACTGGCTGTTGATACACAGGATATATTGAGGTCCATGAGCTATAAATAACAAATAAATGGCCAAAAGGACATTCTGAAAGTAAGTGAAATGTGTTCAAAAAAATAATATGAAAACTAACTTGCCCTCATAGCTGGTATTGCACTTTTGGGCTGAAATAACCTCAATTAAATCTCTGACACAGTTTTTCCCATTCCTCCGTGCAGAATTATTCCAGATGTGTGGTGTTTGAGGGGTGTCTTGCATGCACAGCCCGTTTCAAATCACCCCACAGCATCTCAATAGGATTCAGATCCGGGCTTTCACTTCAGCCGTTCCAGAACTCTCCATTTCTTTCTTTTGAGCCGTTCGTTGGTGGATTTACTGGCATGTTTTGGGTCATTGTCATGTTGCATGGTCCACATCTGCTTTAGCTTCAGTTTTGCATGGTCTCACATTTTCCTCAAGCACCCTGTGATACAATATAGAATTCATGTTTCGATACTGGATTCTGATTGGCTAGCAACAGTGGTAAACACCCCCAACTCCCTTCAGTTCAGCTCCGACCGCATTTCCAGTATCAATGCGCCTCCCAATCAATCTGATTAAGAACACCTGTGCTGACTCCGCCCACTGTTTAGCCAATGTCAGTCGACAAATCTGGAGTGTCATTCCAAGGCACCAATCACGAACAAGTTGGCTCAAAGCCAAGTGAATGTGGCCAAGCCTACAATGCAATCGTTAATGTTGTTTTATGGGACTATATTCTGTGGCGGAAGGATATATGTATTCTGAAATGATAGAAGTTGTGGAACAGCAGTCAGTCTTCGTCAAACGAAGAATTGAGAGAACGTGCTGGTATAGAGATGGTAAGTAAGCACGCAGATCAGAAAGAGAAGATGGAAGTACATCGGCCACGTGTTGAGGAAAAGCCCGGATGACCATCAACGCACAGCCCTCAGATGGACCCCTGATGGACGAAGAACAAGGGGGACGCCCCAAAGAAACCTGGAGGAGAACCGTCGAGAGGCAGCGGGACATGCCGGGTCTGAGACCCCGGGAGGCGGCGGCCGCTGTGGCGAGGGACAGAGACCGGTGGCGAGAACCCGTCGGAGGCCCTACTCTTCACACCCGAAGAACAAGGACCTAAGTCAAGTAAGTCAAGAAATGATTAATGATTGTAAATACCGTATTTTCCGCCCTATAAGGCGCACCGGAGTATAAGGCGCACCTTCAATGAATGGCCTATTTTAGAATTTTTTTCATATACAAGGCGCACCGGCTTATAAGGCGCACCGGCTTATAAGGCGCATAGAATAGATACTGCAGTCAAACGTTTGACTGGGGTTGCGTTACGCCCAAGCTCCACCTACTGCGTTGCGTCACCTCTCCATCGGTGTTGTGTCAACTTCCCGTTGTCCAAGCTCCACCTGAGCGTTGTCACCATCAACGTTCTACCTGCTCCACTGTCAAAAATATATATTTTTCCACCTCAAGTATCAGCCGTTCGTCATCCATTTTTGCAACAAGCGTCAAGGACCTGCGGTGATTCACAGCTGACTCGCGTGAATAGCAATTCGCAATAGCTGCAACCACGAGATATAGAGTAGTTAGCTACAAGCATTTTCAATCTGCTATTATCTCTATTAGTGGATTAACCGCTGTGGTGATTTAACAGCTGATAAAAATACATCAAGTAGACTACAAACAGAGCAAAACAACACCAGAAAACAACCAATAGGCTATACAATTATAACCAACAACCAATATGTGACAGCTCCTGGTGAAATGTGCAACGTACTTTTTCCGCTGCTAGCGGCTAACAGCTAACAAAACACATCGCTACGAAGGTCTAAACTGTATTTTAATAACATGACAACATACTGGGAGAACATCGACATGCTAAAAACACATAACTACACATAACTAGATGAACACACAGTTCTTGCTTTTGAACACGAGCTAAAACGAAAGTATGTTTACAAATCAACCCTCCCTTACCGGTAGCCTCCGGCAAACGAGAATAATGAATCCAATACACAAATGATAAGTGTTTAGTGATCGTTAAACTGTTGTTTATTATATCGAGTGGGTACTTTAAAACTTCAAGTTGAAAGCACCAAGAATCTCACTTTGTTCCCTCGGAAACTCTGTTTAGTCTTCTTCTTTGGTCTTGTGGTGTGGGACTGTGAGTAAGCACAACACCGGTGTTTACTGATTACCGTAATGCTGCAAGCGGTGTGAGTGTCCGAATTGAACAGTTGGGTGAGTACGGCATCCATTCAGAGCACATGATAGAATAACAATAGCATGTAGTGCCGAGAGACGGGAGTCGGAGGCGGCGTATTAAATGTCACAGCTAGACGTTTATTGACAGACATGAACCAGTTGTTATCACACACTTAAAACAGGAACTAAAACTCAGTACCACCCACTTAACCCTCCGTACGGAACAATACTCCCAACTATTAGTTCCGGGGGTGAATTATGTTAACCCACCACAAGCATAGCATTCGCGGAGATTCCAAGATGGCGGCCGTCGTTTACTGATTACCGTAATGCTGCAAGCGGTGCGGCTTTGTAGTTTACCAGTCGTACTGAAACATTGTATTATTATAATAAAAAAAAATATTGGTCATGTAATTTTTACATTTTGATCCATATATAAGGCGCACCGGGTTATAAGGCGCACTGTCGTTTTTTTTTTTTTTTTGGGACTTTTAAGTGCGCCTTATAGGGCGGAAAATACGGTAAATGAATTTAATGTTACAACTTACAACTGTGTCTTTTTAAATAATGTTACATCTGTGTATTTTTTATATTATGTGGTAGCTTTTGTAGAAAAGCAATTAACCATTCGAGGGCAGGGGGTTGTGGAGACATTTACCACTGGTACAGGGTACAAGATTCAAGATTCAAGAATGCTTTATTGTCTGTCACAGAGTGACAGAAATTCTCCTTTGACAGGCAGAAGTGCAGCTCAAGAATACAGTTTCCACATTAAAACACACATAGGTCACATACATTAATACATACAATAAAAATTAAAAACAGACAGATATAACAGTGTTTATGTAGTGCCTATTTAAAAAGTCTAGTCAAACTAGGGCTGGTCAAACAATCAACATTTCTTTTTCGATAATCGCAAGAATTAACGATCAATTATCTATTAATTGATACGCTTTTTTGAGCTTTTTTTTCATTTTTCATTTCATTATTATTATTTTTTTAATCAAATCCCTTCCCAGACTCATACACATCTACAACCCTCTTTCTGCAGGCCTCAGAGAGCTCGATTTATCTCTCCATGGTGACACCACTCACTTCAACAATCAAGAGCAAACCAAACTAAATGTCTGAGGTTTAAATAAGACAGGCTCCTCCAAAATCCTCTCTAACAATGTTCTAATCATTTACACACAGAGTAGCAATACACAAAGTAGCAATACATGTGGGGGGTGTCTTGTTTTTGCTCACAAGAAAATTGCATTTCCATTAATTCCATTTTACAAATAGATTAAATATTTAAGAAAATAATAATTTCTGTTTCATTTGATTAGTTATATTACCTCCATCCATCAATATTGTTCAAATGAAAATCAAATGTCCATATCTTTAAATATGTTGAAAAAGACAATGGTTTTCATGTAGTATCCTATCTTTTTCACATGACAGCTGCCACTAGAACTGGGATACTTGTCTTAATTAGTGTTCCTACTACTACTACTACGTAGGAACAGTATTGTTATTGGTGGTATACTCCTTATTATTCTTTTTCCCCGCTTTGGTCAAATAGCTCAAAAAGTCCCTGACCGAAAATGCTATAAATGTGCATGCCACAACTAGAGAACATCAGTAACTATGGCAGAAAGAATGACCATGATTAAACCATAGGTGGCGCTATAATAACCAAAAGTAAATAATTCGCTTCAGAATGCTGGCATTTCCACCCCGGATGTATGAAACTTGGTACGTATGTGTCTTTCCTCATGGGGAACATATTTGCCTCAAGAACCGATAAGGTCCGCCATGATGGATTTTTCTGAAGGTGCAAAATCTGGCCAAACTTATAAAAATTAACTTAAAATCACCTGTAAGTCTGATTGGTCCAAAATTGCATATGGACATGGTGCATGTCTCTCCTTAGGGTGTTAAAGGATAAGAGATCCATTCCAAGTTGGCGGAGAAAAAATATGACGGTCACAGTACAATTATAATGTCATAAAATCAGGATTTATACTGTGTTGACCTGTTCACAACAATACTACCAGACTATAACTGTGGTCCTATTAACAACAATACTGCCAGACTATAACTGTGGTCCTATTAACAACAATACTGCCAGACTAAATTGTGTAAACACTGTTGGGCCTCCTGTGGGGAGCATGCAGCGTCTGGCCAGTAGAGGGAGCTACAGGACTTGTGGAGAGTAGATGAAGACATGATTGAAGACTGGTTGGTGTCAATCATGTCATTGTCATTTGGCATTTAACTTGTGTGTTTTTTTTTCTCTTCCGACAATCGGTAGGAAGTGATGGTGAGACCAAGACATAGGCCTACACTATGGACCAGTGAAGACATAGGTCTACACTATGGACCAGTGAAGACATAGGCCTACACTATGGACCAGGACAGCTTGGCCCGTTCACAGCCAGTACACCATCCTCCTGGAGGAACCCCCACCACCACCCCACTCCTCCTCCTCCTTCTCTTCCACCCGGCCAGGCTGCTCCACACCTCCTCCTCCTCCTCCTCCTCCCCATCACCCCCACCTCCCCCATCGCCCCAGGGAAAAGCACCACCACCACCACCACTGCCAGGGCAGGCCTAAGCTCCGTTCCCTCAGTGTGCAGTATGGCCTGGGAGAGAGAGAGAGACCCCAGAGCTCTGTCCGCGGTCGCTCTCGCAGCATCCAGTACTGCAGCCTGCACGAGGAGGCCTCCAAGGTAATGCATGGATGCTGGTTCAGGACCCCAGTTTAGAGGTGTGTGTGTGTGTGTGTGTGTGCGTGTGTGTGTGTGTGTGCGTGCGTGTGTGTGTGTGTGTGTGTGTGTGTGTGTGTGTGCGCGTGCGCGTGTGTGTGTGTGTGTGTTAGGGCTGGGACGACGCGTCGACGTAATCGACTACGTCAATACGTCGACTTGCGTAATGTGCGTCGCATATTGCATTATATTACATTATATTTTGAATGGTCATCTGGTGCCTGAATATTGTGTTTTCCTTTACATAAATAATGACATTTCCACCATAAATTGATGCAGAAAGGGCACAAATTGGTGCATATCAATTCACCAGAATGCAAGAAATTAAGTGTTTGATGTTTAAGGACCCCCAGACAGCCCTGCTTCATGGGTCCCCCCCGATGTCAAACACCACTGGTACCACCTCCGCCTCATTTTGAGCCAGGAAAAACCCTGATGGCCATGTTGGCATTCAAGTTGGCTAAACATAGCAGTGCAGTGTTTCCTCCAGGAATTTTTACATTAGTGGCGGAGAGCCCTCGATTTTTTTTCGCGTGCACGCGCATGAAACGCGCACGCGCGCTCAAAACAACGACCTAATTTCAACCAAAACTAGAGGGAGGATGAAAAAAAAAAAAAAAGAATATACAGAATATAAACTTGTGATACCGGTTTCCATCCATCAGCTCTGAAGGTTTACGTTACTCACGGATCCAATGTCCTTCCAAACGAGCAGTCTTGGCTCCGTCTCAAACACAACAGGAAAAGTATGTCCAACTTGGCGAAAGTTTCCGAGTATTTCCAACTTGCGCGAGTTCTTCAACTTGCGACAGTTTTTCAGCAGGGATGGTTGAGTCTGCACGGTTCTCATGCCGGTTCACATTTAGACCAATCAGGAGTAGGGATGCACTATATGCATTTTTTCCAACCGATACCGATACCGATATTTACCTGCTTCTCGTGGCCGATAACCGATATGATAACTGATATTTTTTTATTTTTTATTTTATGTTTTTCTTTCCTAGCACCAGGGGAGCCCCCCCCTCCCAAATTTCGTTGTTTGGTACCTGTACTATATCAATGACAATAAAGACCATTCAGATATAATTTCACAGTTGATAACCTGTAGTTCATGCACACCTGAAGGTAAGAAAGGCTATGTAGTGAGCAAAGATTGATGATTTAATATTCCATAGTGATCTCACCAAATCTAACTTTGATATCACTATTGTTAACACAACAAAGAGAACACTTCTGAGTCTTCAAATGTTCATTTATTATTTCCTCTAACAAACAGAATCTGTTATAGACGGTGCACAATGCTTTTTTTAGCCAAGATCTGGCCTCCTTTTATGAAAACAAAAAAGGCTCACCTAAGAGTAATTAGATCAAAAAAGTGTCAAAATAAAAGTGCATCTTGTCTATCCCTGTACATTGAAAATGCATAAATAAAATATCGAAAAATAAATAAAGTGCATCAGTCAATACAAAAATAAAGACTTTTAAAGAACCAAAAGTTGTATAGAACTTGTACAGAAACTAGTGCCAAATGGCTGCTTAGTCTGCAGATAAACAGAATGATACAAGGCACATAGTAGGCTACACTAGTATGCTTAATAAAGCAACTGAAAAGGGCTGGGCTATGCTACTTTTAGTGCATGAGGATGAGGTAGGTTGTGATAAAGCCCATCAAACGTTTTGCATAAGAATTCAAAATAAATTGCACTGACATGGAAAAACAAAAAGTGCATGTTTTCCTTGTAAAGCCTACATTCACATTCTCACCTAAATAATAGACACGTTTTCCATTGGTGTTCCCTAATATACAAACTGAATACAATTCCTACCTCATAGAACCGTTGCAATGTAGGCCTACATTTGGCCTTGGCCTACCAGTCTGAGGCTACTTTACACTATGCTAGCCTACTTTGAGGGCATCAGGTGAATATTTTTCTTCATAAAAAGAAGCATCTCTGCTCTCTCACATCCGAGTCTGTTTCTTTTTTCATCGATCACATGAGCAGCTGCAGAAAATAAACGTTCGCTGTCGACGCTAGTGCAAGGGGCTGACAGGTACGTCCTTGCAAGCAGGGCCAGGGTCGGGAAACGGGATTTGTTGCTTCTCCAGTATTCCATTGGGTTCTGAGTCCTGGGAATCGTTGACTGTGAGAGGTACATCTAAAAGGACAACAAAATCACAATATACTGTAAGTACAGATGTCGCTAGATTAGCCAAGCTCTCCACTTCCGCATAAACATCCGCCCCTCCTTACGTAACACCCTACATAGCAGCGCACATGTCACATTATCGTGATGTGGTGTATTTTTTAACAAGTTGAAAGCCAAACATTAAATTGAATAAATTACCTGCCTTCCGTTTGAGTTCTCGCCTGCTCTTCTGTGGGTTCAGTGTTTTCTTCCAAGATTTCGTCGTACATTTCCAGCAAAGAAGGGTTACCTGTGTATGTAATGTGTACATTTCAAGCCTGCAAACTGCGACACTTTAAATGAATGTGCAACCAATAACACTATGTGCAATATGATAACCCTAGGGTACATAAGGTTGCAGAGAAATAGGAAATGTTAGAATAGGTATAGCATAGCATAGAGTACAGCACAGTGTTTTATCTGTACAGTATAGTATAGTGGATAGTGTACATAGCCTTTATTTATGTGAACCAGCTCTTTTCCCCTCTTGTTTTTTTAGTTTTTTTTTCTTTCCTAGCACCAGGGGAGCCCCCCCTCCCAAATGTCGTTGTTTGGTACCTGTACTATAGCAATGACAATAAAGACCATTCATTCATTCACCGTCTGTCCTTGTCTTCTTTGCTTGCGGCTCGGCTGGCTTGTCAGCTGTTGCACAGCTGATCATCTTCTCTTGCAACATGTCTGCTGCTTGCACTTTTGTTCCAAGCTTGAAGAAGCGGTCCTTGTATCTAGGGTCCAAGATTGTTGCGAGATAATACAGGGGCTCTTCATGGATGTGACCGAATCTCTGGTCTACTGCTTGTAACAGGGTGCTCTTGGAAGTTTTCACTCCGTGGTCTGTTGCAACGGCCTTGTTTAACAGACGTTTTAAGGCTTCGACAGAGGGGATCACGTGCTTAAAGTGTCCTACCATCTTCCTCCCGATCGCAACACAGTCGGATATATTTCTCTGGCTCAGTACAGCCTCATTAACGGCAAGCTGTAAACTGTGGGCCATACAGCCCAAGCTTGCAACTTCACATTCCTCACAAGCCTTGGCCATTGCGCGCATTGTCCCTCAGCACAACGTGCACCCGCTCCTTAGGTATCTTCCACTGTCCAAACATGGTTTCAAAAGCCCCGCGGATGGCTGTCGCAGTATGCGAACCGGAGAACTCATGCGCATGCAGCAGTGTCTTCTTCATATTGAAGTCCTCATCCAGCCACTGGGCCGTTAAACTAAGCATACTGACTGGACAAACGTCAGAAGTCCATATGTCCGTGGTAAAACGTATCTGGCTTACGCTAGTATCGATCAGACTATGGATGTGCGTGGCGACTATCATACAGAGCAGGCAGGCACACGTCTGCAAAATAGCGGCGACTTGGGAGTGTATAGTTAGTTAGTCCTCTTCACCCCGTTGAGGGGCATAGGGCGTCCACCAGAGCTCTCCATCTCACTCTCTTTTGGGCCTGGGCCTTTGTTTCTTGCCAGCTCACCCCGATGTTCTTCAGGTCTTGGAGTGTGGAACGTCTCCAGGTGTTTTTCGGCCTTCCAACTTTCCTCTTCCCCTGCGGGTTGTAGTCCAAGGCCTGTCTAGTGATGTTGTTGGAGTCCTTCCTTAGGAAGGGAGTGTATACCGGGGCTCTAAATGTGAAATTAGCTGGCGAAATCCTTTATCTTCTACAGAGAAAGGCTGGTCGTCGAGGGCCATCAACTCCATTATTTTTTCATTGATGGCTTGAGCCTTTGAGCTGTCTCGAGTGAACTTCCTGCAGTTTTCAAATGCGTGTTCAATAGGCACCGCAGCTTTTTTTTTCGCGGCTAGGCTACCGTGTTCTGCTACTACGAGTGCTTGATATTCCTTCCATACAGCGTGCTTGCAATGGTGATTCTTCAGGTGACTTATTAGATTCGTTGTGTTGTAACTCGTAGACCTTTGCCCTCCTCTCGGAACTTTTGTTGAACATGTATTGCAAATTGCAAACGCACTATCTGCCTCAGAAACTGTGAAGAATGTCCACACCGGGGAAGGCATGTTTCGCTCGCGTCTCGTCTATACACACTGCGTGCCTGAGCGCAGAAACCGGAAGCAGAGCGCGGAAACCGGAAGCAGAAATATGAGCGCGGAAACCGGAAGCAGAAATATTTCCGGTTTCATATTATCGGCTAAATATCGGCTAAAATGTTATAAAACCGATAAATACCGATAAACATTAATTTCCCATTATCGGGCCGATAAATATCGGTGCCGATAATATCGTGCATCCCTAATCAGGAGTAGCCCTTGTGTCACGTCGTCAACTGAATGTTTAATGTCATTAATCTGATTTTGGATCAGCGGTTAGAGAGAGATGGGCGTTGATTTAGGTGCACTTTTAGTCAACATCCATTATAGCGCTGATCTAGGATCAGATATATTTTAAAATGTCAAAATGTTCAGAGGTGGATTTTTTTTTTTTTTGTGGACTGAATCAATTAGTGGCGGAGGAAATTCATTCGTGGCGGCCCGCCACCAATAAATGCATATAGAGGAAACACTGGTATTGGCATCTGTGATATCTACTCCGCTAGGTGTAATTCGGAAATCTGTTCATTGTTATTACACGTTTATTATATTCAACAATGCAAGACAGATGGGTAAATGTAACTTAATAGAGGAATTGAAGGGGATTGTTGTTATCCCAACATGATAATCAGTTGACAGCCCATACCATTGTCTTCCGACGGGTTCTTCAACAGACAGTTGGGAAGCCAGAGAGATCTTGGTTGCGCTGACATGAGACAATTGTGTCCATTCGGTACTCTAAGTGGCCTCTCTCATATAAGCCGGAGTGTGTTATGTTCACTCTGCATACACGTTAAATTCCACAACACTCTGGTCTCAGACAGGGTATGTCTGAGTTCAACAGCTTATCCTGTAAGTAGGGCTGGGACGATGCGTCGACGTCCACTACCCCCCACTACCTCTCTCTCTCGCTCTTTCTTTCTGTCTCTCTCGCGCTCTCTTTCTCTCGTCTGTTCGTCTGTCTCTCTGTCCATCTGTCTCTCTGTTTGTCTGCCTCTCTGTCTGTCTTTCTCTCTCGCTCCTTCTCACTCTATCTGTGCATGTCTATGTTGTTCTTAGGTCGTTCGTCTGTTTCTCAGGGGGGTAGTTGCCAGAGAGACTTGTGTGTGTGTCCGCAGTACAACGTCCCCCTGCCCGGTCACCGCCACGATGACTCAGCAGACACTAAACCTGGTTAGGGATGCTCCGATCTGGATTTTTACCGATCACCGATTTTTTTTCCTCAAGATCAACCGATACCGATACCGATTTAAAAAAAAAAATACATAACTGTAGGCCTACTGACTGGATAGCCTACATATTTTTTGCTTTTTAGACAAAAGTTTTGATCCATTAGGCACCAAGCAAACGCAGACCCATTTTTATGGCATAGTAAAAGTCTGGCCTATCACCCAGTTAGGGCCTGAAGCCCAAGTCAGTCGATATGGCTGTATAAAAGACATCATAAACGTGGCCTTCATGGTTTACATACTGTTACGTCCTCCTATGTTTTCTGTTCAGTTATCTGTCTTCCCCAGGAAAAAATAAAAAAATAAAAAACGCGGTTTTTGCGATCGGCCATTTTTGCCGATCACCGATCGAGTCATTTGGAGTGAAATCGGCCGATTTAAATCGGTGGCCGATAAATCGGAGCATCCCTAAACCTTGTCCCTTCTTCTTCTCTCCTCTCCCCTTCCCCCCCCCACCACCGCCTCTCTCCCAGGTGTGCACCCTGACGAAAGAGGACAACCGCAAGGTGGGGGAGATCCCCGAGGACGAGCAGCTCCATGTGCTGCCCCTCTACAAGGTCTCGCTCACCGACGAGCACGGCAGCGAGGAGGGCCAGCGGCAGAAGATGAAGATGGTGTCGGACAACTTCCGCCGCGCCGTCCGCAAGCTCCCCGAGCAGGCCAAGTCCTGCCGACAGCGCCGCCTGGAGGCCAAGAAGGCCGCCTCGGAGAAGAAGAAAGGCAAGCAGCAGGAGAAGGCGGCCGCGTCGGGAGAGACGCCGGAGAAGACCGCGGTCGTCAAAACGGAGGTCCAGCAGCAGTGGAACACTTACCCCGGTCCAAACACCCCTATGGCCTCTCCCGCCCCCTCCCCATCACCCTCACTGAAGGTCGCCCCTTCCCCCTCTCCCTCCCCACACCCAGGCACCCCCCGCCACTGGGACAGCCCCGCTCCCAGCCCCCAGCCCAAGGCCTGGCCCATGGGGTACGGCAACCCAGCCGGAGGGGGCTTCCCCGACAAGATGTGGCCCAAGGCGGGAGAGAGTCGAGGCTCGACCCCGCTGGGGCTCCAGGAGAACGCCTGGAAGTCGTGCGGAGGCTCCATGGCCGGAACCCCGTCCCCGGCCGCGGAGGGGCGCCTCTTCCCCGACGCCCTGCAGCCGCCGGATCCCCAGGCCTGCTGGGACCCCAACCGGACGGAGAGCGACGCCGAGAGCCAGAGGGGGGACCCGTGCGACGAGGAGTACTGGTCGGACAGCGAACACAACTTCCTGGACCCCAACATCGGCGGCTGAAAATGATGCGCAGAAAGACATGATTAATCAATGCTTGCAGTAACGTTTCTGTTCACTGTTTTCGTTCCCTCAACTCTCAAATCCGCTCGCCATGAACAAACATTTGAACAAGTTACAGAAGCAACTGCGTTCCAGACAAACTCGACCTCTGACTCAATGGAACGCATCATACACCGAAAATTCACTGGTGCATATTGAACCGTGGATGGCGAACCATACAGTTCAATATAAACAGAGAACCGTTGCACCCCTAATATGCATTAGCTACTTTAAATGACCATAGAACACTGCACCTTCTGAGGACACAGGTCCCGGGGCAATTTTCTGTCTTCCACGACCCACAAGTTGACCCTCAGAAGTGGAGTGAACTGGCCGTGCTTCCTCCTGAGGGGGAGCCTTTAAGAAAAAACATAAAAATGTAATCAAAAATACTTTATTGAAAGCTCTTACCAGTTCCTATAATAACTCATGTTTCATATCAACAACACTCCACAAAATTACTGTGAAAACTCATAAAGGTAAGTGAAGTAATCTTAATCACTCAATTAGCAGTGCAAGAGCATTCAAATACAGTCAGAACTGAATTAATGATATGCCTAAAAACTATTACAGTGACAGAATACAATAGTGACCTTATAAATTCAGCATTACATTTGTTGTCTTCTGGCAGAGATGCCATCATAGGATTATTTAGCCTGATCCATTCTCATCCTATTATATTCATATCGAGGATACACTACACAATTTTCATCAAGAATTTAGCGAAGGCTTTCGACAGCAACGACCTCTACGACACGTTCTCCGAGTTCGGGGACATCCTTTCCTGCAAGGTAGCGTCTGACGAGAACGGCTTCTCTAAACGCTTCGGCTTCGTCCAGTATAACACCCAGGAGGCCGCAGAGAGAGCTATCGAGAGCCTCGACGGCACGTTGTTGAACGACCAAAAACTGTTTGTCGGACACTGGAAGTCTCTCAAAGAGCGAGAGTTCACTAACGTGTACGTCAAGAACTTTGGGGAGGATATGGACGACCGACGCCTGAAGGAGAGGTTTGAGAGATTCGGACCGGCCCTGAGCGTCCGGGTCATGACTGATGGCGCTGGTAGATCCGTGGGTTTTGGATTCGTCAACTTCGAGAGGCACGAGAACGCCAAGAGGGCCGTCGAGGAGATGAACGGCCAGGAGATAAACGGGAGGCATGTCTATGTGGGCCGGGCCCAGAAGAGAGGAGAGCGCCAGGCTGTCCTGAAGAGCCAGTTTGAGCAACTGAACCAGGGCCACAGGACCACATACCAGGTGTGTGTTTATGAAGGAAAAAATATGACAGCTGCTGGTGAAAAGTAGTCAAAGCAACCAGTGGAAAGGTTTCAACACGTTTTTCGGTACTAACTAGAAGCTTTATTCTTCTAAGTGTATAGCACGGTGTTTCGCTAGCTGTCGTACAGGGTATGACCCGTCCTGTTCCCCTTGTGTGTGTGTGTGTGTCCAGTGTCAGAACGAGTCGGCGGCTCCAGACTGCAGGCTGGGGCTGAAGGAGGGCAGGCCCTTCTCTGGGGTCACCGCCTGCATGGACTTCTGTGCCCACGCTCACAAGGACCAGAACAACCCCTGGACAGCCTGCCTGCCCTGCCTACCCTCCTGCCTGCCTGCCCTGCCTACCCTCCTGCCTGCCTAACGACTACTCCTCCTGCCTAAGCCCCTGCCTGCCTAACGACTACTCCTCCTGCCTAAGCCCCTGCCTGCCGACTACTCCCCCTGCCTGACCCCCGCTTGCCCTACGCCTACGACCATTCTCTGCCTAACCCCTTTAATAAATATCCTTTGTTATTACCCTAGTCTCTGTGTCCGTCTGTTCTGGGGTGCTGCCACATTTGACCGCTTGATTCAGGCCTAACAATATTACTATTATCCATATTCTCAAATGCATAATGGTTTCAGGGAGGAAAGGAGCGTTTTTGGATTGTGGCTCTTGCAAAAATATTTTTTCGTCAATGTGGCTCCTGATTAGGACAAGGTTGAGTACCACTGATCTAGAAGCTCCATTCCTTTTTTTTTTTTCTGAGTGGCTCATATCCCACTCATATTTTTTATTTTTTTTTATTGACAGTTACAGTGAAGATTTAGACAGGAAGGATGGGTGAGAGAGAGAGGAGGGATGACATGCAGGATATGTCCCCGGACGGAATCGAACCGGGGACCCTGCAGTTACATGGTCAACGCTTAACCCGCTATGCCACCTAAGCGCCCCCCTAGAAGCTCCATTCCTTTACTCAGTACTCAAGTCGTAAAAGAAAATCAGGGGGAGGTGGATTTGATCATATGGGGACAATTTTAGCATCCCCACAGCGTCAGTGACTTCAGTGTCAGTGACTTGGTAAAAATGTCATTGCATGTGTGCGTGCCCTCTCCCTCGCCCACAGTATTTTACTCAATATGCGCAAAACTAAATGTTGAAATAGCAGTAACACCACGTTCATTGATAAAATGACATAAGGGATAGAAAGGGGGGATGGCAGTTTTAGAAGGGGGATGATTTTGACCGTTTTTATTTCAGGGCCTCAACTTGAGTGCTGCCTTTACTTATCTATTTGTCTCCTACTCTTCTTCTGCACTGACATTATAGACCTGAACAGATTAAAACCATCAGCTGAAAGTTGTCCTCCCTCTTGTCTTCTGTCCTGTGTTTCCAGGTCAGTTTGTGAGCTTAGAATTATAAGGTTCTATCTCCGTTTAGGGTAGTTCAGAGATATTGAGCGTCAAAGTTTTTACATTCCATTATGTTTTGTGAGATGGAACCTTTGTATTTTATGAATTACTAACTAAAAAATGTCTCAAATGTCATTTTTTAAATGACTCAAAAATGTAATTTTAAAAATAACACCACACAGGCATTAATAAACACCTAATGGATCAGATTATGTAAAAAACTCAATTTTGACAATTACTGGCATGTTTTGGGTCATTGTCATGTTGCATGGTCCACATCTGCTTTAGCTTCAGTTTTGCATGGTCTCACATTTTCCTCAAGCACCCTGTGATACAATATAGAATTCATAGTGGATTCTATGATGGTGAGCAATGACCTCTACAACAGCATGTTTGGATACTGGATTCTGATTGGCTAGCAACAGTGGTAAATACCCCCAACTCCCTTCAGTTCAGCTCCGACCGCATTTCCAGTATCTATGCGCCTCCCAATCAATCTGATTAAGAACACCTGTGCTGACTCCGCCCACTGTTTAGCCAATATCAGTCTACCAATCTGGAGTGGCATTCCAAGGCACCAATCACGAACAAGTTGGCTCAAAGGCCAAGTGAATGTGGCCCTAGCCTACAATGCAATCGTTAATGTTGTTTATGGGACTATATTCTGTGGCGGAAGGATATATGTATTCTGAAATGATTAATCGTTTAAAGAAGTTGTGGAACAGCAGTCAGTCTTCGTCAAACGAAGCAGTGAGAGAACGTGCTGGTATAGAGATGGTAAGTATGCACGCAGATCAGAAAGAGAAGATGGAAGTACATCGGCCACGTGTTGAGGAAAAGCCCGGATGACCATCAACGCACAGCCCTCAGATGGACCCCTGATGGACGAAGAAAAAGGGGACGACGCCCCAAAGAAACCTGGAGGAGAACCGCCGAGAGGCAGCGGGACATGCCGGGTCTGAGATCCTGGGGGGTATTCCATCAACGTTGCTAAAGGAAAATCTAGGCTTATTTTGACAAGTCTCGCGAGATCTATCAAGATATGCCTAAATCTTTTTAAGAGCCTCGCGAGACTTAACGAAATAAGCCTAGATTTTCCTTTAGCAACGTTGATGGAACACCCCCCTGGGAGGCGGCGGCCGCTGGGGCGAGGGACAGAGACCGGCGGCGTAAACTCGTTGGAGGCCCTACTCTTCACACCCGAAGAAAAAGGACCTAAGTCAAGAAATGATTAATGATTGTAAATAAATGAATTTAATGTTACAACTTACAACTGTGTATTTTTTTTATAATGTTACATCGGTGTATTTTTTTATATTATGTGGTAGCTTTTGTAGAAAAGCAATTAACCATTCGAGGGCAGGGGGTTGTGGAGACATTTACCACTGGTACAGGGTACTCCACAACCCCCTTCCTCTCATGGTAAGTTGCTTACATTTCCACCCCCATGCTTCACAGCTGCTATGAGGTTCTTGTGCTCAAATGCTGTCTTTGGTTTGTACCAAACAAGTCTTCTGTTACTGTGCATAAATACTTCATCCAAAACACATTGTTCCAGAAGTCATGGTGTTTGAAAATGCTTGGCCGGCCTGACCTGGCCATGTTGGCAGTTGTTTTAAATGTTCTCCACTTGTAAATTATTTTCAGGACAGTGGAATGGCTGATTTCTAATTGTTTGGAGATCTTTATAAATCCCTTCCCAGACTCGTACACATCTACAACCCTCTTTCTGCAGGCCTCAGAGAGCTCGATTTATCTCTCCATGGTGACACCACTCACTTCAACAATCAAGAGCAAACCAAACTAAATGTCTGAGGTTTAAATAAGACAGGCTCCTCCAAAATCCTCTCTAACAACGTTCTAATCATTTACACACAGAGTAGCAATACACAAAGTAGCAATACATGTGGGGGGTGTCTTGTTTTTGCTCACAAGAAAATTGCATTTCCATTAATTCCATTTTACAAATAGATTAAATATTTAAGAAAATAATAATTTCTGTTTCATTTGATTAGTTATATTACCTCCATCCATCAATATTGTTCAAATGAAAATCAAATGTCCATATGTTTAAATATGTTGAAAAAGACAATGGTTTTCATGTAGTATCCTATCTTTTTCACATGACAGCTGCCACTAGAACTGGGATACTTGTCTTAATTAGTGTTCCTACTACTACTACTACTACTACTACTACTACTACTACTACTACTACTACTACTACTACTACTACTACTACTACTACTACTACTACTACTACTACTACGTAGGAACAGTATTGTTATTGGTGGTATACTCCTTATTATTCTTTTTCCCCGCTTTGGTCAAATAGCTCAAAAAGTCCCTGACTGAAAATGCTATACATTTGCATGCCACAACTAGAGAGCATCAGTAACTATGGCAGAAAGAATGACCATGATTAAACCATAGGTGGCGCTATAATAACCAAAAGTAAATAATTAACTTCAGAATGCTGGTATTTCCACCCCGGATGTATGAAACTTGGTACGTATGTGTCTTTCCTCATGGGGAACATATTTGCCTCAAGAACCGATAAGGTCCGCCATGATGGATTTTTCTGTAGGTGCAAAATCTGGCCAAACTTATAAAAATTAACTTAAAATCACCTGTAAGTCTGATTGGTCCAAAATTGCATATGGACATGCATGGTGCATGTCTCTCCTTATGGTGTTAAAGGATAAGAGATCCATTCCAAGTTGGCGGAGAAAAAATATGACGGTCACAGTACAATTATAATGTCATAAAATCAGGATTTATACTGTGTAGACCTGTTCACAACAATACTACCAGACTATAACTGTGGTCCTATTAACAACAATACTGCCAGACTATAACTGTGGTCCTATTAACAACAATACTGCCAGACTAAATTGTGTAAACACTGTTGGGCCCCCTGTGGGGAGCATGCAGCGTCTGGCCAGTAGAGGGAGCTACAGGACTGGTGGAGAGTAGATGAAGACATGATTGAAGACTGGTTGGTGTCAATCATGTCATTGTCATTTGGCATTTAACGTGTGTCTTTTTTTTCTCTTCCGACAATCGGTAGGAAGTGATGGTGAGACCAAGACATAGGCCTACACTATGGACCAGTGATTCAGTAGGAGACATAGGCCTACACTATGGACCAGTGAAGACATAGGCCTACACTATGGACCAGTGAAGACATAGGCCTACACTATGGACCAGGACAGCTTGGCCCGTGCGTCCTTTCTCTCCCTGGGTCGGCGCACGGAGCCGGAGGCCCCCCTGGTGGGGCTACCGCAGCAGCAGCAGCAGAAGCCTCCGGGTCTGGGCGGGTCACTCTCCTCCAGCCACAGCCAGTACACCATCCTCCTGGAGGAACCCCCACCACCACCCCACTCCTCCTCCTTCTCTTCCACCCGGCCAGGCTGCTCCACACCGCCTCCTCCTCCTCCTCCCCTCCACCCCCACCTCCCCCATCGCCCCAGGGAAATGCACCACCACCACCACCACCACTGCCAGGGCAGGCAAGTTCACTCCAAAGTGCTCTTCAGGTAGCTGCTCCCCTCTCACAGGTAGTAGAGGAAGTCATCCAGGTTCATGTTGGGCTCTCTGTGGATGCTCTGTCCCACCAGGAAAGCAAGCTTGTGGGCATACTGGCAGGGTGCAGGCACTCGGATGATCCCCTGAAATAATTGGGGGAGACAATCAACAACAATTTATGCATCAAAAAACAACTTGCATGCCTGAAATGGGAAAACCATATGTAAATACAGTATGTTTGATTTCATAACCAATATGGCGGTGGGGGGGGGACGGTGTCTGGGGTAGCGGGGGGGCCGGGGACGAGCCCTACTTCTCCCCCTTCACCTCCTCCTCCGCCACCTCCCCTCAGGGTGCCCTCCAGGACAGCTTGGCCCGTTCGCCCTCTCTCTCCCTGGGTCGGCGCACGGAGACGGAGGCCCCCCTGGTGGGGCTACCGCAGCAGCAGCAGAAGCCTCCGGGTCTGGGTGGGTCACTCTCCTCCAGCCACAGCCAGTACACCATCCTCCTGGAGCAACCCCCACCACCACCCCACTCCTCCTCCTCCTCCTCCTTCTCTTCCACCCGGCCAGGCTGCTCCACACCGCCTCCTCCTATAATTAATTAACCCCCAGACAGCCCTGCTTCATGGGTCCCCCCCGATGTCAAACACCACTGGTACCTCCTCCTCCTCCTCCTCCCCTCCACCCCCACCTCCCCCATCGCCCCAGGGAAAAGCACCACCACCACCACCACTGCCAGGGCAGGCCTAAGCTCCGTTCCCTCAGTGTGCAGTATGGCCTGGGAGAGAGAGAGAGGCCCCAGAGCTCTGTCCGCGGTCGCTCTCGCAGCATCCAGTACTGCAGCCTGCACGAGGAGGCCTCCAAGGTAATGCATGGATGCTGGTTCAGGACCCCAGTTTAGAGGTGTGCGTGTGTGTGTGTGTGTGTGCGTGTGTGTGTGTGTGTGTTAGGGCTGGGACGACGCGTCGACTACGTCAATACTTCGACTTGCGTAATGTGCGTCGGTGCGTCGCAAAGTCGCAAAAAAATTCTAACTGCTATTGCGGCACTGCGCCGACGTGGTGGCGGGGGCGCTGTTTCGCAAATAAGTTAGCTTTCGTTTTTGCTAGCGAAATAGCTGATAGTATGTTGACTGCTCAAGGAGAATACAGATTTGAAAGTACAGAATGCCTGAGAGCCTTATATTGCATTATATTACATTATATTTTGAATGGTCATCTGGTGCCTGAATATTGTTTTTTTCCTTTACATAAATAATTACATTTCCACCATAAATTGATGCAGAAAGGGCACAAATTGGTGCATATCAATTCACCAGAATGCAAGAAATTAAGTGTTTGATGTTTAAGGACCCCCAGACAGCCCTGCTTCATGGGTCCCCCCCGATGTCAAACACCACTGGTACCACCTCCGCCTCATTTTGAGCCAGGAAAAACCCTGATGGCCATGTTGGCATTCAAGTTGGCTAAACATAGCAGTGCAGTGTTTCCTCCAGGAATTTTTACATTAGTGGCGGAGAGCCCTCGATTTTTTTCGCGTGCACGCGCGCTCAAAACAACGACCTAATTTCAATCAAAACTAGAGGGAGGATGAAAAAAATAAAATAAAAAATATACAGAATATAAACTTGTGATACCGGTTTCCATCCATCAGCTCTGAAGGTTTACGTTACTCACGGATCCAATGTCCTTCCAAACGAGCAGTCTTGGCTCCGTCTCAAACACAACAGGAAAAGTATGTCCAACTTGGCGAAAGTTTCCGAGTATTTCCAACTTGCGCGAGTTCTTCAACTTGCGACAGTTTTTCAGCAGGGATGGTTGAGTCTGCACGGTTCTCATGCCGGTTCACATTTAGACCAATCAGGAGTAGCCCTTGTGTCACGTCGTCAACTGAATGTTTAATGTCATTAATCTGATTTTGGATCAGCGGTTAGAGAGAGATGGGTGTGGATTTAGGTGCACTTTTAGTCAACATCCATTATAGCGCTGATCTAGGATCAGATATATTTTAATCAGCTAAAATGTTCAGAGGTGGATTTTTTTTTTTTTTTTTTTTTTGTGGACTGAATCAATTAGTGGCGGAGGAAATTCATTCGTGGCGGCCCGCCACCAATAAATGCATATAGAGGAAACACTGGTATTGGCATCTGTGATATCTACTCCGCTAGGTGTAATTCGGAAATCTGTTCATTGTTATTACACGTTTATTATATTCAACAATGCAAGACAGATGGGTAAATGTAACTTAATAGAGGAATTGAAGGGGATTGTTGTTATCCCAACATGATAATCAGTTGACAGCCCATACCATTGTCTTCCGACGGGTTCTTCAACAGACAGTTGGGAAGCCAGAGAGATCTTGGTTGCGCTGACATGAGACAATTGTGTCCATTCGGTACTCTAAGTGACCTCTCTCATATAAGCCAGAGTGTGTTATGTTCACTCTGCATACACGTTAAATTCCACAACACTCTGGTCTCAGACAGGGTATGTCTGAGTTCAACAGCTTATCCTGTAAGTAGGGCTGGGACGATGCGTCGACGTCCACTACCCCCCACTACCTCTCTCTCTCTTGCTCTCTCTCGCTCTTTCTTTCTGTCTCTCTCGCGCTCTCTTTCTCTCGTCTGTTCGTCTGTCTCTCTCTGTCCATCTGTCTCTCTGTTTGTCTGCCTCTCTGTCTGTCTTTCTCTCTCGCTCCTTCTCACTCTATCTGTGCATGTCTATGTTGTTCTTAGGTCGTTCGTCTGTTTCTCAGGGGGGTAGTTGCCAGAGAGACTTGTGTGTGTGTCCGCAGTACAACGTCCCCCTGCCCGGTCACCGCCACGATGACTCAGCAGACACTAAACCTTGTCCCTTCTTCTTCTCTCCTCTCCCCTTCCCCTTCCCCCCCCCCACCACCGCCTCTCTCCCAGGTGTGCACCCTGACGAAAGAAGACAACCGCAAGGTGGGGGAGATAGGACGAGCAGCTCCATGTGCTGCCCCTCTACAAGGTGTCGCTCACCGACGAGCACGGCAGCGAGGAGGGCCAGCGGCAGAAGATGAAGTCCGACACCATCCAGGTGCTGGACAACTTCCGCCGCGCCGTCCGCAAGCTCCCCGAGCCGGCCAAGTCCTGCCGACAGCGCCGCCTGGAGGCCAAGAAGGCCACCTCGGAGAAGAAGAAAGGCAAGCAGCAGGAGAAGGCGGCCGCGTCGGGAGAGACGCCGGAGAAGACCGCGGTCGTCAAAACGGAGGTCCGGCACGCTGGCTCCCCTCACCCCCAGCAAGGCAATAAAAGCAGCAGCAGCAGTGGAACACTTACCCCGGTCCAAACACCCCTATGGCCTCTCCCGCCCCCTCCCCATCACCCTCACTGAAGGTCGCCCCTTCCCCCTCTCCCTCCCCACACCCAGGCACCCCCCGCCACTGGGACAGCCCCGCTCCCAGCCCCCAGCCCAAGGCCTGGCCCATGGGGTACGGCAACCCAGCCGGAGGGGGCTTCCCCGACAAGATGTGGCCCAAGGCGGGAGAGAGTCGAGGCTCGACCCCGCTGGGGCTCCAGGAGAACGCCTGGAAGTCGTGCGGAGGCTCCATGGCCGGAACCCCGTCCCCGGCCCCGGAGGGGCGCCTCTTCCCCGACGCCCTGCAGCCGCCGGATCCCCAGGCCTGCTGGGACCCCAACCGGACGGAGAGCGACGCCGAGAGCCAGAGGGGGGACCCGTGCGACGAGGAGTACTGGTCGGACAGCGAACACAACTTCCTGGACCCCAACATCGGCGGCTGAAAATGATGAAACACCCGATCAACTTCCGGTTCAGCGACAACAGTCCTTCTGGTTTCATCGTTCAGAACAGAAGGATGGACCCAATCACCTACTGTACTATGGTGGCCGAGGGTTTCACCACACAACTAGAACTGAAGATCTGAGGGCTGATTTATTGTCTTGGGTATTGTGATCCACCACCTCTTGAGACAGACAAGGTGCAGTGCCCAATTGCCAGTACGTTCAGCTCTCAGAAACTTGCGAAGTATGTCCACCATATCCATGTACTGCAACCAGAGGGCAGCTGTCCTGCTACAGGATTTTAAGTATTCACTTTTGCTTTTGAGTTGTTCCTTTATTCTGAGTATCACATCAGCATTGCAAGCCTTCTCTGCAGACACTGATCCCTCCATCAACTGTGCATAGAGGACAGCAACTTCATCCAGATCAGATGCATGCAGGTATCTTTGACCCTCTTATGGAAGCTTGGGCTAGTAATACAAAAAATACTTAAAAAGTGTAAAAGGTAAATCATTTTTTTTTTAAATGGGTTAGGGTTAGATGGTCTGATATATATATTTTTAGGAATACCTGGAATATGAAATGATAAAAACCTTTCATTACGAATATATTGCAAGAAAACGAACCCACTGGTTCCTCTTGACCCACTTACCTGTATGCATCTATGGGTTAAGAATTTCCTTTTACACACATATAGTACTGCATCCAACTCCATGTCTCATGTAAAACAGTTTCTGGGTGATTGTGGACAGTATTGAACACTTTGTGTGGACATCAGACAAGAAGACATGCATAAAAACATTATTTAACATGGGCGTCAAGGGGAAATTGTGGCATCACCAGTTTCAGTATTTTTCAATACTTTCCACCACTTGGATTTCTTAAGACTTTTGATATGTTATGAAGGACATATCCATGAGACTAGGACAGTTGAAAGAGTTTCTGTTGCAATTTGTCAGAGGTCATATTGTATAATGCCTGTACTATCAACCCACTTCTGTTCTCTCTCCATCTGTCCTCTTTTCACTCTGTGTCTTGTCTTGCTGTCTGTGTTTTGTCTGTTTCTGACTGTGACATGGCTGTTACTGTCTTCATTGTCTGCGTGTTTGTACTGTCTGTGTCTCTCTCCATGATCTACTCTTCTGTTTGCATGGCTCCCTTGTAAAAGAGACCTTGGTCACAGCTCCCCAGGCTAGACAGTAAAAAAAAGTACATACATACATGAAAGCGCACACACACACACACACATAGACACACGCGCACATGCACACACAGACACACGCACACACACCAGACACGATATCCAAACCCAGAAGCAAAGGGGGAAACAAAAGTAGTGAAGAAGATATATAAGTCAGAAAATATGCAACCGTGGCCTGTGGTGGTCCAGTGGTCTGGCACCGCTGTCTACAGTGCACACATGTGCCCATGTTGGCATGGGTTCGAGTCTGGCCCATGCCCTGCTGACATGTCTCTCTCCTTACTTTCCTGTCTGTCTTTACTATATCTGTCCAATAAAATGAAATATGAGTGGGACAACCCAACTCAGAAAAAATTACTTAAAATGTTATTTATTTCTTAAAATATGCAACCGTCTTGAACCGACCTGAAAATGTGTGAGTAAAATGACACCAGGACACCGGACGCCCCGCTACAGGTTAACTCTGGCACATCTGAGCTCTTATCCAAGAGATCAGAGATTAGAAAGACTTCACACACAAACACAGGAGGCTAATTCCCCATGTCAGACAAGTGTGTGTGTGTGTGTGTGTGTGTGTGTGTGTGTGTGTGTATTGAGCGCCCCAGTCCTACTCGCTGCGATAGTGGACATAAAGTTTAGAACCTATAGACACACTTCGTTGCATAAATGCATTTCATGAAGTCCAGAGAAGCTTTGCAGAAGCTTTATTTTGATCCATGCCATGATGGTAATTGTGTAGCATATATCTGATAGCATATATCCGATGAGGTTCCGTGGAAAGCTCTTGGAATACCTCTCAGGCTCACTATCAGGTAAATATATCTATCAGGATGTCAGCATCCTATTTCACCTGTGTACACACACCGACTCCAAAAGAGCTTGTCATATAGCCAAGTTAGGTGTCTTTAGTGCGATAGGTGTATTTGGGGCAAACAATAAGTCAATAGGAGAGAATCTAAATTTAAATAATTTTATTGTGTATTCTGTGTATTGTCTGTATGTGTGACTGTGTGTGTGTGTGTGACTGTGTGTGTGTGTGTGTGTGTGTGTGTGTTTGGCCATGAGAGTCCAATCCAACCCCTCACACACTTCTCAGTGTCTGGGCCTTAGGGATGCAGAATGGCGTGGCGTGGGCGCTGGCCGTCCTCTGTATGCACTGGCTGGTGGTGAGGGCCTTGCTCTCTCCCTGCCATTGTCCAGAGCCACTAACAGCGGCTTGGTGGCCACGATGCGGCCATTCATGCCAGCCATGGCCTTGGTGGCCGCCTCAGGGAAGGAGAAGCACACAAAGCCATAGCCCTGGCTGCGTCCACCCTCCGTCGCCACCTTTGCACTGGTGATTGTTCCGAAGGGGGCGAACACCTTGCGCAGGGCCTCGTCATCCATGCTGTCGTCCAGGTTCTTCACATACAGATTTACACCCTGGTAGAGAGAGACCCTGTTTAGTGAGATGATTTTTCAACCCCTCAAATACATAGACAATAATTACAAAGTACATCAACTTCTATGTTAGTATTAATAAATTCACAAACCTTGTCTCTGGTCGTGCGGTCCAGCTTCTGGGCTGGAGGCCTGTATCGCCCTGCGCTGGCTGGTGGTGAGGGCCTTGCTCTCTCCCTGCCATTGTCCAGAGCCACTAACAGCGGCTTGGTGGCCACGATGCGGCCGTTCATGCCAGCCATGGCCTTGGTGGCCGCCTCATGGGAGGAGAAGCACACAAAGCCATAGCCCTGGCTGCGTCCACCCTCCGTCGCCACCTTTGCACTGGTGATTGTTCCGAAGGGGGCGAACACCTTGCGCAGGGCCTCGTCATCCATGCTGTCGTCCAGGTTCTTCACATACAGATGTACACCCTGGTAGAGAGAGACCCTGTTTAGTGAGATGATTTTTCAACCCCTCAAATACATAATTACAAAGTACATCAACTTCTATGTTAGTATTAATAAATAAGAGATTTTGGAGAGTTGGGAGATCGAGGCTCATTCACTTTAGAGCAGTGGTTCTCAAACCTCTCCTCGGGGACCCCCAGCCTCTCCACATATTTGATCTGTTCCAACTAATCAAGTTGAATCAGGTGTGCTGGTCGTGGAACAGATCAAATATTATGTGGAGGGCCTGGGGGTCCCGGAAGAGAGGTTTGAGAACCACTGCTTTAGAGAAAGGCACTGTCGAGAACCGCAGTTACCTCTGCTTACCTCTTACCTCTGCTTGACGCAGTTACCTCTGCTTACCTCTTACCTCTGCTTGACGCAGTTACCTCTGACTGCGTCAAGCAGCAAAGCCTTCATTATGGGGGCCAGTTATTTTTCATTACCAATCATTAATGTTTTCTTGACGTGTAGCTGAAACAGGCTCTATATGACTTGTAAACTGTGGTAGGATACAAATCATGATGGTATTTGAGAGATTAATTGCGCATATCTTAAGTTGATGAGTGAGTGTTGCTTAACAGTTCTTTTCCTCACTCAAAAACTTTTCGTTTCAACTGTTTTGGCATGGTCAGTATTTTTTTAAAATTATTATTCCAATTACCTTTGAGGTACAACTAGCACTGTTTTTAGTATGACTAAGAGGATAGTGATGACCACAGCAGTGGTTTTTATACTTTTTGTTGTTAAATAAGATTTGGTTCTGGTCATCAGTCAGTCTGCCAAGATCTACCAGTCTAGATTCAACATCGCAAACGTACACACACATACTACAAACACACACACACACACACACACACACACACACACACACACACACACACACACACACAGTTCCCAGCCTGCATAGTAAACTCACAATAAACTTTCTCTCTCTCTGTCACACAGCCACACAGGAGAAGACCATCACAAACCCTCCCTCTTTGCTATTCTCACTCACACACCCCAGGGGCGGAGCTATGTCCAGGGGCGGGGCCAGGGCCAGAGAGGGCCTAAATATGTATACATTATATTATTATTAATGTCATTATATATGGTGGTCTATAATTGATAGGGTGGAGATGACTGTGAATGTAGTAAAATAGGATTTCTTTTTCACTTTTGCCAACCAACCCCATTGAAATTCCATTGTTTTCATTGCAAATCAAGCATACATACAAGTAAATCAAGCATACTTATGTGTTTCATGGGAACACAGGTCTGCTGTGAAATCGACTGGATATTATACTCACCATTTGGACGTTCCTTTTTGAAAGTCCAACTGGGGGCTGATGGTGTTTTTTTTTTTTTTGCACGAGCAAAACCTAATCAAGCCCTAAGTGGGTTCTCTGGGGTGACCTTTGACCCTTGCCCTTGAACAATGACTCCTCCCAATCATATTCAGTTGTAATCTTCTGTCTTGTACTGTATTTGTTTATTAATGATGGTTTTCTTGGCTCTCTAATGGACATGTGGATTAGTACCAACAGTTGCTTGTAGCCTACCGCCCCACAAAAAGTTCCCCCTGGGAAAAATAAACTTCTATCTATCTCCCTTACCCAACCCTTACCCAACGGGTGACGTCAGAGTTGGGCCGTCCCAAGGATCGCATTTAGCATTTATCAATCCAACAGACTGACAAGCTAGGATAGTAAAACATGTCTTACCCTTATGGCCAGAGGCCCACAGTACAGACGACCTGACCTCCATGGCCTCCATGGCAACAATAGCACAGAATGCATGGACATAAAGACACAATGATGATGTCTTGTCTGTCTCTCTACTAGGGGCGTAACGGATCACCTAACTCACGGATCGGATCATGTCACGGTTTTTGAGTCACGGATCGGATCATTTTTCGGATCAACACAAAACATAAAAAAAAAAAAAAAAAAAAAACGTTTTCCTCGAATTCTGTAAAAACACCACTTTCACTGTGTAAAACCCAACAACATTCAAGATGTCAAAACTGGAATATATATATGTGTGTATGTGTGTATATATACATACATAACATATTCTACACTCAAACATTAGGCTACATATTAAACAGAAACACACATTCAACTTAAATGATGCAGTAGCCAGTAGGAGAGAGGGAGGAGGCACCTGGTTGCAGCAGTGAATCACTGGGCTCTTTAAAGCAGACAAATAAACATGTTTTATGCCACTTTTAACTAAATAATAAAGTGAAACCTTACTTTAAACATGGTATGAAAAAATTGGCTACATTATCAGAAGTTGTCAAGCTGCCTTTTTCGTGCCTCCCGTCAACACACCAGGGTGATGTCGCGGCAAATGTGTGGCCATGCTCGTACGACTTTCTCGTTGCACAACGCTTAAACACCGTAACTTTTTTATCGACCACACTTCCAATGACACTGTCCGTCATTGTTATAATTGACAGAGAAGCCGAAGTGCTCCCATACATGGGATTTAAATGACGAGGGAGGCATTTCGAGTTCTTCTCTGTCGCCAACATTAGCAGCACTCGCCATGATACACTTGGGCTGCGTTCGTAAATTTGCTCTGAGAGCGCCAGAGAGCACACTGGGTCCGACGTCATAAATGGACCAAGTAATTTGATTGGACAAGAGGCGTTCCATGAATGCTGATCAGATTCCAGAGCAAATTTACGAACGCAGCCTTGTTGTTCTGGAGTTTTTTTTCCCCATTATCAACCTATCATTGCGCTTTAGAGTAAAACAAAGCACGCAACTGTCGCGTCTATCTTTTCATGGCAACTCTACATTGTGATTTACAAGGGATATTAACTAATATTAAGTAATATTATTACTTGGTTACATTTTGCAATTGATCCGCGGTACACATGCGTGCCGAACCGTGGGGGGCGATCCGTTACACCCCTAATCTCCCTTGATTGTATTGATCTATCAGGAAACCCCAAGCTAAGTGACTTGCCACTCTACACTCCTCCTACTTTTACAACCCACAATGCTCCCCTTAGGGTATTCCAGCATTGGAATTCCTGTCTCACCTGACTTTGCATCTCCTGTTTGGCACTGCGGAACTCCTCCAGCAGAGACTGGGCCTCGCTCTTCTCCTGCTGCAGACGGCATTTCTCTTGTGTCAGCTGTTCCAGGGCCTCTGAAGTCTTCCCTGAGGTCTCGGCTGCCTTTGTATGGAAAGATGGACATTGTCAACCAGACAAATATAATGCCAGAAGAACTCACTAGTGTGTGGGTTGGTTGAGGTGAGTGGCAAACTCAGATATCATGAGATTTGCAAATCCTCTGGTTAAGCGTTGTTTTGTACAGCCCAAATTACCTTTAACTAGTTAGTGAGACAATTATTCAAAATTTGTAATACCATGCAGAATTAAATTGCATGCTTTGCATGTCAGTCATCCCATTCCAAATTAGATTTTGAGGCTTTAGTGGGTTTACAATGATCTTGTGTGATTTAGTCGTAATTTTCAGGAATCATAGCAATGCCAAGATCGACAGCTACGCAACAGGCAAATGGCTTTGTCTACAGCATTAATGAGAGGGACCTCATGAAAGGTTAACTTAAAAGTGAAAAGTGAGTTGAGAAAATATATTTATTACATCCTGTGGTCTGAGAACGGATACTTTCAATAATTACCTTACTTTCAATCTGTTGTGTCAATGGAAATATCCATCAGTGATTTACAGCTGTACTGTATAACAATGTTTATTTATTTTGGTCCCACAAAAGCGGTTTTTAAAATGTGTCCTACCCAATACTCAGTATGTATACAAACATGTTGTGGCCAGGGGATGTTCTAGGGGAGTGGGCTCACTGATTTTCGCCTTTCTGTTTCTGATGGCTGCGTCTTTGAATCATGTGTGCATGTAGAAACACAACTAATGTCCGACAGTGCAAATCCGTTAGTAGGTTAAGCCTACTCCTGGACTAGAACGCATTAGGAAATTAACTATTGAACATGGCGTTTAGTCCAGAACAGAAGACCCCAACTTTTCAAATCACGTTCTTAGTCCACAGGATTCCAGGTTTTTAATAGCACTTATTTGTACGGGACTAAAAGCAAGATAAAGAAGTTAGTATGTGAAGATGTAAAATAAAAATAAATAAAAATGTAAGCACAACAGGAAAGGAGACCAAATCAGCATGCAAGCATTAAGGGTGCAGCACAACCTCAGCCATTCAAATATGATTATTAGTTTCAGGACATGTTAGTGTGGAATACCTCAAGCTGCTTGGAAAGAGCATTTTTGAGTTGGTCCTCAAGCTGGGTGACTTGCTGAGTGGCTTTGTCTCTCTCGTTCTGCAAGGCTTCCTTATGAACACTCAGGGATGCCACCTTGGTGTCCAATTCTTCTCTTGCCTTAGCAGACACTGATGCCTCCTCCGTGGCAGCATTGAAATGTCCCTCTATCAGTGCCCTTTCAGCATGTAGGGCCTGGGCATCTGCTTCAAGCCTTTTCTGGATAGCTCGCAGCTTCTCTACCTCACTAAGGAGCCTTGAGCATTCCCCATCACCGCTCTCTTGGCTGCTGCGGAGAGAGGAAATGTCCTGCTCCAGCCTTGACTGTACAGCTAGGAGGTCCATTTTCTCCTTAGCCAGGGAGGAGGCCTCTTTGCCAAGCTCTTCCAGCTTGGTAGACAGACACTCTTTTTCTCCAGCCAAGTCCCCCTTTGCCTGGTCTCTCTGCTTCAGTTCAGACTTCAAGGCCTTAACCTCTGCATTCAAGGCTTTTATTTCCTGTGCAGCATTGTTAAGGCTGGAAGACATCTCATCCATGGCCTTGTCTCCAGTGAGAGATTGTTGAGTAATGTCCTGTACTTTGGCTTGCAGTTGGACTTTCTCGTCAAGCAGACCCTGTTTCTCAGCTATCAATCCAGTGTGAGTGGCCTTAAATTGTTCTACCTCTTTAAGCAAGCGATGTTGTTCAGAGGCCACTGTATCTCTTTCAATGCAAACAGAGGCAACCTCTGCCTTCAGATTGGATTCAGACTCCAGGAGAGTAGTCCTTTCATGTGTCACAGTTGACAGTTTTGTCTGTAAGTCCTGTACTTCTTTAGAGAGGGCATCCTTAGCAGAGGTCAGTGTATTTTGCTCATTGGCTTTAGCCTGCAGCTGAGATTCAAGAAGCTTCTTTGCCTCTGCAGATGATTCTGCCTGGCCTTTGAGCTCCTTAACCTGCAGAAGTAGATCATCTTTGCCCTTCTGCAGGAGCTGTAGGCTCTTGTGAAGCTCTGCCTGCTGGGACAGCAGGAGCTCCCTCTCTTTTGTTAGGTTATTCCTCTGTTGAACAAGCTCCAAACTTACAGATTCAGCTTCAACTTTTAGTTTGCTGTGCTCCTCTGCAAGATCAGTTTTGTCTTTTTCAAGCTTCTCCCTCTTAGTCTCTTGCTGCTGAATCTCTTGCTGGTACTTCAGGAGGACCTCATTCTTCTCTGTATTGACCTTTTGAAGCTCTTCAATTTGGGCTTGGTGCTCAGCTTCAGCATTCTTCAGGCTTGTGTTTTTGACCTGTGCCTCCTGAACAACAGCTCTCAGATTCTCCACCTCTTTGGACAGTGAAGCCTTCTCTCTATCTAACTGCTGGTTTGTGGTCAAAAGATTATCTTGATCTTCTGTGAGCTTGTCCCTAAATGTCAAGAGTTCTTCTGTCTTGAATGAGAGCTCCTTGTGACAAGCCTCAGAGGCAGAGAGATTGGCCTGTACATCTGAGAGCTGCTTCTCAAGATTCTCCTTCTGAGCCTTGAACGTAGCACTTTCCTTAGATATACAATCCAGAGCTGTGATTTGCTTCTGCAGGTCTGCAGACAAACGCTCAACGTCCTGCTTGGAGGAGTCAAGTTCAGCAGAAAGAGACTGAGGGAAAAAAGTTGAAAGAAAAAGGGGAAAGGTGAAGTGAACACAACCAAAAATGAAGTAAAGCAAATGAACAAAAGTAATAAAATGCAACTGGAAGGGTTAAGCTGGTGCAAGCATAAACATTATGGGGAAAAAGATACCACAGCAGACACCACCCTGAACTTACAACAAATACATTGAAAACAGGGGTACAGCAATCAAACATTTTCAATTGAGAGTATGGGTTTGTGTGTGAATTATAATTGTGATGGCAACTCTTTTTAGGTCTATGTTAGTGATTTCTCAAGGACCAAAGTGTCTACTTTTCCATTACTTACATTTTGCATGTAAAACAGGATAAACACTGACTAAACCAGGAGAGCAGTTCATGGGTTGAAATATCAATTAGCCTTTTCATATGGCATAATGTATACTGCATCCAAAACACTATGCTAAATGATCAGAGCAGTTCCATTCAATCAATCAAGATTCTTAAGAAGTTGAGGTACAATTACAAAACAAACTCACAAGTCACACATACGTTTATCAAACTCCATCTATAAGAGCAAGGTGGTAAACTAAAACCACCACCAAGCATCAGTTTATAGTACCCCTGCTTTCAAAGTAGCCCATAAAAAAAAAAACATAGCCACACAGAAAATGCTGAAATGAAGATGAATATTTGGACCATAATTTGCTGGTTGTTAATTGTAACATAAACATGAACATTTATGATTACTGCTAGGGCATTTGAAGGGACGAGCTGGGTTCCAACATTCATAAACATTTTCTCACACCCATCCTGACCAAAGGCACATTTTCTTACACACATCCAAAATATGTAGTAGAAGGAAGCAGGGTGAGCAACCTTAATAAAATATGTGCAATGACATTTGTAGTATAAAGTGTATATACAGTGCCTATAGAAAGGCTACACCCTCTTTCAACATGTTCATCTTTTGTTGCCCCAGAGGCTGGAATCGAAATACATTAAATTAGGATTTCTTTCACACTGATCTACACAGCCTACTGGACACTTACAAAGTGAAGTAAAGACCTGTTTGCAAAGGTCTACACCCCCCTTGCTGTGGCGCTCCTAAAATTAGCTAAAATGCAAACATTTATTCAACAATTTATTCAGATGAATTGAGTCCATCTGAGTGCAAGGATAATAGTTCATGTGATATCGGAATGAATATCATTGTCCTTGTAGGGTCCCCGATTTTAATAGAAAACAATTACACACTGTGTAGATTAGGATGTCACTACCAACTCAGCAAATTTCTCAACTTTCGCTTGACCCCTGATCAAGTGACAAGCACACCCATAACATGCTGCAGCTACCACTATTCTTCACATGGGACAAGGTGCACCAGTGTGCTGGGTTTGCAATAAACGTAATGCTTTGTAGCCAAAGAAACACATTTCTAGCATCACTTGAATTCATTGTTGCAAACACAATTATTGATTTGCATTTGAGCCACAGCGAGGGGGGTCTTTTACAAACAGGTATTTTTTTTATTTTATTTTATAAATTACTACTACAAATATTTAGAATTTGTATTTCTGTATTGCTGTCTAGATCAGTGAAACAAAGACAATAAAATCAGATTCCAGGCTCTGAGGCAACAAAATGTGAACATCCTGTATGTCTATAGCCACTACATGTGGGAATCACAGTTTGTATTACAACAATCAAACATTACTTAACAGCTCAAAACATGGCCATTGCAGTGTTTCCTCGAGGATTTTTCATATTAGTGGCGGAGCGCTCATTTTTCGCGCGCGGTGCGCACTGGCGCTCAAAACAAAGACGTAATTTCACCAAAAACTAGAGGGTGGCAACAATTATAATTTCTTAAATAGCGGTTAAGTCATTAAAGCCGAGCAGGTGATTTTATATAGAAGGTGATACCAATATACCAAATACCAATATATCCTACAGCTGCAGCGGAACATGCGGAAGGCGCATTACACACACACACACACACACACAGAGAAAGATCAATACGAAGTAGGCCTACATGAGAGTACACACACAAAACCGGCTAACGTTACTCATTAACTGTTTACACAAGTAAAATCACAGTGTGACAGTCAGATGGAGCATTCGGTAAACAACAACAGCAAGGTAATGCTATCGGTTGAGTTAAAGAAAACCAACTCTTACCTTTGAGGACACCAACATGAGCCCTGCTTACCCGTACCTCCGCCGTTCTGTTCGTGGTGATTTTAGAGGCAATAGATTATTTTTGCCCCGCGCATATTGCTATGAATAGTTCGAAGCTAGGTGCTTGCACGTTAGGTGCGAGAATGCTCGGTTAACCCATTAGCGGGAACATTATTTGTTTCACAAAATAGGCTGATTTAGTTGACCATGAACATCAGAGACATACATTACGAATGTTCATTTAAAATACTCTATACTGAGCACTGGTATAAGAACATGAACCAAAGAACAGCAGTAAATGCAATAACCCACAGTCGTCGCTGATGATGTTGCATTTTCGATTAGGATACGGGATTAAAGGCACCGGCGACGGGCTAAAAGAGAAATCCAAATGTCCCGCTAAATTCGGCCCAATCACAAAACTGTTTTGAAAGCGCGTCGACTTGCGCCGCGCGCCTGTTGAGAGCGATTCAGTCTCGATTGCAGTGCGAACACAAACGACGAGGTTAATTGCAACATTGTAACATATTGTAACTAACTACGCCCTAAATCATAACGAAATGTAGGTCTGGAAGCGGCCTAAATCTAGCTTCAATCTGCTTTTTTTCTGTTCTCCGGTCATAATAACTCGCTGCCTTTCTGCGCAGCCTGAATCAAAGTGGACTGTCTGAATCAATTAGTGGCGGAGGAAATTCATTCGTGGCGGCCCGCCACGAATAAATGCATATAGAGGAAACACTGCATTGGTGGATATTTGGTACTAAAAGGCAGCACCTCCACAGAATCTGTGATTCTAATACACTGGAGACAAACAATATGATGCTATGATAAGTTGGTGCTTACCTGGGCCTTCTCCTTATAAGATTGCAAGTCAGATACCAGCCTCTCCAGCTCCTGGGTTTTCTCCCTGGAGATGCTCAGTTCCTGCCTCGCCTTGTTAGCCTGACCCTGAAGCTCCTGTGCATGGCGCTCTGAGGTCTCAGACAGGCCCTTCTCCTGAGAGGCCTCAAGCTCCTTGGCCTGGGTCTCACACTGCTGCACATGCTTTTCCTATACAATGCATAAGAAGAGAGACATTTTAACTAATTACATCACCAATTGTTAGGAAAGGGACAGGGAGGGAGAGAATGATCAGGAAAAGGTCTGGTCAAGTCCCTATAATTTATGTGTTATAGGTTAATATGTGGCAGCACTCAAGAAAAGGCATTTCTAATAACATTCAAAGCCATTTCGGTAGTCTTCACCAACCTCTTATTGTCCCTGACTTTCAATGTTTTATCCAGATCATCACTCACCAGGTCAACAATTTTCTTCTGCAGGCTGTTTAGCTGACCCTGATGTTTGTCTGTGATCTCCTTCAGCTCCTGGTCCTTCCGGCCCAGTTCCTGCTGTTGTTGCTCTTCAGAACGTGCCATCCGTTCCTTCTCCTCTGCCAGTTGGGTCTGTAACTCCTCTAACTGCCTAGGAAAAGGAGGGGGAGAGGGGGATAACTAAACTACCACTACAAACTAGAGGCTCATTCTATGGGACAGTTTTAAATAATGATAGACTGAATATTGATCATATCGATGGCCGAAACGCAAAACCTCCTATCTGCAAAATGTTCTGATTTGCGGTTTTCACTTTAAATTAAAGTAAAGGCCGATTTAAAGTTCTGCGTCGAATTTACGTGCGTAGCTTACGTAATCTACGTAAGGGGTCTCGCACTTTACACTTCTGCGTAGGCCGTGCTGCAATTACACCATCACATCGCTAGGTGGCAGTGTGTTTTCTATGCCCCTGTGCTGTGCCTCTTCCGGTTAGGAACTCAACGGAGCTCAAAGCTCAAAGCGGCATAATAGCGATCTTTTTGTTGTTATGCTTGTTGTAAATAAAAGTTCTATGATCCATTGAAATTACACTAAACTAAGATAATACGATGGCTATCATAATTTTTCTAATCTTTATTAATGAGTAATTACAGAAAAAGTAAATGACATTTCTGTCATGGCTTCCGCATTTTGGCCGACGAGAGAGTCGGAATCATGTGCTACCAAGCGGACCAATCACAGAGCTTATGGTTGCGTAGAAACTGACGCGTTCTTAAATTTTTGGAGATGTGCGCGTCAAGCCTCTCCGTAGGCAAGGCGGGCCCACGCGGGCCGACGCAAGGCTACGGCGTCGATTTTACGCAGAAGTTTAAATCGGCCTTCAGGCTGCACATGATAAGTCTGTCTGTGAAAAAGTGAATTTTGCAGATAGGAGGTCTGAAGTGTTGAAAAACCCACTCAATATAACAAATAACAGTTTTAGAATCACTAAATACTTATAATTTGTGAATTGGATTCACTGTATCGCCAGCCGTCCTGTTCCTAGGCTACTGGGTTAGAGATACATGGCTTTTAAACAAACATGTTTTAAAATGTTCATGTTCAAAAGCAAGGACTGTGTGATCATCTAATTATGTGTAGTTATGTTGATGTTCTATCAGCGTGTTCTGATGTGCTAAACATGCCGTTACATGTCAGTATAGCGATGTTTTCTTTTTAGCTGCTAGGTAGCTCAACGAGATGATACCAACATTCAAATAAGCAAATCTTCTTCAACTATTTTTCAATGTATGACACATCCTTTGAAAGCTTACAATCTGCACTTTCATAATCTCTGAACTGAAAAATTACCTTGCCCTACTTGGGGACTTTTTCACCAGACCATGTCACATATGGAGACAAAATTAACCTCAGTAATACCTGATAAACCAAGATAGAAATATGGTGAGACCTACTTTAATATAGCAACTATCACATGCTTTATGAGCAACATCTTACTATTTGAGATGAGCATTAAAACTACAGTACAAGTACAAGATGAGTAATTAGTGAATATTTTGTATTCTGTTCAGCAAGCAATGTAAAGACACTTCAACATCACCCAAGATTATACAACTGTAATTTCTTAAATAACACTAAAGGCAAGTCAGGTATCAACATTTGTAAGATAAAAATTAACGTTTCTTTGTTCTACAACAGAGCAAATAACATTTGGATTGGCATGTTTGAGGACACACCTCTGCTGAAAATGCAATGTACGAGAGACTTCATCAGAACATTTTTGGGCTGTTAAAGGCATGTACCTTTCTTTTTGAGTGAGGTCTTCATTCATTTTGGTGAGCTGTTCTGAGCGATCACCTGTTGACTTCATCATGTCTGAGATGTCACTTTTGAGTTGGGCCTTGTCCTTTGTGATCTGATCAAGTTTCTCATCCCCAGCCTTTAGCTTCCTCTCCAGGCCTGAATGTGAGAAACACAATTAAATCTACTAGTCAGTCCCTGAACAAGAACACACGCCGTTTTGTTACAACATACGCATATTTCCCACACAATGGACATGTCAGTAAAGACAACTTTCCCACACAATGGACATAAACACAACTTTATCACCAAGGAGAGCAATAATGGTGATATTTTGTGATTTTTTTATCATCACGTGTCCCCTTTTTAACCAGGCATATTCACACTTACACCGGTGTTTTATGGAATGAAAAATAACCCATAAGGAAGACAATTCATTGGAATTTACTCACACTTTACTCAACTAGAACAAAAAAACAATGTCACATAAATGGTGACTTGTACTGTGTGTGTGCTGTACGTTAAACACCACAATTCTGGCCAAAGCTCTGACCTGCAAGTTGGCTCCTTAGAGCCTCTGATTCATCGGAGAGAGATGTGCATTGCTCCTCCTTTTTGCCAAGCTTCTCAAGCAACTCTGAAAGAAGGAGTTGAATTCAGATTACTTCATGTATCTACAAGTAAGATCTGTCAAACAAAAAGGGTATGAAAGATCAACTCAAGTAAATACATTTACCTTGCATAGTTTGTGTTGATTTAATCTTCTCATCTGTGCTTTCTTCCCGTTTTTGTTTCTGAGGAAATAAAAAAAGTTATTAGTATGTGTGTGCATGCTGGAATGTGTTGTTCCAAGACACACCTCAAAATTACTCACAATTCATAATGAGACATCCAAGTTATGCTTATACTAAAGACTGAAATTATGGTTTATCCATGATGATATAATAAGTCAAAACCTCTATAGGCATCTAGCCTCTTGAAGAATGTGTCACCACCATGTGATGAATCTTTGTAGCACAACATTGCATTCTTTGTAGCATTCACTAGCATGCTGATGATGCTATGCTCTTCCTTACCTGAGCTTACCTTAAGTCCTATCCCAACAGTCATGCCACCCATGCCCAACCCCTGGCTCCTCACCACCCTTCTGTAGGCCCCATAACTCACCAGCTCCTGCTCCAAGGAGCTCTTTTCCTGCTGAACAGAGGTCAGGCTGTGCTGCACAGAGAGAAGCTTCTGCTGCTGTCCTTCCAACTCAGAGCTTAACTCGTTGAACTATAGCACAGGCCAGATGGTGACACCATGCATGGACATGGAGGACATTTTGAAGAAAACAAAATGACAATAAGTAAACAAAATAAATATGGAGGAAAGGGTAATTGTTGTGAAGGCCCACAGTTTAGTGCCAGTTTAGTTTCCCCAAACCAGCCCTATTTTGCCCCAGTTATTTCTTTGTTATTTTCTATACTATTTCTGTACGTTTTATGAAGTGTATGTATTATTCTTGTAATGTTTATGCATATGTTTGATGACGTAGTATATCCGGGGTGTGTCCGTGACCCGGATGCTACGTTCGGTGGTGTATATATAAGAAACGGAAGTAGTCCGCGAGTCAGTGTGTGTGGGGAGCATCAGAACGAGAGAGACCAAATGAGAGAGAGAGTAACGCGAAGTCAATGTAAGATGGCGGATTCAGTACGACGCACACCGTGCAGAAGCTGAGGACGCCAGGAAAGCGATTATTGAGTGTACCACTGTAGCCCGTTTAGTTGTGTTCCCGTTGGACCGCCTTGCCAGCAGCCGGCTGTTCAACGTTGGACCAAGCGAGACGCCAGCTGGACATAATCGTCGCCTCCACGAGCGGACTGCGACCGAACACTGACTCCAGCGGAGCTTCGACGCGGACCACCGGACTTGGGCCCTTCACCTCGTTGTGGACCACGAAGACGGCCCTTTCCCTCCGCGTTGCTACGTCACCCCCCCCTTTCGTCGGCTAACTTCATCGACGCACATGCCATTCAACCAGGCCTCAACGCGCACCACAGCACTGGACTATAAGCCTGTTCAGGCCAGAGACTATCAGTGAGTGATTGAGTGTGTGTGTGGCCGGCCGGGAGGGAATGTATATTTGGGGATGGATATATCAGTCATGTATAATAAATGTGTTGTTCCTATGTGATACCGTCACCGTGTGTTAGTTGTTTGTATGCTAATGCTAAGTACAAGGCTAAAGCTAATGCTAGTTCCAATGCTAAATGCTAATGCTAATTACAAGGCTAATGCTAATGCTAGTTCCCATGCTACTGCTAACGATAGTAACTGCTAGTCTAACGGTTTGCTGGCGCCCCCTGCCTGTATCCTCCTATACTGCCTATTTAGCTCCATTAGTTAGATAACCAGCCCCTTCCTAAATTATACAGTCCTTTTCAGCTACTCCCTGGTTACAATTGGTCCTTCGAGCCGGATCGGTAGTGTAGTGATAGCATGGCTGAGCGCAGCCAACCAGACCAGACAGTTACCCCCCCTTCTCCGCCCCCTGAGCCAGAGCCACGACCACAGAGAGTCCCGCGGTTGCCTCCGAGGTTACAGGAGTATGAGCTTGAGCTCGAAAGCTCACTGAGTGGTAGCGAGGAGCGCACTCCACGGGATACAGTGGTCGGAGAGGCCGAGGTGTCCGCCGGCGCGCGGGTGGCTAGCATTGAGACAGCCCTCACAGAGCACCAGCCTGAGGATGAGATGGCAGAACCGCAGGGTTTTGCCGTGGAAACGGACGAGCAGGAAGGAGAGGCCCGGTCCGACAGCGCCTGCGGGCGGAAGAGGGAGGGCCTCAGCCTCAACGATCTGCCTCCCAGTACGGCGCGCTCGAGACCTAGCTCCTGCCGCTCAGTGGCTTCCTCCCGGTCCAGGGTTTCCGTGGGCAGTTCTGCCTCTGGGGCGGATAGCCTGCACTCCAGAGGGAGTAGTGCCGCGCTGTCCGAATGTATGCGCCAACAGGCCGAGATGGCGTTAGAGCGGGAGCGCCAACAGGCCGAGGTGACGTTAGAGCGAGAACGCCTCCAGTTCGAGCGTGAACAAGAGAGGGAACGCATCCATTTCGAGCGTGAACGCCTCCAGCGCCAGGAGGCGCTAGAACGTGAACGCCTCCAGATGGACGGAGCGGAACGCGCGGCGGAGAGACAGATGGAGGGGGCGGAACGCGCGGCGGAGAGGCAGATGGCGAGAGAGCAACTGCACGCAGAGAAGATGGAGGAAATGATGCAGACCATGCGCGACGTGTGCATCAGCAGAACTCCGTCGGCCCGTAGCTCCAGAGCATCATCCGCACGGCCCTCTCGAGTGCCATCTCCTGAACCCCCCGCCGATGGCTCCATGACCCCCGCCATGACTGTCCAACTACAGGCCCAGCTGACCACCTGGAAGGAAGAGGACCAGGGACCCGACCGCTACGCGGCCCAGAGGGAGCCAGCGTCGCTGCCCGGGAGGGGAGCCATCCCCCAAGAGCGTAGCACACCCCTAGGTCCTCCAGTGCACCAAAATGCATGCAGGCCGGACACCCAGACCGTCACTCCAGCCCCGATGATCCACTACAGGATGTTCCCCCAGGTGGAGGGACCCAAGTTCCCCTTCTTCAAGGACGAGGACCGGAGCCAGTATGTGGAGCTACGCATCTGCCTAGACACGCTCTTGGACAACTCCTGCTCAGAGTCCTACAAATATGCGATTCTCCTTCAGCATGTGAGGAACCCCAGAGCCCACAACATGGTACTGGCCCATGCCTCCGCACCGACACCTTACACCAGAGCGCTCGCTGACTTGGATGCCCGCTACGGTCGTCCCTGGAACCACGCCCTTGCTGAACTGCAAGCCCTCGAACAGCAGGCCCCCATCAAGGATGACCGGGCGCTGGATGACTTCGCGCTCCGCGTGCACACCTTGGTTGGGATGCTGAAGACGCAGGGCCCAGCTGGCGCCAGCGAGATCAACAGCACCTCCAACGTAGAGCGGCTGCTCCGCAAGATCCCACGCTTCCGGCAGGAGAGGTTCCGGCGACAGCAGCGCGTTCGTAACCCCGGGAAGTTGGGTCTGAGCATGGCTGCCTTCGCGGAGTTCCTACTGGAGGAAGTGCATGACACCAACGTAGACGCCATGGGTTACGCTGAGCCGAAGAAGGAGAGGGAGAAGGGAGACCGCTGGGACGGGCCGAGCTCGAACAGAGGACGCCCAGTAGGAGTGCTGCACACGGAGGAGGAGCCTCGGAGAGAGAGGACCACCCGACCTGAGGGAAAGGATTCCTCTCAACCCCCTCAAAAGGGACGGAGAGGTCCACCGCCATGTCCGTACTGCCCCAGCGAGCACTGGTTCAATGAGTGCAGTGACTTCAACAACCTGAGTACCGAGGCCAAGCAGAGGTGGCTCGAGGAGCACAAGAGGTGCTGGAACTGTGGGCGCGACCATCTGGCGAAGAACTGCACCTTGAGGAGGAAGTGCAACCGCTGTGAGGAGGTCCACCTCCACATCCTACACGAGGTCTCCCTCGCCAGGTCCACGGAGGGCAACAGAAGCCCTAGGTCCGGTCGCGCACCGGAAGAGGAAACCCCTGTCTACTACCTAGACTCGCCACAGAGCAGCGGCTCTAAGGTTCTACTGAAGGTGGTGAAGGTCCGACTTCACCACAACAACGCTGTGTACGACACGTACGCCGTTCTAGACGACGGGTCGGAACGGACCATCCTTCTCCAGGGGGCAGTGCGCCAGTTGGGGCTCCAAGGGACTGCGGAGAAGCTGACTCTGCGCACGATACGTCGCGACCTTAAAGAGGTCACCGGGGCGAGAATCAACTTCTCTATCTCCCCGGCGGGGCGGCCGTCGGATAGACATCGGCTTCAGAATGTCTTCACCGCCGACCAGCTAGCGCTCTCCCGCTACGACTACCCCCTGGAGAGATTACGCGCAAGATATCCCCACCTACGGAGAGTAGACCTACACCCGATAGAAGGAGCGGAGCCAACCCTTCTCATCGGCTCGGACAACGCTGACCTGATCGTGTCGCTCCGTCCTCCGCTGAGAGGACCACGAGGCTGCCCGATGGCTGTTAAGACTGCGCTTGGGTGGGCCCTCCAAGGCGCTACCGAGGGGAGAGATAGAGACGGGAGAGCTACGTCATCCCTCCATGTCCGAACCGAAGAAGCAAACCAACCAACCGGACCGCCTGGAGTGGAATCTATTGCTGCCAGTGCACCTGGAACAGTTAGTACCACAAATGGTTCACCACAGGATGACCAACCAAAGAAGAAGCCTCTGTGGACAGAGCATAAGTCTCTGGATGGGAAGACCTACTTCTACAACACAGAGACTAAACAGTCCTCAGGGGAGAAACCAGACGACCTGAAATCTCCTGCTGAGCAAATGTTGTCTAAGTGCCCGTGGAAGGAGTACAAGTCTGACACGGGAAAGCCTTACTACTACAACTCCCAGACTAAGGAGTCCCGGTGGTGGCGCTACCGTGCCATGGCGGCAACAGCTGTTGCCGAGGAACACCTGCAGGTGGCCATGCACCCTCACGTGGCCGAGGTCAGCATTGACGCACCCGTCAACTCCGTCGAGTACACGTCAGCCATGGAAGTCTCAGCCAGTATTGTAGACTCCTCCAAGGAGGAAAGGCCGGAGTTGGCGAAGAAAACGTACAAGTGGAACCCAAAAGAGGAGGCCAAGCAGGCCTTCAAAGAGCTTCTGGAGGAGAATGGTGGTTCATCCAACGCGTCATGGGAGCAAACCATGAGAATGATCATCAACGACCCACGCTACAGCGCCCTGCCCAAGCTGAGTGAGAAGAAGCAAGCGTTTAAGGCCTACAAGGCTAAGAAGGAGAAGGAACAAGCCAAGCAGCTCAGGAAGAGGAACTGGGAGGCGCTGAAGAGCATTCTGGACAACATGGCCAACGTCACCTACCGCACCACCTGGTCCGAGGCCCAGCAGTACCTGCTGGACGACCCCACCTTCGATGAGTACGAGGAGCTGCAGAACATGGACCAGGAAGACGCTCTGATCTGCTTCGAGGAGCACATCCGTGCCCTGGAGAAGGAGGAGAAGCAGAAGACTCTGCTGAGGGAGAGAGACCACTTGTCCGAAGGTGCCGTGGTACTGGTGATCGACCAGTCCCTTCCACGCGCCGCCTGGCAGACAGGCAGAGTGACCAAGGTCCTATCACCTCATACCTCACGCTGCTAGAGCAGCCTAGCCAGTGTGCCTTCTTTAGTTAACTGAAACCGAGGGTTTCATGGGGCGGCTGTTGTGAAGGCCCACAGTTTAGTGCCAGTTTAGTTTCCCCAAACCAGCCCTATTTTGCCCCAGTTATTTCTTTGTTATTTTCTATACTATTTCTGTACGTTTTATGAAGTGTATGTATTATTCTTGTAATGTTTATGCATATGTTTGATGACGTAGTATATCCGGGGTGTGTCCGTGACCCGGATGCTACGTTCGGTGGTGTATATATAAGAAACGGAAGTAGTCCGCGAGTCAGTGTGTGTGGGGAGCATCAGAACGAGAGAGACCAAATGAGAGAGAGAGTAACGCGAAGTCAATGTAAGATGGCGGATTCAGTACGACGCACACCGTGCAGAAGCTGAGGACGCCAGGAAAGCGATTATTGAGTGTACCACTGTAGCCCGTTTAGTTGTGTTCCCGTTGGACCGCCTTGCCAGCAGCCGGCTGTTCAACGTTGGACCAAGCGAGACGCCAGCTGGACATAATCGTCGCCTCCACGAGCGGACTGCGACCGAACACTGACTCCAGCGGAGCTTCGACGCGGACCACCGGACTTGGGCCCTTCACCTCGTTGTGGACCACGAAGACGGCCCTTTCCCTCCGCGTTGCTACGTCACCCCCCCCTTTCGTCGGCTAACTTCATCGACGCACATGCCATTCAACCAGGCCTCAACGCGCACCACAGCACTGGACTATAAGCCTGTTCAGGCCAGAGACTATCAGTGAGTGATTGAGTGTGTGTGTGGCCGGCCGGGAGGGAATGTATATTTGGGGATGGATATATCAGTCATGTATAATAAATGTGTTGTTCCTATGTGATACCGTCACCGTGTGTTAGTTGTTTGTATGCTAATGCTAAGTACAAGGCTAAAGCTAATGCTAGTTCCAATGCTAAATGCTAATGCTAATTACAAGGCTAATGCTAATGCTAGTTCCCATGCTACTGCTAACGATAGTAACTGCTAGTCTAACGGTTTGCTGGCGCCCCCTGCCTGTATCCTCCTATACTGCCTATTTAGCTCCATTAGTTAGATAACCAGCCCCTTCCTAAATTATACAGTCCTTTTCAGCTACTCCCTGGTTACAGTAATAATGAATAAAAATAAATTCAAGTAAGGAATTTGATGAAAGGGATAAGCTATAACAGATAGTATCATACAGATGTATTCCATGATCAATTGGCAAATGTGTTAGTTATAACATATGGGATTGGATATACATTTGGAGATTGAAATGGTGATTGACAATGGGAAGATGGATGTAGGCCCACCTTGACGCCCTGTGAGCGGGCCTGGCTCTGGGCCTCCTCCAGCTGGGTCCTCAGGCTCTGGAGCTCAAATAAGCTCCAGAGCCTGAGGCCCTGAATTTCCTGGGAATTCAGGGCCTCCATAGCTGCCATAGCTGCCACCTGCTCTTGGGCCTCTCTGGCTCTGTCCTGGACCTGCTGGACTAACTTTGCTTCGTTGTCTTCCAGCTCCTTTACCTTCATCTCAGCAGCATGCAGTTTGCCCAGCACATCCTCCATCTCCACCAGGTGCTGCTCCTCAGCACTCTCCACACTGGTCCGCAGAGACTCATCCAGATGCTCCTTCTCTTCTGACACAATCAGCAGCTGTGATTTTAGCTCCTCTGTCTCCTGTGCCAAGACTGCAGCCCCTGCCCTGTGCCTGGCCCCTGCCTCCTCCAGCGCTAACTTGTGGTCCACCTTCAGCCTCTCCAAGGCACTCTTGGTCTCTACTAGCTCTGTCGCCTGGGCACCTTCCCCTTTGCTGAAGGACACCTTCAACCCCTCCATTGCTTGTTGGTGAGAGGCAATGGCAGATTCCAGCTTAGAGCGCCACAACTCTATGATGTCTGCATTTTCCTTCTCACCTTGGCTCAGGCGCATTCGCAACTGCTCGTTGTCACCGGAGAGCCTCCCGGATGAAGCCTGAAGCTGGGCCAGTGCTTCACGGTGGGCTTTCTCTTCAGCCCCCATCCTCTCCTTTAGCTCAGTCAGCTCACCCTGTTGATTGGCTTCCTGAGAGGCCAGCTGAGCTCTTAGTGTGATCACCTCCTCAAGAAGAGGTGAGGCAGTGGAGTCAGCACCCTCAGAGACCTGTTGGGACTCCAGACGCAGCCGCAAGTCGGCCACTTCCCTTGTCCGCAGAGAGAGGTCCCTCTCCAGCTCCATGATGCGGGACTTCTCGGACACCGTGGCAACCTATAGGACAGGACAACTCTGGCTCAAAAAGAGTGTGTTCTGTATACACTTGCAAGACAAGGTAACTGCTGAATATCCCTGGCATCGCGCAAGTCTTTGAGGAAGGGTCTGTATTGAGTTTAAATAGGGCCCTATACAAACACGTGGCAGAGAGGTCCATCATAGCAGTAGTATAAGTACATCAAATGACACTCTAATCCCACATTTGTAATATAGGATGCCTGTTCCTAATGTATTGCGCTGCCCTCTAGTGGATATAGTTTGGTGGTACCATATCAGTTCTCACACAGCACACCTCTGGTGTTTTGAACTTCACCCCCCAGGAGCTGCAGTGTCTCCTGGTTTTCATACTTCGAATTAGATCTGGAAACCCAGACGTGTACACTCTCAGTGATTCATTACATCAATTGAAAAAAGAAAACCAGCAGAGACTGTGGCCCTTAAGGATTGCAGTTGAATGCCCTTACCATATTGGTTGTGATACACCTAAGGGAGGAACACATTGGCTAGGAATAGGAGCAGGAGAAAGACTTGCAAGAGATGGGGAACCCCAGATAAGCAGGCTGGGAGGGTCAGGTGTCTGAGACACAGGATAACCGGGAACAAGGGGGGGTTGGGGATAGGGAAACTGACTGGCTACTCAGCAGCACCAGCATCAGGGCTTAAAGTGGGGAAAAATGCTGCGCCTGAAACTTTTTCTTGGGGAGGGGGGGTCACAGTTTGAGATATTGGGAGAGCGGGTACAGAAGACAGCTTCTTGTCTCAATGTTTAAATGCATTAATACTATTTTATACTCAATACAAAATAAACGTAATGCTTTGTACTACTAACATACATACACCTAGACTAGAGACTGTCATCATTCTCTCCTAGTGGGAGATCTTACCTCACAGATGAGGACAGTGGGTGAGTCTTGGTCTGGTTGACCGAGGTCTGGGTTTCCCACAGGGTGGGTCAGTACACACGCCTGAGTCACTGGCAGATCCTCCACGCCGTCCACGGTCAGGACTAGTAATATCAAACATGATTATGTTTATTGGTAGGGTTTCTAGAATGTTCTACAGGCTATATAGGTGGTTCACAACAACACACAAGTGTTGTAATCATTTCTGGGGCCTCATTTATAGAACGTGCTTAGATCAAATGTTGATCTTACCCGTGTCGTACGTAGAAAACCACGTCAACGTAGTGATTTATACAATTTCAACGTGAGTCAATTTGACCGTGGAAAAGATCGTAGCTCGACGTCGAGTATTCAACTTGCTTACGCACATTACCTACTGGTTATGCGGAGTTATTACAGGCATGTGAGCCGCACTGCCTAGTGTAATTCATGCAAGTGGCTCGTAATAAAATTAACGATGTTGTTATCAGCCGAGAAAATGAGTTTAATTCAAGATTTAAAGGGAACTGATGTTTATGATTGTATTTCAGTCTTTCTTTATAATATGCCTCCGGAGCTGTCTATCTCTCTTCAACATGCCTAGTGCGTTCCACAACGGACCTTGCCCGGCCACGCGCTCAATTATACTGGATTTACCCGGTGTCTGGGAGTGAGCAGCCATATAAGAATAAGACCATTATATTATTACAGTATAAGCAGCACTCGATAAAAACAAAATCGCCCCCCCCCCTTTCCATACTTTATGTCATTTTATCAATGAACGTGGTATTACTGCTATTTCAAGGTGCGAGGGGGCACGGCACGCACACATACAATGACATTTTTACCAAGTTACTGACACTGAAGTCACTGACGCTGTGGGGATGCTAAAAGTGTCCTCTTATGATCAAATCCACCACCTCCCCTGATTTTCTTTTACAACTTGAGTAGAGTATTTAAGCATGTGCCTGGTTAGTTGTCATGATCAAACGTTACAAATGCAACTTACAGAGAAGCCACCCTTCTCTGCCCTCTCCCGCTTCCAGACGAACGGCTACCCTATATTATATTATATTATATTATAGCACTTGTCTTAATTCAGCCGCTTTTTTTTTTTTCTTTTTTCTTTTTTCCTAGCACCAGGGGAGCCCCCCTCCCAAATGTCGTTGTTTGGTACCTGTACTATATCAATGACAATAAAGACCATTCATTCATTCTGTGGTAACCTAATTAATGAATAATGGGAATGCCATTCATTAATTCATTCATTCATTCATTCATTCATTCATTCATTCATTCATAGAAAACCGACAAGGGTTGCGTTCGTAAAGTCGTTCTGATAGCGCCGGAGCGCACACTGGGTTCAACGTCCATAAAGGGACCGAGTAATTAGATTGGACGAGAGGCATTCCCAAGAGTGCTGGTCAGATTTCCAGAGCGTGTTTACGAACGCATCCGAGAGCAGCGAGCTAACGTACCGTAGCTATGGTAACACAGAGGACATGGCTAGCCAGCTAACGTTAAGACGTGGATGTTGTAACGTTAACTAACTACAGATACCTGAGACCAATACCAATTATAACAAATAACTGACATCTGAAAAATAACTGACATTTGAAAAATAACTGACATTTGAAAAACAACTGATATTTCCGCTGTTTCGCCTTGGTGGGGAGTCTAAAGATAGCCTCTCTCTTAACAACACGACCGCCTGATATGTACATAATCAAATGTGATATGTAATGTAGATATGATTGATAACCTGCAGTGTACATATCTACTTTTCCCTTCTTGTTTTTAGTTTTTTTTCCCTAGCACCAGGGGAGCCCCCCCTCCCAAATTTCGTTGTTTGGTACCTGTACTATATCAATGACAATAAAGACCATTCATTCATATAATTGAGCCGCTATCACAGGGCGTTAATACAAACCTCACCTGCGTTCATTTTACCTGCGTTGGTATTTATAGAAGGAAGCACGCAACTTTAAACCATCTCAGCCCGTTTTATAAATAATTGCTCACGTCCGTTTAGAAAAATGTGCTTACGTGAAAGTCAAAGATGAGATGACGTTCAAGTACTTTTTTATTTATTTTTATTTATAAATGAGGCCCCCTGAACTAATAAATGCACTTTATTATAGTGGGTTGATGTTATGTACTGTAACGTGATTTGTAAAATTCGAGCCATGCTTGCCGTAGCTAAATTACCATCCAACTTTGTCCACTCGGTGGACTAGAAGGAATAATGACATTGACATTTCGTGAGCTTAGAATGATAAGGTCTATCTCCGTTTAGGGCAGTTCAGAGATAACTGTAACCTACCTTCCTCCTCAGTGATAATAACAGGGGCCTCTTCAGAGCCCCAGGTTTTATAGATGTAGTAACCAGCAGCGGCTGCCAGGCCAGCCACACAGACACATTTGCGTCCTCCCAGCTGGTTTAGAACACAACTCATCTTTTAATTAATCGTCTCTCTCTCTTGTTAGCTATACTTCTTACATCTCCTACTGAAATGAAAGACTGTCTGAAACTGCGTTCCTCTGTTTTTACTATAGAATCATATGACATCACTGAAATGTCACCTTTTATGATGTCACAATGTACAGATCACAAGTGTTTGACAGCTCTCTCTCTAAGAGAAACTAAATCCTACATCTGTGGGGGTCGCTAATAATACATGACCACAACCATTATTTGATCAAAAATGTAAATGTAATGAGTATTATTTATATTTATTTATATGAGAAATATTCTAAAATAAACACGTTTTCCAAAAGAACTACACGCACCAGCATTAATCTCCTGTGAATGACAGTATGCATTTGACTGCCTGCACTTTACCACCAAGACACTATGGGGCGCAGTAGAATATTGTGCAACAGCAGAATATGATCATTGAGAGCTTGCGAATGTGAAAACACGATTATTGAGGAGAAAACATTCCGTAGCTAGGCACGTACGCAAGTTGAAATCATCTCTGTAAGACGTTCAGTTTCTTGATCCGCCATCTGTATGTGCAATATATTATCCTCGTCCATATAAAAAGAAGGACTATCACACTCACATGTTCATATTATTGGTTTATTTACCAAAATCTTCACAGCACCAGCAAACTCCTCAATACTGTGGTATCCATCAACTTGTCTGAAACAACATTCGCGCCAAAACGGATATTTATACATAAACGTCACGTGATATATATACATAAACGTCACGTGTTACACATGTCACATGTACAGATAACAATATAACCTTCACAATAAATGTGCACAAGGCACTACAACACAAATATGTACCATGAATGTACACTCATCCTAACACATGAGAACACACATCCCAACACCCCCACTTGTTCTCATCATCTCAAGCCGAAAATGATGATACCCATATTAGTTTCCAAAGAAAAAACTCTTGAATTTTCTGAACTTAAACTTAACTACTGGCTTTGTAAGTGTATCTGCAGCCATGTCTTCTGATGGACAGTAAACAATATCTATTTTTCCTTCACTGAGTGCATCACGAATAAAGTGATATTTTACATCAATGTGTTTGGACCTCTGTCTGTTCACTGGGTTCTTACTTAGTGCGATGGCTCCCTGGTTGTCTTCATAAATCTTTGTACAACACTAATTAAACTTTACCTCCCGATGTCACAGCTTGACAAACTAAACGAAACAGTTGGATAGCGATAATACGATAGCTTTAAATACTGTAGACTCTATTATCCATGCCGTTTAATAGTTGAGTTAGATACATGCTTTCCTGAGTAGTGGTGGCTAGACTGACGTATTCAGCCTCACATGTCGAGAGTGCTACAGTGGGTTGTTTCTTTGACTTCCAAGATATGGCAGGGCCTTGTTTTGTCAGGCTAAAACAGTACCCTGTAGTACTACGTCTATCTTCCACAGAAGATGCCCAATCAGAATCACTATAAGCTATAAGACTTAAAGCACAACTCATAGTCACTTGTCCCTTTTAGGTATCTCAAAACATGTTTAGCAGCTACTAGGTTCTCTGCTTTTGGGTTTGCCAGTGTTTGTGATAGTTTACTTACTATCCAGCTAATATCTGGTCGGGTACAAGTCATAGCATAGATCAAACTGCCTATAATCTTTGCTGGTGTCACTCTCCTCGTTTCGGTCACCTTCCACTTTTAGTTCACATGGTGTATATCTAGGTTTACAGTTTGACATTCCAAATCTATCAAGCATTTTTTTGGATGTATGTTTTCTGATTCATTTTGATTTCCTCTCCCTTTTGCTCAAACTGAATGCCCAGGAAAGATGATATTTTCCCCAGATCCTTCATATTAAACTGGGCTTTCATGTTTTCTAAAACTCTTAAATGTCACATTTCTTAATAATTTGAACACTGTATCACACTCACCCCACAATGCTTATCAAATCGAGCAAACAACATATCAAATAAGCTAAATCCAAAAAAGAAACTGTCATACAATAGCAATATAATAAATGACACTTCTAAGTGATTTTCCTCTACGTGTCTTTAGGCATATTCCACCTAGCATACTTAATGAAAATGCAATGAGTCATTATGGAGGAATACCACATGGGAAGAGCCACACAGAACAGCCTGTCATGAACAGTGCTAACAGAAGGACACCAGTCCCTGCAGCCCCCCAAAGGCAACTCTCTGTTGGTGCAACTTAAGCTCCTGGCCGTCACAATGGCAGATGGGGTAAACCATGCCATGAAGTGGAAAATAGACCTCTTGTGTTTTTAATGGCAAAGAAGACTTCAAGCGAGACTATGCGGTCTGCTGCCAAACTCACCCAAAGTGAAGCAGAGGCAAGTGTTGAACAATTGTACCATGCCAGCCCACTCAGTGTGAATGGTGTAAAAGCAATATTGAAATGGTATCATATAACCCAACTGGTTTTATAACTGTAGTATAGTACTTTCATTTGCAATAACAGACACAGTCATGTTTAATTACTGATAACATTTTATTTTTTAAAAAAACATTTTTTATTTAAATTTCTTTATTTTCAAATATGAATGACATTTTAAAATGTATGGACATCTTTGTACATTTGTGTTGCAATCTTCTTATGTCAAATGTGGATTAGAAAAGACAAATTTCAAAACAAAAAATAACTCAATGCTGCCATCTTGTGTTAAGTTTAGGTCAACCTTAAAGTTGTGCATTACACATTTAGTGCTAAGACAGCTTGCCATCATTCCTACAAACTCACCTCACAGCGCATTGTTGACAGATTGCAGTTCATTGACAGTTAAGTCTGCGTGCAGCATGGGTTCCAGTCTTTCCATTTTCTTATTGCAGTATAAGTAGTTACTGAAGACCGACAAGTTACCATTGCTCCTGCCTGTCCGCATTTCATCAAACCATAAAGAAATGCAGCTGTCATAGCACTGAATGAGGTGAAACTGTAGGCGTGACAAACTGAATGACGTCAAATTGGCATGACATAAGCTGAATCTTATGTTTGCGTACATCCCCTATAATAGGGGCCCGATTACAGGCACCTCTGGGACATGAGGATGCCTCTAAGGGTGGGGGTGCAAACATGTTTGTGAGGGTGGTAGGATGTCTGTAAACTGGAGGTATGTCTGTAGTGGAGGGGGCAGAGGGAGCTGCTGAACTACAGCTGTCTGCATCAGAGTCTCAGAGCCCAACATCACCCTGATCTGGAGCCTGCAGAGGTGAGAGAGAGAGGGCAGAGACACTACACACACACACACACACACACACGCACGCACGCACGCACGCACGCACAGACACAGACACAGACACAGACACAGACACATATGTGGCTGTTATATACTCGCCAAATAGACCACTAGCCCATACCACCTAAAAACAAGTGAACTACATAATTGGCAGTTCATGAGAATACACACGTGAAATGTGAGAGATGAAAGCACAAGTAATGCGATGGAACCAGACACAGATTCTACCCAAAGTTGCTCGTTATTATTCGGAAAAAAGCTATGATTGACATGTCTGTGCGTCAGCCATTATGTTTCTTCAAATCGATTCATATCATTGTTGATGGCCACAAAATAAAAATGCCCATTTTGTTTGCAACATAGGACACTCAACTCACGATTCGATACGATTTTTCTTTTTTAAGTAATTTTTTCTGAGTGGGGCAGTCCCACTCATATTTCTAATTTTATTGGACAGATATAGTGAAGACAGACAGGAAAGTAAGATACATATACCGATAATGACATCTCTGTACACCTCTACTATCAGGGTAGAGTGTTGGGATCAGGGCAATATGCAATTGGGCAGCTATATTCTGTTTTACACTTGACATGTGTCTTACCTTGGTGTGAGCGTGGAGTCCAGGTGTTCTGTGTCCGTCGCTGGTCAAGTATGTCTAATAGCGGCCGCGGGAGAGTCGACCAATTCTGAAACTCCAGGAAGTAACTTAGCACCTCAGGCTCCGCCTTCCTCAGCCTGAAACCAATCAAACACAACAGACGATGTAAAGCAGTGACATTAGCTTATAAGAGTTTCTGTATGTGTGTGTGTGTTTGTGTGTGTGTGTGTGTGTGTGTGTGTGTGTGTGTGTCTTACATTTTAAGAATATTTGTATGTACATTTTTATTTTAATACTTATAGGGAACAGTTGTGTAAATAGTACCTACAGCAGGCTCGACTTATTAGAAATCGGCACGCAAAACGACAAGACAGTTACAGCGGAGTTTCTAAAGCAACACAGGATATTTAACGAGATAGCCCGTGTACCGGGCGAACCTTGGTTCTCAGTCCCCTCCCTGAGGCGGAAGCGACGGAGGCGAGATCGTAAGCAACCCCGAGGTCGCAGGGGAGGCCTGTTAGCAAGGCTAAGGTGGAACCCAAACAAGCCAGCTCTTCCAAGCATTTTCCTCTCTAACGTCAGATCCCTGACGAATAAGATGGATGAACTGAGACTACAGGTGGCCAAAAACAGCATCGTAGGGGATAGCTGTGTGATTATTCTGACCGAAACCTGGCTAAATGACAACATTGTGGACGCTACCGTTAGCTTAGAGGGCCGAACGCTACATCGCGCTGACCGAACGGAGCGTAGCGGGAAGTCAAGAGGAGGTGGGATCATAATATCGACGAAGGATAGCTGGTGCTTAAACACGAAAACTGTAAGTAGCCACTGCTCCCCAGACCTAGAATACTTGACTGTTAAATGCCGACCCACATACCTGCCTAGGGAGTTTAACGCGGTGCTAATTACATGTGTGTATATAGCGCCTAGCTCAGATAGCAAAGTAGCATTGGCGCGACTATATGACGTCATTAGTAGCCAACAAAGCACTGATCCACAGGCTATTCACATACAATTACACGGGGGACTTTAATCATGTCGACCTGAAGGCAGTACTACCCAAGTTCTACCAGCATGTAAAATGTGCAACGAGAGGAGAAAAAACACTGGATAAGGTATACACCAACATCAAACGTGCTTACAAGGCTAGTCCGCTAGCTCATCTAGGCATGTCTGACCATGTGTCAATCCTCCTGATTCCTGCATACACTACAATGGGGAAAAGTGCTCCCACCACCACTAAGACTGTCAGAACCTGGCCAGAAGGGTCCGCTCCACTGCAGATCTGCCTAAATGACACCCTATGGCAGGAATATGAGCATGAGGACCTGGAACAGTACACGTCGTCGGTTCTGAAACACATAGTGAACTGCACCAACTCAGTCACCGTGGACAAACGGGTCCGGGTCTACCCCAACACGAAGCCATGGATGACTGGGAAGGTCCAAAAACTGATAAATGAGAGGGACAACGCCTTCTTCGCAGGGAAGCGCACACCGCTGTACAGCTCCACCAGGGCCAACCTAAAGCGCGGCATCAAAGCGGCCAAGGCAGAGCACAGAGAGAAGATTGAGGAATGCCTCCTGAGCAACGACTCCAGGCGGATGTGGCAGGGGGTTCAGCAGATGACAAACTTCAGAGCCAACAGGCTCACAGCCGCAGAGGACGACCCCCTGCTGGCGGGAAAGCTGAACACCTTCTACGCCCGGTTCGACGAGGGGCGAACGGAGGTAACCACAACACAAACACCACTCTCTCCAGCTCTCAGCAGCCTCACCCTCACAGAGCACGAGGTGAGACGCGTACTGAAGGCGGTGGACCCCAGGAAAGCCTCGGGGCCGGATGGCGTCCTGGGACGGGTGCTGAGAGACTGCGCCGACCAGCTGGCCGGGGTTTTCACCAACATCTTTAACCAGTCCCTGTCCCAGGCCACCGTCCCACCCTGCCTGAAAACCTCAACTATCATCCCAGTCCCGAAGAAAAGCACGGTGAGCTGCCTAAACGACTACCGCCCGGTGGCACTCACACCAATCATCATGAAGTGCTTCGAGAAACTAGTCTGGGCCCACATACTCACACGCCTCCCGCCCAACCTGGATCCATACCAGTTCGCCTACAGAGCCCACAGGTCCACAGAGGACGCCATAGCGACGACTCTCCACGCCACTTTATCCCACCAGGAGAGGGGAAACAGCTACGCGAGACTGCTCTTCGTGGACTTCAGCTCCGCCTTCAACACCATCCTTCCAGACAGGCTAGTGACCAAACTACTAGACCTGGGTCTATCACACTCTATATGTGCGTGGATCAAGGACTTCCTGACCGACCGCCCCCAGAGGGTGCGGGTGGGCCCCCACACCTCCACAGCCCTCAGCCTCAGCACTGGGTCACCCCAGGGCTGCGTGCTAAGCCCCATCCTCTACAACCTCTACACCCACGACTTCACCCCCGTCCACCCCAGCAACTACATCGTAAAGTTTGCAGACGACACCACCGTGGTGGGATGTATCTCGGGGGGGGACGAGGCGGCGTACAGGGATGAGGTAGAGCAACTGAGCAAGCTGTGCAAGGTTAACAACCTGCTGCTAAACAAGTCAAAGACCCAGGAATCCATCGTAGACTTCAGGAGGAAAAAGTCCGAGATCCAGCAACTGCTCATCGACGGAGAGAGCGTGGAGAGAGTCTCAACCCTCCGATTCCTGGGACACAACATGCGGGATGACCTGGCCTGGAAGGACAACACTAAAGGCACCATCAAGAGGGCACAACAGCGGCTATACACCCTGAGATGCCTCAGGAAACAACACAACAAGCAGGAGATACTGGTGGCCTTCTACAACAACGGAGAGAAACGAGCTACAGAGAGTCGTGAGAACAGCACAGAAGATCACCGGCGCCCCCCTCCCCTCTCTGGAGGAGCTGTACAACACACGCTGTCTCAGGAGGGCCTCCAAGATCTCCAAGGACCCGACCCACCCTGGGCACGTACACTTTGTCAAGCTGCCCTCGAACAGGAGGTACAGGACCCCGGCCGCTAAGACAAACAGACTGAAGGACTGCTTCTACCACAGGGCCGTCAAGGCCCTGAACACAGAAAAGGCCTAAGTTCTGGGCCCAGGACAGTCCGGACGGATTGTATGGCAGCTAGTGCTGAGGCACAAACATGTACATTTTCAAGCCTGCAAACTGTGACACTTTAAAATAATGTGAAAAAATACTTTTTGTGCAATATGACAACCCTAGTTGACTATCTGTGCAGTATAGTACAGTGGATTGTGTACATAGCCTTTATTGATGTAAACCAGCTCCTTACCTTCTTGTGATTTTATGCATCTATGCTTTTTCTAAAATGTGTTTTCTTTTTCCTTTCCTAACACCAGGGGAGCCACCCCTCCTAAATTTCGTTGTTTGGTACCTGTACTGTAGCAATGACAAATAAAGTCCATTCCATTCCATTCCAGATAGTGAATTAATAAACAACATGACAAATAAAAATAATCCCTGGATTAACGTGGCTTTGAAGATTTGGCAGGAGACAGTGAAACTGTGTGGTATAAGGGACTCACTTAAAATGCTAAGATGGTGTGCATATGACACAGACTTCCCTCCAAACAAAGCAGATGCTAGATTTAAAGTCTGGGTTGAAAAAGGCCTTTCGAACTATTTAACTTTTGTCCACAAGGGGACATTCCATAGCTTTGAATCGCTACAGAGAAAACATGGTTTGGAACAAAATGATTTCTATAGGTATCTCCAGGTCCGACACCATTTCAATCAGAATTTAGGGGGAGTATCAGAAGAGGGGGTAACAGGAATTATGGAAGTATTTACATCAGCAAGCAAATCATTGATATGCAACAAGGTGGTATCTAGACTATACAATGGCTTCCGCCAGATCAATCTCAAAACAGTCAATACAATATATTAAAGAGAAATGGGAGAAAGAGGGTAATTTTACTATTTCTGGGGAGGATTGGGACAGATTATGTAAACTACAATGGGAAACGACATGCTCAAATACGTGGCGAGAATTTAGTTGGAAAAACCTTACAAGGTTTTTTATCACCCCCCTACAAAAACGACACCAGGGGACGGGTGTTGCGTGTTGGAGATCCTGTGGACTGAATGAAGCCAATCACTACCATGTATTCTGGGAATGACCAAATCTAGTCCCATTTTGGCGGGAGATACACAATAATCTGGAAGCTATTTTTGAAATTAACATCCCCTTCAAATGTGACACCTTATACCTGGGAAACATATCATTCGAAAATTGGGACAATAACGACAGAAAATTGATATTGATACTTCTGGTAGCAAGTAAAAAGGCTATCACAAGAAAATGATTAAAGCCAGACGTACCCACAGTGGATGAATGGATAGATATAATTCATGATATATATGTAATGGAAAAGATGTCATACTCCCTTAGAATTCAGGTAGAAAAATTCTATCGGATCTGGACGAAATGGACTGGATATGTTAAACCTGTAAGGTCAGATTTCTGTTGAATTGTTAAAAGAACATGAGAGGGTGATGTAATTGTGTTTATTTTCTTGAATCATTTTCTATTCTAATCTATCATATGTAAGATGAAAGCTCCCAAAGTTCACTCGCTATTGTTTTTCTTTTTTCTTTGTTTGTTTTTGGTTTTGTTTTGTCTTGTCTTTACTTTACTTAATATAAAAAAGAAAAAAATACTTTGGTCATAGGAACTGAGTTGATTGTGATATGTTGAATGTAATGACGATTGTTGTAACCAATGACCATTGACAATAAAAAGAACATTTAAAAAAAAAAAGAACACTGCACCTTCTGAGGACACACTGTACACAGGGGCAATTTTCTGTCTTCCACGACCCACAAGTTGACCCTCAGAAGTGGAGTGAACTGGCCGTGCTTCCTCCTGAGGGGGAGCCTTTAAGAAAAAACATAAAAATGTAATCAAAAATACTTTTGAAAGCCCTTACCAGTTCCTATAATAACTCATGTTTCATATCAACAACACTCCACAAAATGACTGTGAAAACTCATAAAGGTAAGTGAAGTAATCTTAACCACTCAATTAGCAGTGCAAGAGCATTCAAATACAGTCAGAACTGAATTAATGATATGCCTAAAAACTATTACAGTGACAGAATACAATAGTGACCTTATAAATTCAGCATTACATTTGTTGTCTTCTGGCAGAGATGCCATCATAGGATTATTTAGCCTGATCCATTCTCATCCTATTATATTTATATCGAGGATACACTACACAATTTATAAAATCTTCATACCGGAAAACCTCTGACATTTTGTGATCACCCTTGCCCAAATTATTGTGTCTTGCTGTTGCTCTCTCCAAGATCAGGGGTTCTCACATCACACATTTTAATTTATACATTTACATAAGATTTGACCATCAAGACCCTACAGTAGCCTCAATTCATACAGCCATGTTGGTACAGCCATGCGTAACGGCGAAATCCTGTGGGCAGAATTAATTCATACAATATGTTGGTAATTGATGTGTATAAGGATTCTTAATGAACTCACCGACACCGCCCCTGGTGGCCCAGTCTCTTGACCGCGTGCACGACCCCCCGATCTTGTTCTGGCTCGACCCGTCATTTTCTTCCAGTTCACTGGAGTGGAACTGGAAGAAACATACAAATTAAACTTCTCATTCTACAATGTTAACATAGCAAAGTTTGACATGACTACCACGTGTACATTTGAACACAGTTAAAGACAGTCACGAGCACATGTCCTGACCACAGTCGTGACCACATACTGGCGCAAAGTGCTGCTGCACGAGGCAAGAGACCAGACGTAGCTAGCTAACTAACAACCACTTTGTACTTCATCAATTAGCTAATGGAGTCATCGTTGCTTCTGTAGTCTACAGTTACAATGCATTGCTTTAGATGTATTAATTACTAACTGGCTAATATTATTGAACATTTAAACATCGCGTTAGAACAGGCGGTTCTAAACTAGCTAAACTAAACAGGCGGTTCTAAACTAAACCTGTCTAAACTAGCTCGCTAAAATCACAACTGGCCTTGAAACTGAACTTGAAACCATCTCATGTGGCTCAATTAAAAGCTTATATTCTTTAATTACTTTGACAGTGATTATCTGGCAGCATGTAAGGTCATAAACATCGTGTAGCTAGCTCTTTTTTCTCACAGAACGCCTTAGATGTACTTACATAGACTTGACTTCTTTCAAATCTGATCAACTGTCTGCTGAGAGGAAGTGTGTCAGGTGATTTATAGGGCTAATCACCCCTGAGTATCACTGCGCACCCCTGAGTATCACTGCGCACGCATTGGTTCACAGAATACTGAATTCTATAAATATGTTATTTATTGAATACACGGGCATTATTTTCGACTCAAAGGAAGTAAAACAAATGTCTTACTACACACTGTACACATACTCATTGTATTATTGGGCTATACAGTTGGGTAGGAGAGAGAACTACTTTTTGGTAGTGTAATGGCGCAGTAATCACTACGACCACGGACATTTCGGGGAGAGCTCTCATGCGATTTGCTCCAATCTAAAATATGTCCACTAGTTGGTATAGTCCGGTTAATATGTGAAAAAATAGTTCACTTTTTCATAAAAGCACAACACTTAGTTGGTACACTTGTACAGTTTGGGCATTGAACTTGAACATGAACATTTTCAGACGTGGAGCACTCGCAAAAACTCCTCCTAGTGGCCATGGCGGGCATTTTCCTTTCCGCCATAGCCCAATTGTGTATTTTGCTTCATATCTCCTCAACCAAACATGATAACTTAACACTGAACAAATGATGTCTACCCCCATGGTTTGAAGGTCAAGGATTACAATGATACCATATACAACATCATAAAATGTTCTGGTGAATAGTTAGTGGCGAAATCAGTGACGTTGTGACTGAGAATGATTCAAATGAAATTGCAGTATCTGATAATATGCATATTCAATTTTCATAATATATTTCATATAATAATTTATTTACTATAGTTCTCTAAGTCCAGAGTTGTCTATTAGGCTATGAATGTAGGTATTTCAGTTGTTGCAGCTTACTTGGAAAGTGTTGACAGAGTGGATGTGGTGTGGGACTGCTATGAAGCAAACAGCTTAAAGTCCCAGACAAGACAGAAGCGAGGAACGGGCACAAGAACAAGAGTGGATGGAAAAAACAAGATACCAATGTATTATGTATTATGTATTATGTATTAAGATGTACAGTAGCATTAAACTAGAAGACATGTTTTGATGCTGCTTATGATTGCATTCCGTAGTCCCTCTCTGGTCCGTCTCATCAACATCATTTGTTTTGATGTAGCCAAGATCAATGGGAAATGCCTGTTTTTGTGGAAAAGCACATAACAGAGCTGAACATGGATTCTGGATGGACATACTGCATCTAATTTCCTCTGGATGTTCAAAGGGGAAAGTGAAATGTGTGGTTACTTTTCCCCAGAAATTGATGTTCTGAAGTCAATGTTGTGCTTGTATGAAAGATATGATTTGAATTCACTATGTTGGCTGATAAGGATAATGGAAGGAAGTTTAGACAGTAAAACTACATATGTTACCTATGGTTGCCAGCCAATGCCCTCTTACTACTGAGTCAACTCTCTTTATTTGTGACAACCAGACTAGTGCAGAACACAAGAGGCAGATGGAGAGTAAAACCCAAAGCTGGGTGTATTTATTGATTCCGGGGAATAGGGGCAGAGCTTCTATGAAGCAGGCAGATCAGGAGGGTCAGCAAGCAGGGCAGGCAGGTAGAGAGGGCAGGCAGGGCAGGGCAGTGCAGGCAGAGAGAGCAGGCAAGTTCACTCCAAAGTGCTCTTCAGGTAGCTGCTCCCCTCTCACAGGTAGTAGAGGAAGTCATCCAGGTTCATGTTGGGCTCTCTGTGGATGCTCTGTCCCACCAGGAAAGCAAGCTTGTGGGCATACTGGCAGGGTGCAGGCACTCGGATGATCCCCTGAAATAATTGGGGGAGACAAAATCAACGAGAATTTATGCATCAAAAAACAACTTGCATGCCTGAAATGGGAAAACCATATGTAAATACAGTATGTTTGATTTCATAACCAATATGGATACATCAGTAGGTTTAAGATGTGTTTCAATGTGAACTACACCCTGTTCATGCCTGCATTTGAATTACTGACCAAGAGAATAGTTTAAGCAGACTTTTACCCTGTAATTTTGTGCATTTGTTGTTTTCATTATTCTAAAGTAGACATATCCACACACAAAGAATCATGTTATAAAACAATCTCTGAGTAAATATATCTCTCTTTGAATGCCCTGATGTTCCAAACTCCCAAGATCCCCCCCTCTCTCCCCGTCACAACAGACCTCACGTTTTGATAGCTATGATGCAGCTGCACACGAAATAATGAAAGTTCGGGTAAACCTCCCCTTTAAAACTACTACTGGAAAGACAACCCAGCATGCCTGCCAGTTGAAGTACATGTGGCAGAGTTTGTAGGTCAGTCGCTGCATGTGGTCAGGCTTCAGTCCACTGCTGTCATACACCACATTGTAGTAGGTTGGGGAGACGCTTCCCTGTCTAACAGCTTGGCTGACAATGAAGAAGTCGTACCTGAAAATGGGAAATTGCAACTGTAGCCACCGTTTTAAGACTGGATAAAGCAGACATAGCACATCTCTGAAAAAACAACATATTTTCTGAATTGCGTATTGAATCAATACCATTCTGGGCGGGTGACCTCAGTGTCGATGACTGTTCCAGGGGGTGGGTTGGCCATCTTGCCGCCAATTTGGGCAAAGAACCTGGAACTGATCCGCTTCTTCACAACCACCACTGTGAGTTTGGGTCTAGGAGGGGAAGAGAGAAAATACGATCAGAATGATTGGTGATTGAATGTGTTAAAGGGAACCCTGGTTATTAAGACACAGTGTTTCCTCTATATGCATTGATTCGTGGCGGGCCGCCACAAATACATTTTCTCCGCCACTAATTGATTCAGGCTGCGCAACGAGAAAGGCAGCGAGGAATTATGATCGGAGAATAGAAAAAGAAAAAGCAGATTTAAGCTAGATTTAGGCCGCTTTCAGACCTACATTTCGTTCCGATTTCGTTCCGATGTTGCAATTAACCTCGTCGGCAAAGCGCTTGCAAAGCAATTTTGTGATTGGTCAGAATTTCGCGGATTTCAGGAAATCCCTCTCCTCTCCCTTCGACCGTCGCCGGTCCCTTTAATCCCGTATCCTAATCGAAAATGCAACATCAGCGACGACTGTGGGTTATTGCATTTACTGCTGTTCTCTGGTTCATGTGCTTATACCAGTGCTCAGTATACAAGTATTTTAAATGAACATTCGTAATGTAGTCTCTGATGTTCATGGTCAACTAAATCAGCCTATTTTGTGAAACAAATAATGTTCCCGCAAATGGGTTAACCGAGCAGCCTCGCACCTAACGCTAGCATCGAACTATTCATAGCATAAACGTTGGTAAATGTCATAAACGACACAGTATTGGCAGGGGAAAAGAAGGGGAGTCGAATTTTTATTGACAACGGATGCTGGAAAAACATGCAGCTAAAATTCAGGGAACATTTGGACAATAAGAGACACAAGGTGTGGTCGCATGGTCTAATTACAGGGCAATATGCGCGGGGCAAAAATTATCTATAGCCTCTAAAATCACCATGAACAGAACGGCAGAGGTACGGGTAAGCAGGGCTCATGTCGGTGTCATCAAAGGTAAAAGTTGGTTTTCTTTAACTCAGCTGATAGCATTACCTTGCTGTTGGTTGTTTACCGAATGCTCCATCTGACTGTCACACTGTGATTTTACTTGTGTAAACAGTTAATGAGTAACGTTAGACGGTTTTGTGCGTGTACTCTCATGTAGGCTTGCAATACTTTGTATTGATGAGCTGATCTTTCATTGTGACTGTCAGTCGCAAGTTTATATTCTACGGATGTTGTTCAGTGCTGTATGCGCGTTCCCGGTTCCCTGTGTACTTCATATTCGATGAGCTGATGATCTTTCTCTGTGTGTGTGTGTGTGTGTGTGTGTGTCTTGGGCGTATCTGTCAGTCACATGTATATGTTCAGTGCTGTATGCGCGTTCCGCATGTTCTGCTGCAGCTGTAGGATATCTTGGTATTTGATCACCTTCTATATAAAAATCACCGGTTAGTTTTTTTATTTTTTATGTTGCCACCCTTTAGTTTTTGGTGAAATTACGTCTTTGTTTTGAGCGCCAGTGCGCGTTTCATGCGCGTGCAATTATTTATTTTTTTACCACTCCGCCACTAATGTGAAAAATCCTAGAGGAAACACAGACATGTAGGCCTTAATACGCTCTAATTGCCATCTCGTACTAAAATATGTTGGTAGAAAGACATGAAAAATGTTGATTATGTTAGAAATCCTCAATTAAGGTGTAGGTCCTTAAGGTCCTCTTACGTGTAGTCCTTTCCCATGGTGCTGATTGAGTCCATGATCTGTGGCACTTCGTAGTTGACCACACTCTGCAGCATCCCGTCTCCCACTCCGTCTCTGTAGATAATGATGCGTGAGGGCAGGCACTGGTTGTGCTTCAGCCAGGCCTTCAGTGCACCTGGGAAAGAGAGCCTGCACTTAGGATACTAGGGATCATTCTCATGCTTCTCTGAGGGATTATGTTGAAAAGAAGACTTGGAAGACATTGTTACAATGTGGCAGTCAGTGGTCAATTTTGATATGGTATCTTATTTGAAATGCTTTGTTGTTTCATTGAACTTGCCTTGCAGAGCCACTTTCAAGCCATCCATGATCTCCTGACCACGGCTCTGAACCACACACTTGGAGAACCACCTGGAAAACAAGAGGAATCAGTTGGTACTGGCTACCAACATTGGTGGTAAAGAGCACATTCATAACCCAAGGCCATGCTTCTCCATGCTCATCCACATACCTGGACATGCCCTTGTTGAGACTGGCCACCAGAGCTCCAATGGACCTCTTCCCTGCAGCTATGTCGTGGTAGCAGTCAATGCCCACGATCATCAGCTGCTGGAGCTGTGAAACAGAGGCAGGTGAAGTTACACCTTACAAAGTTTGGTTTAGCACATGCTTCTATTGAGATACATGGGGTGGAACATAAGGTTGTGGATGGAGATCACATAGGTGTGAAATGTGTGGTTGTAGAAATAGAACACGCTGTAGAAATTGTACCTGCACCCATGTGAGGTAGTCAGTCAGATAAATGTTATCCACATTAAAAAGGGAAAGTTTACCCAAAATTCATGTTCATGTGTATTTCTGGTCAATCCATAATGCATACCGTCTCAAACTATCATAATTTCAAAACGTATCATAGCTATCAAAACTCAAAGTCTATGTTTACTTCCTAAAAAAGCCCCAGAGTTAATATAATCTGGAATCGGGAATCTTGAGCAATTTGGAACATCAGGACTGATGACGGCATTCAAAGCGAGATATCTTGACCGTTTATATATATATATCTTCATCGTTTTTAATGTGTCTATTAAATAATGAAAACAACAAATAATAAAATTCCACTTTAAACTTATCATGAGCATTGGTCTGTATGTGCACAGCCGTTTTTTTATATATTGGGCCCCAACAACATTTGTGACTTTGGGTTTATTTCAATTCACTGTGCGACTTACTGGGATCTCCACACTCCAGAGCTCTCCTCCCATCTTGCAGTTCATCTGCAGGGCAATCTTGGTGGCCACAGTCATGACGACCTGTTGGCGGGAAAGGGTGCGAGCCAACACACACTGGCTGGGGGTGGGACAGTCCACACACAGGTACTTCTTCACACTGTCATACTTATCCTTCCTGTTGCTGGGGAGGATCACCACCACCTGAGGAGGTAACACACATGCTTTAGTCCTCATTCAACACCTAGAGGTGGTTACCTGGACACAGATTAAGACGATTGCTAGACATGTTATGCTCAGAGACTAACCATCTGGGTGGTCTCTGTAACGTTGTGCTGCAGAGCCCTGAGCAGAGACTCCTGGCGGTCCTCGTACTCCACCCTGTACACAGACCAAAACTGTCAAAGCACTGGGACATCTAACCAATGGGACTTCCACTGATGATACCATGTTCATTTTGAGATAACACCCAAGTATGATTGGCAAAGAATACTCAAGGCTTTGTAAAACACCTGTGGTACAATACTGCAGCTTAAAGTGCTCATTAACTCAAGCTTGGAACCTTAATTCTAGCTGTGCCCATTCACAGCTGGACTCACCGTTGTAATTAACTTAGGTATCATATGTTGCTCCCTGCCACTAGGTGGTGCTATAGCACTGTGTGTGTGTGTGTGTGCCTCCTTCCAGTCTCCTCCAACCCAGAGTGAGAACTCACATAACAGGCCTCTGCATGCGGATGCCCATGGGTGGGGACACCTTATTTAAGCCGTCCAGGAGGGCGTGGGCTACGTCAGCGTTGCGGTGGGTAAGGAACATGATCCAGTTGTCCAGTGGCCGGCTGCTGATCAGGGGGATCCCCCTCATTTCTTTGGACCAGTCTGCTGCCCAAGCGTTGTACTCGTACTGGGAGACAAAATAAAAATAAAAATAAAAAGTTTTTGAGTTTGTTGCAGATTATGACATATAATTATGCATATACATGCAAATACATGACCAGCAAACATTCTTGTTTGGAGCTAGATCAGTACATGTTGCAGTAAAACAGAAATGTTTAGCAAGAGCTTCAAACTGCAGGTAACATGTACTGTAATAAGCCACACTGGGGACATCATTTCTGATGTATTCAATACTTTTTCCACCCCTGAATGTTTACATGGTGTGTTCAATAAAAACATGAACACATTATCATTGTTTGTGTGGTATTAGTTTAAGCAGACTGTGTGACCGTAGAATTATAAGGTTCTATCTCCGTTTAGGGCAGTTCAGAGATATTGAGCGTCAACGTTTTTACATTCCATTATGTTTTGTGAGATGGAACCTTTGGATTTTATGAATTACTAACTCAAAAATGTCAACATTTAAAAAATAACACCACACAGGCATTAATAAACACCTAATGGATCAGATTATGTAAAAAACTACATTTTGACAAAAATGGAGATAGAACCTTGTAATTCTAACGTCACGTATTGTTGTGACTTAGATGAAGATCAGAACACATTTTATGACCAATTTATGCAGAAATTCAGGTTCATTCCAAAAGGTTGACATACTTTTTCTTACACCTATAAGGCCTCGTTCACACGGCAGTGAAATGTGACCCAAATCCGACGTTTTTGCCCACATGCGCCTTATTCCAAAGCGTCTGATTTATTCATGACCGTGCTGTTACGGCTGGGCCGTCACACACGCCCTCCCCCGCCCCCACAACCCGAGCACAGCGTGCTCTCCGCCGCAGGTGAAGCTCGTTCCCGGTGATTGGAGGGTTATCCAGCCACAGTCAAACCCACACACCTGTCTCCACTCCCCAATCAACCCTCTGGCTACATCTACCCTGGACTCCCTTCAATCATCGTCAGTTCTTCCCTAAGAATGACCTGGCAAGTATCCGCTGTGATTAGTTATGAACTTTGCTCTTGTGCCTATTCTTGTGATTCGTTGATATCTTGTGTACTGGCCTACCGTGGAGACTTACCCTGCTTTCCTGTTCCTCCACAGCCTATGCCAACCACTACCGCCATCCCGCCAGGTTGAAACCCCCAGCCCGTCAGGCTGAAACCTCCGGACTCATCATCTGTGTTTCCACCCACCTGCACTGTAAATAAATACCCTACGGGGCTAACACTATATTCTGCCTCCGGTGTCGTGTCCTTGAGCTCCCTCGCCCCCGTGTCATAACAGAAGAACTGACCATGCAATTGGGCTCAGACGACACGAAGGACCGGACACCATCTCCCACCCCTGGATCCGGCCCGACGGCTATCCAGATCCTCGCGGAACACACTCACCTCCTCCAGGCGGCCGCTACAGCGTGCCAGGCCCTGAACACTCGCCTGACAACCCAGGAGGCTAACCAGGAGCACCGCGCCACCCAGATGCAGCACCTCATCTCTACGACCCAAGCGCTTACAGCACAGGTGGCCGCGCTCGCAGCCTTTGCCCCCCCCCCTGCTCTCCCTGACCCTGCCCAGCTACCGGCACCACCTACTGGACAGCCACGGGAGCCCCACCTAGCCAGCCCCCGCCCCTTCGACGGAGCCTTCGCCCAGTTCCGAGGCTTCATCCTCCAGTGCGAGTTGGTGTTCTCGCATCAGCCCAGCCAGTTCTGGTCGCCGGCAGCCCGGGTGGCGTTCATCACCAACCTCACCACCGGCGACGCCCTGAATTGGGTCCAGGCCACCCTCTGCGCCCGCCCTGACCTGTTCGGTGACTACGCTACCTTCCTCACGGAGTTCAAGAGGGTTTTCGACCACCCCACTGCCGGACAGGAGGTCGGGGCGCGACTGATGTCACTCCACCAGGGGAACCGGACCGCGGCGGCCTACTCTACCGAGTTTCGCACCCTGGCAGCCGGAAGCGGATGGAATGACAGGGCACTGCGATCTGCTTTCCGCCAGGGGCTGAGTGAGGCCATCAAGGACGAGCTCGTCCGGGACAGACCCGCCGCCCTGGACGAACTAGTGGCCCTAGCCATCGACGTTGACGAGCGCTCCCGGGAGCGTCGGAGAGAGAGAGGGCGCTACCAGACCAGCTCGCCACGCCCCCAGGACCCTATCGTCACAGCCAACCCCTCCTCCGCACGGGAGTCGACCTACACCCCATGCACTGGCGAGGAGCCGATGCAGCTTGGTCGAGCCCGCCTCACCACGGCGGAGAAGGAGAGGAGAAGGGCCCAGGGACTGTGCCTCTACTGTGGAGAGAAGGGACACCTCCGTGACACCTGCCCGTCCCTATCAAAAGGGCAGGCTCACCCGAAGGGGGAATCCGGGTGAGCCGTGCCTCTCAATCCCCACCTACCACCAGCCCAGCCAGGTTCTCTGTCACCCTCTCCTGGCAGGGGCAGAACCTCACGGTCGAGGCCATTATTGACTCGGGAGCAGACGAGAACTTTATGGACGCCCAGCTGGCCCGCTCAGCTGCCGTTCCCCTCGTTGCCCTCGAGACCCCCCTCTCCGTCTCAGCCCTAGACGGACACAGCCTGGGGCCTCTCACCCACCGCTCTACACCCCTCTCCTTGACCGTCTCGGGGAACCATGTGGAGGAGATCCGGTTTTACATCCTCAAGACCCCCCAGTCCCCGCTCATCCTGGGACGACCGTGGCTCGAGCTCCACATTCCCCATGTCAGCTATGGTGAGGGACGTATCCTGAGCTGGAGTACCGCATGCTACGCCCGGTGCCTCCGTGCCGCCCATACCCCCACATCGCCTCTGCGACCGCCTCCGGCTCCCCCTGACCTCTCCTCCATCCCAGAGGTCTACCACGACCTCGGAGAGGCCTTCAGCAAGGAGCGTGCTCGCACCCTGCCGCCTCACCGGCCCTACGACTGTGCCGTCGAGCTCCGCCCTGGCAACAAACTTCCGGTCAGTCGCCTCTACAACCTTGCCCCCCCGGAGAAGGCAGCCATGGACACCTACATCTCCGACTGTCTGGCTGAGGGGCTCATCCGTCCATCACACTCCCCGGTGGCAGCGGGGTTTTTCTTCGTGAAGAAGAAGGATGGAACCCTCAGGCCATGCATTGACTACCGTGAGCTCAATGCCATCACCGTCCGGAACACCTATCCTCTCCCCCTCATGAGCTCCAACTTTGAGCCCCTCCTTGGGGCCACCATCTTCACTAAGCTGGACCTCCGGAACGCCTACCATCTGGTCCGGATTCGTGAGGGTGACGAGTGGAAGACGGCGTTCAAGACCCCCCGTGGCCACTATGAGTACCTTGTCATGCCCTTTGGTCTCACTAACGCCCCCTCCGTCTTTCAGGCCCTCATGAACGACGTCCTCAGGGACATGCTGGACATCTTTGTCGTCCTCTACCTGGATGACATCCTAGTATTCTCCAGGAACCCTGAGGAGCATGTCCAACATGTCCGCCTAGTCCTCCAGCGCCTACTGGAGAATCGCCTTTTTATTAAGGCTGAGAAGTGCTCGTTCCACACTCACTCTGTGGAATTCCTGGGGCTCATCGTGGAGGGTGGGTTGACTCGCCCTGACCCCAAGAAGACTCGGGCCGTCGTCGAGTGGGGCCAACCTACCACCCGGAAACAGCTGCAGTCATTTCTCGGCTTTGCCAACTTCTACCGGCGATTCATCCGGGACTTCAGCCGGGTAGCCGCCCCCCTCACTGCCCTCACCTCCCCCCTGCGCCAGTTCACGTGGACACCAGCAGCCAGCGCTGCCTTCAGTGACCTGAAGAGGCTCTTCACCTCGGCGCCGGTCCTAATCAACCCAGACCCCTCTAGGCCCTTCATTGTGGAAGTGGACGCCTCAGACACGGGCGTCGGTGGCGTGCTCTCTCAACGATCGGAGGACCAGACCGTGCACCCCTGCGCCTTCTACTCCCGCCGTTATACCTCCGCCGAGGCCAACTACGACATCGGGAACCGCGAGCTGCTGGCGGTGGTGGAGGCGTTCCACGAGTGGCGGCACTGGCTGGAGGGCGCAGAGCACCCCTTCACCGTCTGGTCGGACCACAAGAACCTAACCTACATCAAGTCGGCCAGGCGGTTGAACTCCCGTCAGGCACGCTGGGCCCTGTTCCTCGGGCGGTTTAACTTCCACCTCACGTTCCGTCCGGGCTCCCTGAACGCCAAGGCTGACACCCTTTCTCGGCTCCATGCCGCAGAGGAGGAACCCACCACTCCTGACACCATCGTTCCATCCTCCCGGGTCGTTGGAGTGGTCACCCTGGAGATCGAGGCGGTGGTCAGAGCTGCACAGCGCACCCAGCCAGATCCCCGACCGGGGTCCCCCGGCCGTCTCTTCGTCCCGGACGCCGTCAGAACCAAGGTGATGCAGTGGGGCCACGCCAGCCGCTTCGCCTGCCATCCTGGGGCCCTACGCACACTGTCCTTCCTGCGCCGGCGGTTCTGGTGGTCCACCATGGCCGCGAACGTCAGGGAGTTCGTCTCGGCCTGCCCTACCTGCGCTCGCAGCAAGGCATCCCACCGGCCGCCTTCAGGACTGCTGCGGCCTCTACCCGTGCCCGGTCGACCGTGGTCCCACCTCGCCATGGACTTCGTGACCGGCCTTCCCCCGTCCCTAGGCAACACGGTCATCCTCACCATCGTGGACCGCTTCTCCAAGTCCGTGCGGTTGGTAGCTCTGGCAAAGCTACCGACCTCGGCGGAGACGGCGGAGCTACTCACCACCCACGTCTTCCGGCTTTACGGGCTTCCCCAGGATGTGGTTTCCGACCGTGGCCCCCAGTTCACATCCAAGGTGTGGCAGGCCTTCTGTTCGGGGATTGGGGCCACGACCAGCCTCTCCTCCGGCTACCATCCCCAGACCAATGGGCAGGCGGAGAGAGCCAACCAGAGCCTGGAGTCGGCACTCCGCTGCATGTCCTCCCTCCATCCATCCTCCTGGAGCAAGGACCTACCCTGGGTGGAGTACTCCCTGAACGCCATGGTGAATGAAGCCACCGGCCGGTCCCCCTTCGAGTGCTCCTTGGGGTACCAGCCACCCCTGCTTTCTACCCAGGAGGGCGAAGCGTCGGTACCATCAGTCCAGGCACACCTCCTTCGCTGTCGTCGGGTCTGGACCTCCGTACGCTCGGCCTTGCTTCGGGCCACCGCCCGAACTACCCGAAGCGCCAACCGTCGTCGCACTCCAGCTCCGGTGTACCAGGTGGGCCAGAGGGTCTGGCTCTCCACGGCGGATCTCCCCCTCAATGTCCCCTCCCGGAAGTTGGCGTCGAGGTACATCGGCCCCTACGTCATCGACCGGGTCATCAACCCCGCTGCCATCCGGCTGGTCCTCCCTCACTCCCTCCGTCGGATCCACCCGGTGTTCCACGTCTCCCGGGTTAAGCCCCATGTCGCCAGCGACCTGATGCCACCAGCCCCTGCACCGCCCCCTCCTCAGTTGGTGGATGGCCACCCCCAGTGGGCGGTAAGGAGGCTCCTCAGGGCTCGTCGCTGTGGCCGGGGTTTCCAGTACCTGGTGGACTGGGAAGGATATGGCCCAGAGGAACGGAGCTGGATTCCCCGGTCCCAGATCATGTCCCCAGTCCTCCTCAGGGACTTCTATCGGGCCCACCCGGAGGCTCCGGGCCGGTCGCCAGGAGGCTCCCCCTCGGGGGGGGGTCCTGTTACGGCTGGGCCGTCACACACGCCCTCCCCCGCCCCCACAACCCGAGCACAGCGTGCTCTCCGCCGCAGGTGAAGCTCGTTCCCGGTGATTGGAGGGTTATCCAGCCACAGTCAAACCCACACACCTGTCTCCACTCCCCAATCAACCCTCTGGCTACATCTACCCTGGACTCCCTTCAATCATCGTCAGTTCTTCCCTAAGAATGACCTGGCAAGTATCCGCTGTGATTAGTTATGAACTTTGCTCTTGTGCCTATTCTTGTGATTCGTTGATATCTTGTGTACTGGCCTACCGTGGAGACTTACCCTGCTTTCCTGTTCCTCCACAGCCTATGCCAACCACTACCGCCATCCCGCCAGGTTGAAACCCCCAGCCCGTCAGGCTGAAACCTCCGGACTCATCATCTGTGTTTCCACCCACCTGCACTGTAAATAAATACCCTACGGGGCTAACACTATATTCTGCCTCCGGTGTCGTGTCCTTGAGCTCCCTCGCCCCCGTGTCATAACACGTGCGAACAGCACAAGTCACATGAAATCAGACTTTTTAAAATCCGACCTGGGTCCCGTTCAGAGGTGGTATTATTGATTGATTGAAAACCTTTATTGTCCCCAATGGGGAAATGTTGTTGTCAAACAGCTCAGTTAGGGCAGAAAACATTCAATACAGAAAACAGAAAACATTCAATAAAATACATAAAACAGTGCAGGCTCAATAAGTAAAAAGTTCCAAAAGTTCCAGCTCCAGGTCTCCCCCACCCTGCAGGGCCTGGTTGTAGAGTCGGAGTGCAGCTGGAACAAAGGACTGTCCAAATCTTTTTGTACTTTGACAGGGGAGAACAAATCTGTGGCTGAACTTGCTCCTCATCCCCGCCAGCTCGCAGTACATCGGGTGGGAGGGATTGGCCAGCATGGCCGCCAGTTTTTTCCCCATCCTCTGTTCTGCCACCACCTCTAGGCTGTCCAGCCCGGTCCCCACCACAGAGCTGGCCTTCTTCACCAGTTTGTTTAGCTTCGCAGCATCCCTGGCACAGATGTTTCCACCCCAGCAGGCCACGGCGAAGAACAGAACGCTGGCAACCACCGACTGATAAAACATTTGCAGCAGCTTGTTGCAGACACCGAAAGACCTCAGCCTTCTCAGGAAAAACAGTCTGCTCTGCCCTTTCCTGAGAAGAGCCTCGGTGTTGTCAGTCCAGTCCAGTTTGTTATTAATTTGTACTCCCAGGTACCTGTAGGAGTCCACCCTCTCGACTTCCACCCCCTTGATGGTGATGGGGGCTGGGGTCCTTCTCTTCCTCCTAAAATCCACCACCAACTCCTTTGTTTTGCTGGTGTTAAGCAAAAGGTAGTTGGTGTCGCACCACTGCACAAAGCTCTCCACCAGGGCCCTGTACTCCTCATCCCTGTCGTCTGTGATGTAACCGACGATAGAGGAGTCATCCGAAAACTTCTGCAGGTGGCACTGGTCGGAGCTAAACTGGAAGTCGGAGGTATAGAGGGTGAAGAGAAAGGGTGACAGAACAGTTCCCTGGGGGGCACCGGTGTTGCACACCACCACCTCAGACTGACAGCCCTGCAGTCTCACATACTGACGCCTGTCTGTGAGGTAGTTGTGGATCCAAGCCGTCAGGGAGTCCTCCACACACATCACTGCTAGTTTGTCAGCCAGCAGTGATGGCTTGATAGTGTTAAATGCACTGGAGAAGTCGAAGAACATGGTCCTCACCATGCTCTGTGGCCTCTCCAGGTGTGTGTAGGCCCTGTGCAGCATGTAAATGATGGCATCCTCCACCCCCATGCTCTCCTGGTATGCAAACTGCCGGGGGTCCAGGAAGTCCTTCACCTGGGGCTTAAGGTGTTGCAGCACTAGCCTCTCCAGGATCTTCATGACCTGTGGTGTCAGGGCGACAGGTCTGTAGTCGTTTGGGGTGCTGGGCCGTCCCTTCTTTGGCACTGGGACGATGCAAGAGGTCTTCCAGAGCTGTGGCACCCTCCTCAGTCCTAGAGATAGACTGAAGAGATGTTGGAATGTGTCCGCCAGCTCTCCAGCACACACCTTCAGAACCCTGGGGTTGATGTTGTCTGGACCTCTGGACTTGTTCACATTCACCCTGGAGAGCTGCCTTCTCACCTGCTCAGATGTTATAAAGCTGTGTATCGGTATACATGTCTGATATTTAGCAACGCGCCCCCGTCTGAACTGTCATGTCACGATCCAACGGACCCACAAGTGGATCCGAAGTGATATAAAGAGCTTACCTCCATCAATTCTCTTCATCAATATCACATTTTTTTCGCAACTTTGCATGCTATACGATGCCACCAATTTGTTTCCGAGACGGTAAACACGGCCGAAGTCACTTCCAGTTTTCTCCAACTGGAGAATGTGTCATGTCCGGTTTCAACGCCGAATTTCCATACCATTGGTCGGCCAACTCAAAAAAATCCCCCCCCCCAAAAAAATGTTTTTGTATACATGAGAAAGGTCAAATGGCACAGATGGTGCCAATATATCTCCAAATGGCCTAAACATATAGGTGTCCGCCTAAACATACCTGTACTAAAACAGGTACAAAGTTGCATTTGCTCACATTACTAGCATCGACTTTGGCACAAGTACTAATAAGACCCTGGAGTACTGATTCCTAGATGATTTGGGCTTCGTTATCAGGTTTCCAAGGTGATATTCACTGTAAAAGCTGTTGTTTTTTTAGGCGGAGACTGAATTTGAGATGTTTTATAATGTTCTAGCTCTATTTGCTCTGACACAGTAACATAGATTTTGATTCTGACACTTCTACAGCCACCCCACAGGTATTAGCTTTCATTTGATAACAAGATCATTATGAAGGCCCTTGTGATTGTGGAGATATTCTATATTCACTGTGGGCATGTCATTTCGAGCAGAAAACCAGAAAAATTAGGTGGATAAGAAGAGGAACTTTTACGTCACTAGAGCGACAGAGAGACAATCATCACAATTCTGCGCCGGTTCCTTGGAGGTAACTAAGCATAAGCATTTAAGCTAAGCATTTGGCTCTCTTTTTCCTCATCCTTCTTCTTTTGACCATTTTGCTCATATCTTTGCCGGCTTCCGCTGCACAAAAACTTGAAAATGAAACCGGTTGTAACGTTATTCGTCATGTTATCCATAGTTACTTCCGCAAACAGTGCGCTGCGCGTGACATCCTGACGTCATTGTTATTGTCCTTCTGCGCATGCGGGTCTGTTCAGGGCCGTGGAATGTTCACACGGGAGTCAATGTAGGTAAATTATAGGTTACATTTAAAAAGTAATGTGAACTGCCAAACAAAAAAATCGGATCTGTGTAAAAAAATCGGAATTGAGCATCAAGACCTGCCGTGTGAACGAAGCCTAAGTGCATCATATTGGACCTACATTTTTACATTTACATTTTTGGCATTTAGCAGACGCGTTATTCCAAAGAGACTTACAATCAATACATTTGAATACTAATCAAGTGAATCATCAATCCACCAGTCGTAGCAGGAAGAGAAATCCAGCTCAGGCCCGGGGAAGGAAAAAACATTGATAGAAGGAAAAACGTTTTTTTTGGGGGGGAGAAACAGAGAAACAGTACAAGGGGGGCAATATAAGTTTTTAGGGACACAGTAGAGGGGAAAGCGGGTGTCTTCAGGAGACGCAGTGCTGAGGGGCAGAAGATGTCTCAGGAGGAGCAGTTAAGGTGTAACCTGAAGAGATGGGTCTTCAGTCTACGACGGAAGATGGGTAGTGACTCTGCAGTTCTGACAGCCGTGGGAAGCTCATTCCACCAGCGGGGAGCCAGTGTTGTGAAGAGACGTGATCGGGCAGCACGACTGCCGTGTTGGTGTAGTGGTGGTGGGGCCAGTCGACCTACACACACAGATTTGATGCATCCCTATTGTTATAATGTGAGCATTATACCTAGGATTTATATTGAGATGCAATATCTATGTTTTCCCACCAGGGGGAGTTATGGGTTAAAGGGATAGTATTTCTAGGACTACAGATATGTAGGCAGGATGTGTTTCCGTATCCGGTATTCAGAGACAGTTTTACAGGTGCGCAGTGTAAGACGCACAGACATGTATGTATGACTCCATGCTCCTGTTCTATATAAAGTACAAACCGAAAGGACATCAAGCGTCATGTGGCTTTATTACGTTTAAAGGTTACCACACCTATCTTGGTGTACAATACCAGTGGAGGTAGAAATCAGAGGACGGGCCTCTACATGTTTGACACCGTTCATACCAGCCTCCCCTGATGCATACTCAGCACTCGAGTTGAGGGGGGATGGCATCCCTCCTGAAATAGAAACGGTCAAAATCATCCCCCTTCTAAAACTGCTATCCCCCTTTCCATCCCTTATGTCATTTGATCAATGAACGTGGTATTACTGCTATTTCAACATTTAGTTTTGTGTATATTGAGTAAAATACTGTGGGCGAGGGGGCACGCACACATGCAATGACATTTTTACCAAGTCACTGACACTGAAGTCACTGATGCTGTGGGGATGCTAGAATTGTCCCCATTATGATAAAAATCCACCATCCCCCCCTGATTTTCTTTTACAACTTGAGTACTGTGCATACTGTATAGCAACGGTAAGATGAAAGTCTGCCAACCAACAAAAGAAGTATTGTTGTGACATTTCTATGGATAGGATGGTTGAAGCTCATTTAATGGATAGTGGCAAGCACACAATAAGAATGCGACCAGCTACCCATTCTGAGTGAGAGTACGCAGGTGCCTGAGGCGGGGAACGTTTCTCCCTGGGTCTGAAGAGGGAGAGAGAGAGAGAGAGAGAGAGAGAGAGAGAGAGAGAGAGAGAGAGAGAGAGAGAGAGAGAGAGAGATTAATACAGTGAAGCAATTCGATCGTAGGGACGTGGTACAAAGGAACGCATTGTGCGTAAAACCATTTAGTATTATTTTTGATTTGGAGTATTAGAAATAGCCTAATATATGACATCGTCGAAATTGCAACAGTGCGCTTATGGTGTAAAATGTGTAGTCGTCATATGGATATCCTGGCCCCCCCCAAAACGACTGGAGCCCAACTAAAAGCTCATTCAGCACATTACAGCGAGGGACTTCAAGTCCTTTCCTAGTTTGTGACAGTAAAACTGTTCTGCTAGGACTTGTCATATGGTACCCTCTGGCATTCTGCCATCTCATTCTACTTTAACCCATCTATCGTCTTATAAATAAGAGCAGTTAATGGAAAAAATCCTTTTGAGAAATATTGAGGTGGCTCTTAAAAGAGCTTTTGGGGTTATGTTGTTTCTTGTCTGATCTTAGGCGCGCTCTCCACGGATACGGCGGGCCAGCGTGTGAGTGGCTCATCACCCAGAGTCAGATGAGACTCCAATCCATGAAGGAGTCAGCATCGTGTCCACGGCTGGAGGCAGGCGAGAAGGCTAGAGTGTGAAATACAAATACAATTAGTTTAAATAAACTATTATATATATACAAGATATGTATATATATATATATATATATATATATATATTGTGGACCTTTAAGAAAATGTCCTCACCAGCAGCAGAGACTGTTGGGGAAGCGCTCAGCTGAGGTCCTGCAGTCCAGTCCATGAAGGAGTCAGGACCGTGTCCACGGCTGGAGGCAGGCGAGAAGGCTAGAGTGTGAAATACAAATAAAACGAATTTAAATAAACTGTATTAATCAGTAAATGTTGATGATCTTCATGTGGCAAGTTATACAGTAGAGTGAAACAATGTGGCAGATACACTGGACTTAATGTGGAAGCGCTTACATCCAGTACACAGTGCAGAGTCCTAGACACAACATATCATATGCATTCATACGTTTAAATAATACAAATTCCATTATATTTATATAGTTTTAGCACCTTTAAGAAATGTACTCACCAGCAGCAGAGACTGTGGGGACAGCTGGCTGGAACTTGAAGACTAGAGTGTGAAACACAAATACAATGAATTTATATAAACTGTATTAATCAGTAAATGCTGAAGAGCTTTATGTGGCAAGGCATACAGTATATATATATGTATAGTGGACCTTTAAGAAATGTACTCACCAGCAGCACGGAGGATAGGTCTGTTCAGATGACCGTGTCCCTGGGCCTGGTTCTGTGGACTCAGGTGGAGTCCTTGTCCCTGGGCCTGGTTCTGTGGACTCAGGTGGAGTCCTTGTCCCTGCACCTGGTTCTGTGGACTCAGGTGGAGTCCTTGTCCCTGGGCCTGGTTCTGTGGACTCAGCTGAGGTGCTGCAGTCCAGTCCATGAAGGAGTCAGGACCGTGTCCATGGCTGGAGGCAGGCAGGAAGGCTAGAGTGTGAAATACAAATAAAACGAATTTAAATCAACTGTATTAATCAGTAAATGTTGATGATCTTCATGTGGCAAGTTATACAGTAGAGTGAAACAATGTGGCAGATACACTGGACTTAATGTGGAAGCGCTTACATCCAGTACACAGTGCAGAGTCCTAGACACAACATATCATATGCATTCATAAGTTTAAATAATACAAATTCCATTATATGTATATAGTTTTAGCACCTTTAAGAAATGTACTCACCAGCAGCAGAGACTGTGGGGACAGCTGGCTGGAACTTGAAGACTAGAGTGTGAAACACAAATAAAATGAATTTATATAAACTGTATTAATCAGTAAATGCTGAAGAGCTTTATGTGGCAAGGCATACAGTATATATATATATATATATATATATATATATATATATATATATATATATATATATATATATATACACCGTGTATATATATATATATATAGTGGACCTTTAAGAAATGTACTCACCAGCAGCACGGAGGATAGGTCTGTTCAGATGACCTTGTCCCTGGGCCTGGTTCTGTGGACTCAGGTGGAGTCCTTGTCCCTGGGCCTGGTTCTGTGGACTCAGATGGAGTCCTTGTCCCTGCACCTGGTTCTGTGGACTCAGGTGGAGTCCTTGTCCCTGGGCCTGGTTCTGTGGACTCAGCTGAGGTGCTGCAGTCCAGTCCATGAAGGAGTCAGGACCGTGTCCATGGCTGGAGGCAGGCAGGAAGGCTAGAGTGTGAAATACAAATAAAACGAATTTAAATAAACTGTATTAATCAGTAAATGTTGATGATCTTCATGTGGCAAGTTATACAGTAGAGTGAAACAATGTGGCAGATACACTGGACTAAATGTGGAAGCGCTTACATCCAGTACACAGTGCAGAGTCCTAGACACAACATATCATATGCATTCATAAGTTTAAATAATACAAATTCCATTATATTTATATAGTTTTAGCACCTTTAAGAAATGTACTCACCAGCAGCAGAGACTGTGGAACTTGAAGACTAGAGTGTATATAAAATGAATTTATATAAACTGTATTAATCAGTAAATGCTGAAGAGCTTTATGTGGCAAGGCATACAGTATATATATATATATATATATACAGTATATATATATATATATATATATATATATATATATATATATATATAGTGGACCTTTAAGAAATGTACTCACCAGCAGCACGGAGGATAGGTCTGTTCAGATTACCTTGTCCCTGGGCCTGGTTCTGTGGACTCAGGTGGAGTCCTTGTCCCTGGTTCTGGTTCTGTGGTTCTGTTCTGTGAATATCCATCTCACTGCAATCAGTTTTCTGGTAACTGTCAGGTTCGTGGTCTGGTACTACACTGTTTGTGGTTTATAAAGCTACTGCATATATATATAAATACATATACACACCTATGACATCACAATCAAGTTCTGTCATCGTCCTCGGTAACAGAACCAGAGCAGTGGGTCAGAGCTCTGGTCAGATTGCTATTGTGACATCATCACCTTGTCTTCAGCACATGTTACAAGACGCTTTACAAACTGAAAAGATTGAGTAGTAATAATAAAAAGAAACATAAAAAATAAATAAAAGAAAGTATAGGGGTCAATAATTTGAGAGAAGAGAGAGAGAGATTTAAAAAAGCAATAATTATATTTATTTATTTAACAAAAAACATATTTTAATTTTGTATATATTAATATTATTTCTGTTTTGTTCATAAATCTGAATTTTTCCATGGCTAAAACCCAATATTGCAATTGTAAAGCACCTACAGGCCAGAATCCCTATCCGTTTGTATTGAGGCCTCCCCCAGGAAAGTGGTTTCTCATAGAAGTCAATGTAATGCAATTTTTTTCATGGCAATATGTGATTGGCCAAATCACTGAAAATGGGTGGGCAAGGGAGGCCTGGCCTCACCATGCATTGAGTCCAGGGCTGAAAGATTGACATTTTGTTCGTCCAATCACATGAAGCCATTTTGAGAATTCGCCAGTCACTTCAGTCAAAGAAACACTTGCCATAGTGGCTACGTCTAGAACACCCATGGCTATTATCCCTGAAAATAATAGCTCATTTGGCTTAAAATGACCTCGGAAGTCGGCGAGATTCTGGCGCGATTTATACATCGAATAGGTAGACAACATTTAGGATTTATTGAACAGTTTTATTTTTAATGTAGTCGATTTCGTTTTATTACAAGTCAATTTAATATTCTTAATTTTTTTCCAAGCGGAAACAAATTGTCCTCCTCAATTCTGGAAGTCACCAGCCTCCACTGCCATGCACGCGCACACACACACACACACACACACACACACACACACACACACACACACGGGCGGCAGTGACTCAGGAGGTAGAACCGGTGTCTAATGATCGCAAGGTCAGCAGTTCGGCGGTTTAAACCCGGCTGGCCACGTGTTGAAGTGTCCTTGAGAAGGATTTTTAATACCATCAGTATTCTGATGAAATGTGACTTGATTTTTTCTAGCTAAGTCTATGCAAATAGGTTTTTGCTCTGAATTATTGTGTCTCTTTATCAAATTATGTCAATAGGACGTTGCAGTATACAAAGTGGACTCTACTGGAAGAACACTTGGCTTCTAAAGTCAAATATGCCTGAGGCAGTTATACCACCAGCCCACTCAGTACTAAAACAAATAACATCTGCTCCTGTTAGCACCACCTTCCCTGCAGCTGTGTTGATTCCCATAATCCACAGAGAATATGAATCTACACACATAATTCCTCCAGAACGGCCATAACTGTTTCATCAACACATAAAAGCGTTGTTTGCACCGTATGTTTGTGTGTTACACTTACGTCATAGATGGGTTTCATGTCATGCAGTAAATGGCAACAAGCTTCTTTTATTTTTTCTTGCCATAATACAGCCAGACAGGTTCTCTATGTAAAGTGTAAGAGGAAAGAACAGCACTTATGGTGGAGTGTATGATGTCAAATCACACCGATCCACAGTTGGGTATGTGCATGTCAGTGGTTGTGTCTATGTGTGTTTGTTTGTTTGTTTATTAGGATCCCCATTAGCTAATGCCATGACATTAGCTAGTCTTCCTGCCCAGTGAGCAATAGACGTCTTTTCAACCTCGCGTCTACAATATAAACCAATATAGACCAGCTATATTACGGCTATATTTTCTACTTATCTTAAATGCATGAAAACCGTTATTAAACCCCTCTAAACTGTCAGAATACGTCCCAGACGTCATGTAGTATGAGATTCCATGTAGTCTAGCATAGTTATTCATGCGGAAGTGGTGGTTTAAATTGTGTCTATACGTCGCTGTCCTTTAACCCAGATAAATGCGGTCTGTGTCTAAACCTGTTTTAGTCTAGCAGCACGTTGAGTTTAAATTAATACCCTAAACGCATGTAGACTGTCAAAATATGTACCAGACCGTCATTTAGTATGAGATTCCATGTAGTCTAGCATAGTTATTCATGCGGAAGTGGTGGTTTAAATTGCGTCTATACGCCGCTGTCCTTTAACCCAGATAAATGCGGTCTGTGTCTAAACCTGTTTTAGTCTAGCAGCACGTTGAGTTTAAATGAATACCCTAAACGCCTGTAGATTGTCAAAATATGTACTAGACCGTCATTTAGTATGAGATTCCATGTAGTCTAGCATAGTTATTCATGCGGAAGTGGTGGTTTAAATTGCGTCTATACGTCGCTGTCCTTTAACCCAGATAAATGCGGTCTGTGTCTAAACCTGTTTTAGTCTAGCAGCACGTTGAGTTTAAATTAATACCCTAAACGCCTGTAGATTGTCAAAATATGTACCAGACCGTCATTTAGTCTGAGATTCCATGTAGTCTAGCATAGTTATTCATGCGGAAGTGGTGGTTTAAATTGCGTCTATACGTCGCTGTCCTTTAACCCAGATAAATGCGGTCTGTGTCTAAACATATTTTCTACTTATCTCAAATGCATTAAAACCGTTATTAAACCCATTCTATTGTCCTTACGCTCTACTCTATGACTATGAGGCTGGGAAGACAAATCGGCAACACACTACATGAACTGAATTGAGATTATATAGAAAAATAGTCATAGTACCTGGTGTTGATGACTGCAGAGGAGAGTCTATCATTGTAGAGTCATCAGTGGCTTTTCAAACAAAGATCAAAGCACATGAACAACTTTAAACAGGAACAAGTAGCACAGAATGAGAGGAAAGACCAGTTATATTTTAAAAATACAAACGCATTGCTTACAGGCATATTCTTCTTTGTCCTTTTCTTTTAATTCAAAGAGGTCCATAGAAACTGATCGTTAAAAGGAAATATCGTTAAAATGTGCTTTCTTAAATACAAATTAATTATTAAATTGAGATGGGTGAACCAACATTGTGACCAAACTCACATGGATTTGGGGGGCATTTTTGGAGCATTTGCTTCACAGAGGCCTTCTGCAACCCTGAAAATTGAAAAAACGTCACATAATAATCGCATTACGTTTTGCTACATGTAACCGGTTGGTTATTATTTCCAGTTTGCGGTTAATGTAATTTTGGTTAACAAATGCTTTCTTTCGCTACGATTGGAGACGGGTTACCACGTGACCATGGGACGTATTGAATTTCCCGGTTGGAACAGTGAAAAGTAGTATTTTTGGGATGTTTTGTACATTGGCACTACATTATTATTGTTAAAACACTATTTTCTATTATTATTATATAGTGGAATGCCTATAGAAACTTGTTGTGGTTAAACCGTGACCTACATTGACGTGCCAGAGAATGACTACCCTCCCTCGAAACCATCGCGGGTATCGCTTCTCGGCCTTTTGGCTAAGATCAAGTGTATCTGTTCTTATCAGTTTAATATCTGATACGTCCCCTACCCGGGGACGTTATATTAAATTGATTTTTGGAGCAGGGAGATGGAATAGGGGCTTGCTCCGTCCACACCACGCATCGACCTGGTATTGCAGTACCTCCAGGAACATAATATTTCAACGGCATTTCAAGGTCTAAATATAGGCCAAATTGGAAATTGAAACAACGTCTATGTTTAGACGTTGAAATGCCGTTGAAACATAGACAGGGAAACAACGTCTATGTTTCAACGGCATTTCAACGTCTAAACATAGACGTTTTTTAAATTTCCAAAATGGCTGATATTTAGCCTCGATTTCGCCTAGACGTCTACGGGCCATTTAGACGTTGTTTAGACGTCTAATCAACGTAAAATTGCTCACTGGGCTCTTGCATGGTTAGATAATTCTCTCTCAGGAGATGGTGGCTTACAAGTCAGTTGTACAAGCCCATGACCTTGCTTTTTAAACAACCCTGTAGTTAGTTAGCTAAAGTGCTAGCTAGGTACAATGCTAGGTGTCTGTCCACCTCCACCCGTTTGTGCTGCTGGTGTTTACTTGAGTACTAGTAGGCATGCTCGTTAGCTTCTGCTGGCTATGTCCTCAGTTGCCTTTCGGTTCTCAGCTGTGTACTGACAGGTGCTGTGAGGGGTGGTGGTCTAGCCAATGTACATGTATGTCCGATATCCAGAAGCCTGCAGGGGCGACTTGGGCATTGGATAGACATGCTGAACGAGGGTTGACATTACGCGTTATGAGGGGGATCACTAAGTTGTTTTCACGGTGCATAGTTTTCTCATGTTGAGTCTCTCTCCCTGTCTCTGTCTCACACACACACACTCTCTCTCTCTCTCTCTCTCTCTCTCTCTCTGTCTCACACACTCTCTCTCTCTCTCTCTCTCTCTGTCTCACACACTCTCTCTCTCTCTCTTTCCCTGTCTCTGTCTTACATACACTCTCTCTCTCTTTCCCCCTGTCTCTGTCTTACATACACTCTCTCTCTCTCTTTCCCCCTGTCTCTGTCTTACATACACTCTCTCTCTCTTTCCCCCTGTCTCTGTCTTACATACACTCTCTCTCTCTTTCCCCCTGTCTCTGTCTTACATACACTCTCTCTCTCTTTCCCCCTGTCTCTGTCTTACATACACTCTCTCTCTCTCTCTCTCTCTCTCACACACACACTCCCCCTCTCTCTCTCTTCCCCTGTCTCTGTCTTACATACACTCTCTCTCTCTCTTTCCCCCTGTCTCTCTCTCACACACACACTCCCCCTCTCATCTCATCTCTTCTCTGTTCCTCAGCTGTCAGGTCAGTTTTCTCCACGGCTGTTCCGGAAGCTGTGTGAGCGTGTTCCGCTGAAGAACATTGTCAGCGAGGAGTTCCTCAGAGCCGGGTGAGTGTGTGTGTATCTCCCTCTCTGAAAGAGTGTCGTCTCTGTTCACACCACCTCTGCAACTACATACATCTTCTCTCACACACACACACACACACACCTTTCACCACCTCACTCACCTACTCACTCACTCACACACACACACACACACACACACACACCTTTCACCACCTCACTCACCTACTCACTCACTCACACACACACACACCTTTCACCACCTCACTCACCTACTCACTCACTCACACACACACGTACACACACACCCCTCTCACCACCTCACTCACAATAACACACACACACCCCTCTCACCACCCCACTCACTCACGCACACATACACCCACACTCCTCTTGTTCCAGACACACACACACACACACACACACACACTCACACACTCCTCTCTTTCCAGACACATCTTCCTGGGCTTCACCAAGTGTGGTCGCTACGTGCTGTCCTACACCAGCGACTGTGGCGAGGACGACGACTACACCTACCACCTGTACTGGTGGGGGTTCAACCTGCACAGCCGTCTCAAACAGGTGACCACACCTTCTACAATCTACCTGGACTGACTGTCACACATCAACCCACTAAACCGTCCAGCCACATACTTTAGAGCTCAATAGAAGATGCCTCTCTCACGCTGAGGAGGACTTTGTGGTGCTATGTGGTCCTCAGTTGGTAGAGCACGGCGCTAACAACGCTTACGTTGGTTTATTTTTGTTTTATTATGTAGTTTATGTTATTGCTATTCTCTGCTATTGTTATTTTATTGATTACTATTGTTCTATTTTTAATTTTTGTATCATTAGCTTGAGCCTGCTTGGAGTGGCAGATGGACAGGCTTTGCACATTTGGGACTATCCCAATTGAGTATTTTTACCAGCTCAGTGGCCTTGCGGTTAGAGTGTCCGCCCTGAGATTGGGAGGTCGTGAGTTCGATCCCCGGCCGAGTCATACCACCAAAGACTATAAAACTGGTACCCGATGCCTCCCTGCTTGGCACTCAGCATTAAGGGTTGGATTGGGGGGGTAAGACCCTGCGACATACCAGCGTCGTGTCCAGGGGGGGTGTACTTGTACATCAAGCCGCCTCACGCTACGGAAACAGGAGATAGGCTCCTGTGGTCCGTTAGGCTCGAACCATTGTGTTATGATGTAACTAAGAAAAGAGTCAAGTGTGGCAGAACCCCAGAACAGACGGACACAAGAGGCAAATAACAATAAAAGGATTTATTAAAATGGACAAAATAATAAACCTACTCTAACGGGACCTAAGTGGGGGAATGTGTGGATGCCGGAAAACTAGAAAATGTAAATGAGGTGTGAGTGGGACTGTACTCTATGTGTCTGAGTGTGAGTGTCTAGCGTGCAAGAGCTAGTGTGGTGTAGATATGTAGATGAGTGAAGTGTTGAAATATGTACGTGTACTAACCAGTCCAGAGCAGAGAGGGGGAATAGTCAGCAGGCAGGCAGGGGGGGTTTGGCAGGGGGATTAGTCGGCAGGCAGGCTGGGGGTTAGGCAGGAGAAGTAGTCGGCTGGGGCATAGGCAGGAGACGTAGTCGATAGGCAGGCAGGGGTCTAGGCAGGGAAGGCAGGTTCCTTTGGGGAGCGAGGGTAAACAAAGAAAACAACAAGAGTTAACAAAATAACAAACAAACAAAACTCGGACTTGAAAACTACTAGCACTAGAATCGACAACAGGGAGAGCCAAACAACTAACCACATGGGTCAAAATAATCAAGCGTCGGAGGAAGGTTTCTGGGGCTTCTTATAGGGCTGCCTCTTCCTGAGTTGATAGCCTGCTGTGGAAGGTCCAGCTGTCTCCACTTGAGCCTGATGAGGCTCAACGAGCGCCAACGAGGCAGGAGGGGGCGGAGCCGAAGAGGGATTCACAACACATTGGTCCTCAAGGCTACTTACAATTTAGTATTTGAAATGATTTCCAGTATTATTTGTGCCCAGGCGTTGGCTCGTCTGCAGTACCGTAAAAAAAAAAAGGTAGTTCTGTAGTTGGTGGAAGGACAGGATGTTGTCTAGTCTCTTTGTTTTCTCATCTGTACCTCTCTCTCTCTCTCTCTCTCTCACTCTCTCTCTCTCCCACTCTCTCTCTCTTCTCAGGGGAGGACATCTACAGTGACCTCTACCTCACTGTGTGTGAGTGGACCAACGACCGCTCCAAGATAGTCATCTTTGGCTTCAAGTAAGACCGCCAGCGACGAAGCCACACATACACTACTAGGGGTAGTGGTGGTCTAGTGGATAGTGAGTTGGACTTGTGATTGGAAGGTTGTGAGTTCAAATCCCGCCTGAAGCCACACCACTACTAGTGTGCCCTTGGGTAAGGCACTTAGCCCTCAGTTACTCCAGGGGGAATGTCCCTGTAATTCGTAATTGTAAGTCGCTTTGGATAAAAGCGTCTGCTAAATGGCAAAATTATACACACACACACACACACACCCTTCAGGTCGACCATTTTTTAGAATTTTACCTTGTATTTGTACAGTTATACTACAGTATGTCAGCGCCCCCCCCCCTGCCCCCCACAGCCTTCTGTCACGTCTTAAACCCTCCACCTGTGCCCTTGGTATCCTGCCAACAAGCTTATTAAAAAGCATTTTTAGCAGCGTGTCAAGCAAACTAATACAAATTATCCCTGAAATCCTGAAAACTGCAGTTACCAAGCCTTTACTAAAACAGAACGGCCCAGACCCATTTGTACTAACCAACTACATATCATATAAACAGACCCATATCAAACCTTTTCTCTACAGGAAAAATAACTGAAATAATTGCCCACGATCATTTGACCCAAAATTATGATTTTCAATCTACATAGCACTGAAACGGTTTTGGTACTATTAGACCTTAGCGCTGCCTTTAACACTGTCGACCAAGACATTCTAATAGATAGAATAAAAACCTGAAATCAAAATTTGAAATCACAAAATGGTCTTGGACCAAAATACATATCAGATCTCCTCCCACCCTATATTCCCGCAAGGTCCCTAAGGTCAGCTGAGACTAATCAGCTAATAATTCCAAGAGTGAAAACAAAACACGGTGCAGCAGCTTTCAGTCACGCTGCTGCATGCTCCTGGAACAAACTCCCTGAAGAAGTCAAACATCATTTCTATTATCTTATTCATTATCTTGTTAAATGTTTCTCTATATATATAATAATAATAATAATTCATTACATGTACGTGTATATTGCGCTTTTCCGAGGCTCAAAGACGCTGACAATATGGGTGAAACGGAAAACACAGAAACGGAAAACACAGAAACAACAAGCAACAGATAACATGGGCACGTGGGGGGGGGGGGCGGTAGGGACAGGGGAGATGGTTAGGGGTAGGGGAGGCTGTATGCATGTCAGGGGGGTTGGCAGGGATGGGGGAGATGGCTAGGGGTAGGGGAGGCTGTAGGCATGGGAGAACAGGTAGGTTTTGAGGTGGGATTTAAAAGTGAGGAGTGAGGGTGAGTCTCTGATATATATATATATATATATATAGTGTGTCCTTGAGTAAGACCTGGTAACACCACCACTAGTGTGTCCTTGAGTAAGACCTGGGAACACCACCACTAGTGTGTCCTTGAGTAAGACCTGGGAACACCACCACTAGTGTGTCCTTGAGTAAGACCTGGGAACACCGCCACTAGTGTGTCCTTGAGTAAGACCTGGGAACACCGCCACTAGTGTGTCCTTGAGTAAGACCTGGGAACACCACCACTAGTGTGTCCTTGAGTAAGACCTGGGAACACCACCACTAGTGTGTCCTTGAGTAAGACCTGGGAACACCGCCACTAGTGTGTCCTTGAGTAAGACCTGGGAACACCGCCACTAGTGTGTCCTTGAGTAAGACCTGGGAACACCACCACTAGTGTGTCCTTGAGTAAGACCTGGGAACACCACCACTAGTGTGTCCTTGAGTAAGACCTGGGAACACCGCCACTAGTGTGTCCTTGAGTAAGACCTGGGAACACCGCCACTAGTGTGTCCTTGAGTAAAACCTGGGAACACCACCACTAGTGTGCTCTTGAGTAAGGCACTCAGCAGCTAAATGACTCCAGGGAGAACGTCCCTGCAATCAGTAACTGTGAGTCACTGTGGATGGAAGCGTCTGCTAAACGGTTAGAATGTAAATGTAGGGGGTGAGGTGGTGGTGTGTGTGTGTGTGTGGGGGGGGGGGGGGGGGGTGGATGACATCCTAGCCACAGTGGGAGGGGCCAAGCAGCAGAGGCGTCCTACCTCTTTGAGCAGGCCAGGGAACCTCTCCAGCAGCCTCTTCACCATGTCCTCCTGACACCTCCAGCTGGGCGCCTCGTCCTCCGAGTCATCTGTCTGGGGGGGGGGGGGGGGGGGGGCAGAGAACACACTCATCCCTCTGATAGAGACAGAGAACAGACTCGTCCCTCTGATGGACAACACACTCATCCCAGGAGAGGAAAGAGGAGAGAAGAGAGGAGAGAAGAGAGAAAGACAGGAGAACTCACCACAGAGTCTTGGTGGAGGGCAGGCTTCTTGCTGGCCCTCCTCTCCTGGGTGCTGTCGTCCTCCTCCTCCAGGCTCCTCTTACAGGCTTAAGCAGAGTACAGGTTTAATCTCCCGGCCACACATATCAATGTCTAAGAGCTGCTGAACCTTCAGTTCCGGCAGGGAGCGCCCCACAAGGGAGCCCTGCACACGCACACACTTTACAACACACCAACACACATTTACAACAACACACACCAACACACATTTACAACAACACACACCAACACACATTTACAACAACACACAACAACACACTTTACAACAACACACACCAACACACATTACAACAACACACACCAACACACATTTACAACAACACACACCAACACACATTTACAACAACACACACCAACACACATTTACACCGCAAGTGACACAATTCTGATTTTTTTGCTCACGTTTTTGCGTGAGTGTGTATGTGGCACAGATGGGATATGTAACATGTAGGTGTAAGCAGTAGAAAAGCAGATTGAATCTGATATTCTCAGATCCCATTCAGGCCTCATTCTCATACTGGCCTTAATCACATACGAATCTGATATGTGTCATCTAGACTGCGGTCTAAGCAGGCAGGGCGCATATAATATAACGCTCAATTCTGATTTGCACGTCATTGAAAATACGACAGTCTTTCACAATCTTTCACTCACTTCAACAGTGAAGTGATCATTCTTCTCCATCTTAAAATGTGCACAATATTTTGCAGACCTCTAAACATACTACGGAAAGCAATGGCTTTATATTATAATATATATATAAAAGGGATTACCATTTCTGTCTTGTTTGCGTCCATTACAAGTCCCGGCTGTCTGTTTACGCTTTCGATGTACGCATGCGGGTCGCATGCTGGTCGTTACAAATGTTACCAGTGTAGCACAGGTATCAGATGTGGGTAGTTTGAAAAAGTAGGTGTAAGCAGGTGTTCCAAAAAATCGTTTAAAGGCAGTAAATCGGAACGACCTGCGGTGTAAATGCAGCCATGAACACACATACAGGTTAACCCATGGACACACATACAGGTTAACCCATGAACACACATACAGGTTAACCCATGGACACACATACAGGTTAACCCATGGAAAATCACCCTCCAAGGGTCTCGTGACGTTAGAATTATAAGGTTCTATCTCAATTTTTGGTCTATTTTTTTTTATTTTTATCCATTAATGTGTTTATTAACACTAGGAAAGCTGTGAGGTGTCATCGGGCACCAGTGAGTACCCCAAAAATTCTACCTTTGCACTCGATCAAATGTCATGACCCTCCTTCCATGACTTTTCCTAGATGTGTGCGTTCTACCACCCAGCATCTTTACATTTTCAAAATCGAGTTAGTATAAAGCGATTCTGCTGTATTTTTGTGTGTGTCTGTGTATTTGCCTTGGAATTCGGCTGCAATTCTCTTTTATATCAGCAGAGGTAGCAAGGGGGCACACACTGTGCTCAAACTTCATGCTTTAGTGCTGAATTAGATATAGTGGATAAGACTGATAAGTATGTTACATAATGTGTTTATATATAGGCTATATATAGCAATAGGGATACATAAGATATGTATATGTACAGACAGTTATGAAAATGATAAACTGTACAGTTTGTACTATCCAACTGTATAAACTGTACAGTTTGTACTATCCAAGTTCCATGCAATAGTGATAAGATATTATGATATGTGTAGCCTATGTACAGTTATGAATTATACACTGCACAGTATGTACCTATCAAGTTGTGTGGTGCATGCATAGCTACCGCAGCAAAGTAATTGCAGTAGCCTACGTTTGATTATGCATGTACTCATCAACGAATATTATATAACAAACTGATATTTATAATATTGTATATAATGTATTTTTTGTATATCACTGTAGAACACGGTGCTAGACCACTGGACCACCTCAGGCCACCAGTAATAACCATAATTGTGGATTACTATTTACAATTAGTAGTCTCCTAATCTCGCTACAGTTTGAGCGAGTCTGTAACTACTTTTGTTTCAGCCCATTCTTGCCTATAGACAACTGTACAATCATTCATATTGAGTTTATTCACCCAATAAAGTAAAGATGAATAATACTGCCCTTCACCTTATTATCAGATGTTCATAGACCTGTGTCGGCAATGATAATAATACACAACAGGCAAGACGGTTGTACCATAGATATACGCAGATTAATATTTGTAGATTCGTTTTCGAACATTAGATAGGCCTAGTTGATTTTGGCAACATTGTAGTAGCCAATTGCAGAGTGTATTAATTATTTTCTTTGTTTGAATCCTCACTGTGTTCATGTTATAATGTTTAGTGAACGAACAATTGTTGGGTGTTTGCCACAAATCGGAATTCTCTTGCCGTGAAATGTGTACATCAAATAACATGATGTCGGCGATCTACTAGAACTGCGGGATGACTGCAATGTAGGCTACCATATATATCTTCCATATCATACCGTTTTATATTGAAAAATATGATGGTAAATAAATACATGTGGGACCGATGTATGATATGGCAGAGGTGTGGTGTGTATCAGTCTGTCTCGTTCCAGCGAGTCAACTCGTGTTGACTCAATAAGACATTATGCGCTCTGCGCTGCGGGCTACATTTGATTATGTAATCATCAACGAATATTATATAACGAACGGATATTTATAATAGGCCTACAGTATATAATGTATTATTATTTTTATTCTGAGCAGTCCCACTCATAATAAAATACTGATGTTCTCATAATATAATTATAGATATAGCCTAGCTAAATCGTGTAGACTGCTATGGAGGCATATTGAAACATATTATGATAAATAGGCTACATGTGGGATGGAGGTAAGGTGTGGGATGGCAGATATATGTATGATATATTATGGCAGTTTCTCGCGCCTGTCCCGTTCTGTTGTTCAAAGAATATAATATAAAACGTTAACTTTACTCTCATGCGCCGTGGGCTCTCGGAAAGCTGCGCATTGTTCATATTATGTATGAAAATAATGCAATAGGCTACACAGGAATAAGTGTGTTCATATGCAAACATACTCAATGGGATGTAATTAGTAGGCTAATTGTTTGGCTAATCCATGGGAGGGTAGTTCATTTGGGGGTTATTTTATTTGTTTGATTTGTGATTGGTTAAAAGTATGCATGAGGAGAGTGATTGGCTTAGATAGAAATGGGGGCGGGCTTAATGAGTGTGATCTGGGTGACAGGGGAAACGGAAGGTCAGTTGTACAGAGAGATGGGAGTTGGTAAGTTGAGCTCTGAATGATTGTGTAGTTTGTTCAATCTTTTCTGTTAGTTCGTTCACTGTTAATTATTTACATGTACTAATAGATCAATGTGTTTTGTCAGTTTTACAATCTGTTTAATAGAGGAAGAAGGAAAACCAAATCGAATTGTGTCAAGTCTCATCATTTCACCCGCACTGCGTAAGCAGAAGATTCACCCATTCAGCTAACTAGAGGGAGAGCTGAACAGCCATTGTTTATCAAAGATGAATCCTGACAATTGAATGCAATTTGAGATCGAGACTCGGTAGCCTAATAGTGATAATGAGTTCAATCTGTAAACTGTTATCATCTCAATAGGACGGCCAATGTAATGCGTTGTTTTTTTTATTTTGCATTCCCGTTCACAAAAACCTAAGGTGCCTAAGTCATGGGGTTAGGGTAATATGGCGAAATAAATGTTCGTTCAGACAATACAAGATATATTGAAAAATATGATGATGAATACATGTGGGATGGAGGTACGGGGATGATATGTGGCATGTCCGCTCGCCAACTAAAGCCCATTCTTGCCTATAGACAACTGTACAATCATTCATATTGAGTTTATTCACCCAATAAAGTAAAGATGAATAATACTGCCCTTCACCTTATTATCAGATGTTCATAGACCTGTGTCGGCAATGATAATAATACACAACAGGCAAGACGGTTGTACCATCGATCAGGGTTTCCGTTAGAAAAAATTGGCGCCGGTCATCGTGTCCGGGAAGATTTCAATTTACCGGACAAACGTGAGATATTCCGGTCATCATATTAAAATATAATATAGCTGTTTGTCGCGGTGATTACTGTTGTGTAGCCTATATATGCCATTTAATGTCTATTTCTCATCCGATACGATTAAATGCGAGCTATATAATAAATATAATAATATATAGGCTTTCATGAATTGCATGCGCGCTATGCCATTATGTCCAGCGCTGAACGCGCGCCACACTGAACAGACTGCATCGATCAATGAACGGACTCCACATTACGTTAACTGAAGTGTGTTAAATAGTTTCACGACAGTAATGTAAGTTTTCTATATTCTCTTTCCAGTTTTACCCTTTTTATCAATAAAACAACGTAATTTCTATAACCACGACCACGTCTCGCTGATTGGGAAGGCATTAAGTCTAGCTGCCTGTCAAATCATACTTACTCGGACTCGGGAGTATGAGAATGGGGAGCATGTATCGGGGGGATACACACACACCCGTGGACTATTTCACCTTAGTGGCACAAATTAAACTCTAACACTATAGATAGACTAAATTGAACTAAAATGATGGACATCGACTGAATAACTGAGTGGGGGGAAGACAGGTCTCAAATGTGGAACAATTATAACATGTAATACATACAGATAAAACATACACAAATATATAACATTGATATCCCTAAACTCAAATGTAGTGTGGTATTGTCAACCTAATCTAATCAATCCTAATGAATGGTGGGGATGTTATACTCTGAATCTCCCGACTCAGGGCTGGAACGGGCACGGCAGGCTCAAACAGTGAACGGGGTTGAGATGACCGCTAGCGTCCTTTACTAGCCGCATCTCACGGCCCTCAGTGGTCATTCACTGTGCTCTAGCACATCCAAAACACGCAGAACAATAACCTTGACTCCGGTCACTGCAGTGGTTTTATTTAGACTAGATCAAACTAAATTAACGGACTAAACTACTCGCGCCGTTGAGAGACAGGGTTTCCAGATGGGGGGGGCGTTACCGCCGAATGGGCTACTGGGTTTAGCGGTTATTTAGCGGACTAGATTGTCAATCCCATCTGGCAACCCTGCCGCTGTTTGTCATCGCGTAGGCTAGTCTACACATTAATAATAAAAGAAAACATATAGCCTATATATTCGTCTTTTTTAATGTAGAAGGAATCAGAATATGTGACAAATTAATTTGAGCAAATTGTATTCAAATTGTGCTTAAAGGGAATTATTTTCACCGGACAATATGACCGAAGAGGTTTAAAAATGTCGGACTTCAACAGATTTTATCGGACAAAGACCGGTAATTACCGGTTAACGGAAACCCTGCCATAGATATACGCAGATTAATATTTGTAGATTCGTTTTCGAACATTAGATAGGCCTAGTTGATTTTGGCAACATTGTACATTGTAGTAGCCAATTGTCTGCTCGCCAACTAAAGCACTTGGTTATAAACATACTAGGCTCTGTTTCTAACAAGTAGGCTTCTAACAAAATCACTGTATGGGACAACTCGTTTCTAAAAAGTGAGTTACAATCACTTGATGTAGGCCTAATGGTTGATGGGGGGAGGGTTGATGATGGCTCTCGATCGTTTCCGATCAACAAAGACAAAGACATTGGGTTTCCCCCGCTCCACCACGTCCCAACGGTGTGTTTCTGTAACCATTTTCTCCTTCTTGTTGCATAAAAACAAATCAAGACTCGCTCCTCTCAGGAGACCACTATTTATAAATAATAATCCACAGATAGGCACAGTCACAGTGCTACATGAAAATATCTAGCCACACACCACATATCATACCTCCGCCCTATAATGTATTTATCATCATATTTCTCAATATAAAACGGAGGTACGATATATGGCAAATATATGTATGGTATATTATGGCAGTTTCTGGCGCCTGTCCCGTTCTGTTCAAAGAATATTATATAAAACGCATCACATGTTTGTCATTGTGTGAAAAAATTTCTGTAGCGAAGAACCTTGGTTCAATCTGGAGCTGATCAACTCCGGACGGCAATAGCTCGTTGTGGGTGCAATTGTGCAAGAATAACACTATTTACAGCGCTGTCATTTATTGCTATATTTATTACTGTTATATATAAATGTGAACATTACAGATACCTGGTCAACACAGCTTGGGATTCCAAGGAAATTACATGGAACTACAGTATGTGTGCCGCCATTGGTGTGTGAATGTGTGTGTGTGAATGGGTGAATGAGAGGCCGTTGTAAAGCGCTTTGGAGCAGCTTTGGAGCAGCAAAAAAGGCGCTATATAAGTGCAGTCCATTTACCCTTTACCATTTGTGAAAGGGACAACATTGCAATATATATTACAGTTATTTTTTAATAATGATAATCAACTTTCATTCGTTAGTAATGAAAACTCCCGCAGTCTCGATCAATCTCCTAGATCAATCTCCTCTCCACTTACGTTACATCTACAATGGCATGCATACGTTATTATATTATATACTGTATATATATATATATATATATATATATATATATATATGTGTTCCTTTTCAGCTGACTCTCTGCTCTGTCCCCGCTTCTCTGGAACTTTATGCATTTTTAGAGGTAGTGTCTTGTCATTTTCTCTTCTTGTGTGACATCGCCATCCAGCGATTTTTGTGCGTCAGTACACACTCCCCCATTGTGAAGAGTGGTCGTGTGATTCGACACCTCTTCGCGCTAAAAGTAGGTAAAAAAACTTCGCTGTTCTAGTGTTAATGACATTCGCGTAAACACAGACTCCGGAAAAATCTCAGTTTTGGTACTACTAGATCTTAGTGCTGCCTTTGACACTGTAGACCATGACATTCTAATAGATAGACTAAAAACCTGGGTAGGACTTTCGGGCACTGCCCTAAACTGGTTTAGATCCTACCTACAGGACAGAAGCTACTATGTCTCTATTGGCAACTTTGTATCTGACCAAATTAAAATGACATGTGGGGTTCCCCAAGGGTCAATCCTTGGCCCCCTTCTATTCAATCTCTACATGCTTCCATTGGGACACATCATAAAAAAGAACAAAATTGCCTACCACAACTATGCGGATGACACTCAAATCTACATAGCCCTCTCACCGAACGACTATAGTCCCATTGACAATCTCTGTAATTGCATTGAGCAAATAAACGCCTGGATGACACAAAACTTCCTCCAACTAAACAAGGACCAAACCAGGGGTGCACATAACTGGTGCGTCAGTGCGCATGCGTCGCCAAAAATTTACTTCCTCAAAATCCAACTGCTGACTGCTGCATCACTGCAAGCCCCACTAAGTAACTATTTGCCGTCCCCTCAGCCGAAGGCCCGACTAGTAATCCATCACAACAGTCGACCGACGACGACCACGGCGACTCTCCTCATGAAAACATTCGGAAAGTATCGTAACTCGTACTTTCATTCCGCGTATCGCGTATCGCACGGTTATCACGCCGCCACGTGAAAATTCAGTCCCGAACGACTCGTCGCTAAAAGGAAAAACAACACCAAGGGACACGTTTCTTTTCTCTGAAGCTTTCAAACATTCAGACGTTTGTTTTACAGCTTCATTATCGCACCTCGACCCCTGACCCAGGGAATATGGTTGGGAATTCTATTAGAAAAAGAAGAAAAAAAAACGTTGTTGCACAATCAAAATAATGAGCTATTTAAAGTGATAGCCTACAATATCCTCTACCATGGTTGAAATTGAGGACAGTGATAACAGTAGCCAAGAGAGCAGTGATGATGATGATTAAGCTTGTAGCATAAATAAATGCTTAGGCTGTAACTTTTTGTTGAAAAGTTGATTTCAGTGTTTACAGAACAGAGCAGTGCTTAAAGAGATGTCAGTTGATTTCATTGTTTTTTAAAGAACAGACATTCAGTTAGTGCTTAAAGAGATGTCAGTTGATTTTCATTGTGTTTAAAGGAGTCTGACAGACTTTCATGCTTAAAGAGCAGTCATTTGATTTTGCATTTGTTTCTTTTGTTTTGCACACAATAATTTGTTCGTTCATCTTTATTTATGAATAAATGTTGTTTTGCTAATATAAGTTATCCATGTATCCCTTTTTTATCCATCCTGTGGGACGGGTCGTGACTCACGAGCTCGGGGAGCACCAAGCAGCATCCCTAGGTGCTCCTCTGAGCACTGGCCCCAAAAAGTTATGTGCACCCCTGGACAAAACAGAGATAATTGTATTCGGTGCACCTGACAAAAGATCGAAAGTCAGTGCAAAACTTGATTCTCTCTCTCTTCACACTAAAAAACAGGTCAGAAATCTTGGTGTAATTCTGGACTCCGATCTAAACTTCAACAGCCACATAAACTCGATAACTAAATCAGCCTACTATCACCTGAAAAACATAACAAGAATGAGAGGTTTCATGTTCAAGCAAGACCTTGAAAAACTCATCCATGCATTTGTTTCGAGTAGACTTGATTATTGTAATGGTCTACTAACAGGCCTATCTAAAGGAGCTGTTCGTAAATTGCAGCTCATCTAAAACGCCGCTGCTAGGGTCCTAACAAAAACAAAGACATTTGAACACATTACACCAATCCTGAGATCCCTGCACTGGCTACCAGTCTCTCAGTGAATTGAATTCAAAATCCTCCTAATTACATACAAATCACAAAATGGTCTTGGACCAAAATACATATCAGATCTCCTCCCACCCTATATTCCCACAAGGTCCCTAAGGTCAGCTGAGACAAATCAGCTAATAATTCCAAGAGTAAAAACAAAACACGGTGCAGCAGCTTTCAGTCACGCTGCTGCATGCTCCTGGAACAAACTGTATTTTTTCCATGAACTATTGTCTTTTTAAATATGTTATCTATTTACTTATATTTGCTTTTATTCATTGTAATTTTTATTTTATTTTGCTCTTCTTGCTGTATTTTTAAATAATGCATGTAAAGCACTTTGAATTGCCCCTGTTGTATGAAATGTGCTATACAAATAAACTTGCCTTGCCTATTATAAGCTCATCCTCACATTTGAAAAATGCTTCTTGGTTGAAAATGGCTTGGGCCTCCATTATGACATCAGTTCTCAGCTATGCCTTTTTTGAACAAGCTAATGTTAAACTAGCACTTCGCTCTTTAGCTTTTCTTGGTTCAAATTTGTATCACGGTTTTATGAGAGTCCTTGGTTATTTTCAAAGGTCTTACCGTCTCAGAATTAGCCTCTGTAGTTAGTTAACCACGGGCAATTAGATGTTCTGTGATCCAATCAAAATCCTATAGTTCAAGGCAAAAAACTCAGCTCACTTTTCTTGCTTCCAGTCACCAGGTGATGATGTTTTTACTTGTTCGTCGGACAACTGGAGGAATTTCACTTGTCTGAACATAAAGTGCACTAACAAGCCGTAAGCCCAATTTATACTTCTGTGTCGAATTTACGCGCGGCTACGCCGTAGCCTACGCAATGGCTCTCCCAATTTATAGTTGTGTACTCATAGTGGCATAAGTGATTTTTTTGTTGTCTTCTTGTTGTAAAGAAAATGTCTATAATGCATTGAAATGACATTAAACTAAGATAATAAGATGGTGATCATAATTTTTCTAATCTTTATTAATAAGTAATTACAGAAAAAGTAAAGGACATTTCTGCCATGGCTTCCGCATTTACGAGTCGGAATGTGACGCTACCAAGCGGACCAATCACAGTTCTTATAGATAACTTTACATTAAATATGTCTATCATCATCCGCTGTCAAACGCCACAGGTAATCATTTATTTCTAAATAAACAGGATTGTACATCTCGTAAATGTGAATCGCGCTCCTTATGGGAAGGCTGTGCTTGACGCTTCCATGGGGCGCTCCGTTGGAACGGTGTACTCATAGCGGCATAATAGCGATTTTTTTGTTATGCTTGTTGTAAAGAAAATGTCTATAATGCATTGAAATTACATTAAACTAAGATAATAAGATGGTTATCATAATTTTTCTAATATTTATTAATAAGTAATTACAGAAAAAGTAAATGACATTTCTGCCATGGCTTCCGCATTCTGGCCGACGAGAGCCGGAATCATGTGCTACCAAGCGGACCAATCACAGTGCTTACGGTCTGCGTTGGCACTGCCGCGTAGTTATATTTTTGGAGAGGTGCGGTGTAGGCTCCGGGCCGTAGGCTACGCCGTAGATGTTACGCAGAAGTATAAATTGGGCTTCAGTGTCAAACCCTGCCCTTTTCCCTCCTCTACAGTTCATCTACTGTAATCATTAAAACAAATGTAGAGATTATTTTGTCTTGCGATGCCTGATTGATAGACAATTAGCTTACTTAGACAAATGTATTTATTTGTAAATGTAAGTCGCTTTAGATCAAATAAAATAAATTAAAACATGTAAATATAAGTAAATCTCCCTATCTACAGTCACAGGATCAGTATTTGGAGTATTTGCAAATATGCAACCACTTGGATAGCCCATTCAGATTGTGTCCATGCTGAAGCTAATATTCACAGTATTAAAAGCTACAGTAATTTGATGACGAAACAGTAATGCATTATGGGTATACAATTGAATACAAAACCACCCAAAGAAAAGTATCTTTTTCAAATATAAGTTATTGTATTTTTTTCATTAAAGATGATCATTTTAATAACAATCGAGCAACATTTCAATGATTATTCATTCAGGGTAGACAACACAGTGATTTTTGACAATTACTTCAAATTCACCAAGCAGGTCTGCTCTGTGGTCAAAAATAGCTTTTTTCAAGGCAAGGCAAGTTTATTTATATAGCACATTTCATACAACAGGGGCAATTCAAAGTGACGTTTACATTACATGACAGTTACATACATTATTTAAAAAATACAGCAAGAGGAGCATAGTAAGAAAATAACAATTACAATGAATAAAAGCAATTATAAGAAGCAAATAGATAAAACATTTAATAAGACAATAGTTAATGGAAAAAAGACATTGATAGAAGTGTTTGTGTTTAATCATAACTGCTGCAAAACATGAAGGTTTTTAGCTCAGATTTAAATATTTTAAGGGTTTGGGCCTGTTTGATTTCTTCAGGGAGTTTGTTCCAGGAGCATGCAGCAGCATGACTGAAAGCTGCTGCACCGTGTTTTGTTTTTACTCTTGGAATGATTAGCTGATTCGTCTCAGCTGACCTGAGGGACCTTGCGGGAATATAGGGTGGGAGGAGATCTGATATGTATTTTGGTCCAAGACGATATTGTGATTTGTATGTAATTAGGAGGATGTTGAATTAGAGATACTGAGTCTGAGAGACTGGTATCCAGTGCAGGGATCTCAGGATTGGTGTAATGTATTCAAATGTCTTTGTTCTTGTTAGGACCCTAGGAGCGGCATTTTGGATGAGCTGCAATTTACGATCAGTTCCTTTAGATAGGCCTGTTAGTAGACCATTTCTAGGGGTGTAACGAGACGTAATTATCTGTATTCTTAACCATTAAAATATCTGTTTAAATATCTGTATTCGGATAGGCCGGAAGACACTGTTGTGTCCACACATAGGGGTAATTGGGATACTCGGGGGTTTGATTGCTTGTTACTATGGTGATGCATGTATGATCGATTGCTCTATGATTGTGATGTGAAGCCTAAGTGATATAGTGCCTATAAATCTGTGATGTATTGCTCCTGTCTGGTTGTTGATACTCAGTAAAGAACATGGTGACGCTATGCTACCGTGTGTTGTGTGCTTCTTACCCCAAACATAACATACACTAATGGCCTTTTTCCACTACAGCGCTAAAGCAGGCCAAAGCAAGCCAGCCCGCTTCGGTCTGCTTCTTTTCCCCTTTTCCATTGTCGTCCCAGGTCGCTTCGGGTCGCTTCTTTAGCTCCACATCGAGAGCAGGTACTACAATTTAACATCCGGATGCGTGTGACATGTGACGCTGCACACCGTTGATTGGTCAATGGAAATCGTCATCCCATGTCCATATATTTCTTCACTAACCGCCATCTTGAAATACCACATTCGCTCTAGGAAAATGTCACTAGAGTTTCTGTAATAGCTTATTAATAAAGATTCGAAAAATTATGCTGACCATCGTATTATCTTAGTTTAATGTCATTTCAATGAATCATAGAACTTTTATTTACAACAAGCACAACACAAAAATCGCTATTATGCACCGTCTTTGCCCGTGAATAACACCGGCTGTGGAGGTGGTACAAACACAATACTCCTTTGCTAACTTCACCATCTGTCTACGGTCATTTTGAGCCCTTAACCACCGCGCTGACACCCCGAGAAGTTATGCTTTTAACCGTAAACTCGATGAACCGGGAGTTCACCCGGCCGCTGCTGCTCGCAGCACCGCTTGCTGCTGTTTCGAAGTCCCGTTGACAGCGGGGGCAGAGAATATTTCTACCCCGGAATTTCATTCAAATGCCCGCGTCAGTCAGCCTTTTCCGTAGAAATACATCGCTCCGTTATATATCTAACGTTACATGTTTTAAGGCTGATCTGTGCATGATAGTGCTGCATTATGTTGATCTATTTATATCGATCTATAAACGCGGAGATTGGAGCCCCGCACCAGCAAGACAGCGCTGCACTCGTATCTATCAGCCTGTCTGTATAATGATGTCGTTGAATGCCGATGCTGAGATACTGTGCTGATGAACCATTCGCTGACTGTCTTAATAAATCAAGTACAGAGATTCCAACCAGTGGCGGCTGGCCGATAGAGGGCGCTGGGGCGCCGCCCCCACCTTCACTTCCTAGTTGCGATTTGAAGAAGAAAAAAAAAGTTTTTTTTTTAAATAAACATTGTTTATTCACAAAATGCGGCTGATATTCTGTCTGCGCCTATCAGCATTCATTAAAAATCCTCCAATACAATAACATTTTTTATCTGTGTGTGTGTGTGTGTGTGTAAAACTCACTGTTAAAATACATAGGGGAGAACGCGGGGCGCCGGTCAATTGCAAGTCTATGCCAGGACGAATACTTTTCGCGTACACGTGAGCTGTAGCAGCGCTCCAATTGGCTGTCTATTTCTTGGCCAGGGCGCACAAATGTGCGTCCTCCTGAATCTCCGGTTGTATTGCAGACAATGCATTATGCTGAGGACTCCCGACTTCCGGTTTTCCGGACTTCGGGCTTCCGGAGTATTTTAAATGAACATTCGTAATGTCTGTCTCTGATGTTCATGGTCAATTAAATCAGCCTATTTTGTGCAACTAATAATGTTCCCGCTAATGGGTTAACCAAGCAGCCTCGCACCTAACGTGCAAGCACCTATCTTCGAACTATTCATAGCAATATGCGCGGGGCAAGGCGGAGGTACGGGTAAACACGGCTCATGTTCTGTCATCAAAGGTAAGGGTTGGTTTTCTTTAACTCAGCTGATGCATTGTTGTGTTTCTGACATGGTCTGGTTGTGTTTCTGACATGGTCTGGTTGTGTTACAGACATGGTCTGGTTGTGTTTCTGACATTGTCTGGTTGTGTTACAGACATGGTCTGGTTGTGTTTCTGACATTGTCTGGTTGTGTTACAGACATGGTCTGGTTGTGTTTCTGACATGGTCTGGTTGTGATACAGACATGGTCTGGTTGTGTTTCTGACATGGTCTGGTTGTGATACAGACATGGTCTGGTTGTGTTTCTGACATGGTCTGGTTGTGTTTCTGACATGGTCTGGTTGTGTTTCTGACATGGTCTGGTTGTGTTTCTGACATGGTCTGGTTGTGATACATCATTGAATGTGTTGACCTGCTGTGATGTGTTGACCACCATCACTCTCCATCATCATCCATCATGTGTCTATGAAATAGATAGTACTGTACTACTGACTGCAGCATTCATCTCTGCTCATTGATGTAGCCATGTCACACAGACACATAGTACACATATTCATCTGCTACCTTTATTAACCTGAGTGTAGCTGTGAGGCCTGTACTAGCCTTGTTGACTAGACTTCCTCCTTGTCTGACACTGGGTATTGGACCGTACCGACGTCCATAGACCGGTCACTCTTCCACCTCAGTGTCTGTAGTTGACAGGGTAACTTCTCCATGGCCCACACGGTCATTTTAAGGGTGAAAGTTGAAATTATACAATGGTTGTAACGCCAGTGCGTGTTTTATGCGCGTGCACGCGAAAAAAAAATCGTGCACGCAGAAAAAAGGACCCCCCCGCCACACTGCTGTGCCCCACCCAAAAATGTTTGCACCAGCCGCCACTGATTCCAACCCGTGTTGAAAATCCTATTTCCTTGTCAAATCGTGTATGCTGTCATTGCTGTGCACCTAATCTGTCATGAGATGACAACGCATTTAAGATCACAATCCTCAATAGATTGATTCCATCGTTTTACCGACAAGAAGATTCTACAATCTATCAGCCTTTCCGTAGAAATACATCGCTCCCTGTATAACGATATATATCTAACGTTACATGTTTTAAGGCTGATCTGTGCATGGTGGTGCTGCATTTTGACATAATTCTTATCGCATTTCCCCCCGTTGTTCTGTGCCGTTCCGTAGTCCAGCGCTTCATCATCCCCCTTCTAAAACTGCCATCACCCCTTTCCATCCCTGGCGTCATTTTATCAATGAACGTGGTCTTATACATATTTACATATTACATATTTGTTGTTATTTATGAAAGTGTCCGGTTGCTGGAGGAACCAGGACGCCGGCTACACTGCACAGTTTAGCCCGAAATATATAGAGAGAGTGCTGTACCGCGCCAGCTGGTGCAACTCCCGTTGACGGCACACAATGATGCTACAGTTCATAAAGCAGACAAGTGAAGGCAGTGGTTTTAAGGGTTCAAAAACATGACTTTATTATGTGTAGAACAACATATGTGCAGAACAAAATCCAATAGAAATGATTCAAACATGCAGACAATCAGGCAGTAGCCATCTCTATGCTGAACATAACAATGATGCTACAGTGAGCTAAAGTAGTAGCCATCTCCTTACGATAGCCCACAGTAGTTTCTTTCACTTTTCAGCATTCCTCTTTCGAGTATCCTTCCTTCTGCCTTCGCTCTTCTGTCTTCTCTCTTTTCTCTCCAAAAAACCACGGTTAATAATATACCACATGCCGAGGGAAAGGCATAGGATAGCTGCAAGCATAGGATAGCTCCATGTTGCTGTTGTTATGTCTCGTGAAAATATACGTCACCACCATGGCGCGCTGTTATGACGAGTAACTCCGCCTACTATCGTCTACTCCTCCTACTAGTCCGGGTCGGTTTGTGTATAATGGAAAACCAGAACTGATCTAAAACGGGCTAAAGTGACCCGACCTGGGCCGACCTGGGCTGCTGATGGAAAAGCCCCATAACAGTCAGTTTGAACTAAGCTTTATAAATCAAAACATTCTTTAAAAAAAATTCTCACTGAGCTCTTTTTGTAAGGCTATACATCCCTAACAGGGGTCAATATATAATACTTTTGGACTGAGAAACAAAGATAAAAACAGCTTTACAAATCAAAATATTGGAAATCACGTTGGAAATGAAAACTAGTTAGTTGGGGTGGAAATCGCAAGGTAACTCACGATACGATAACCGTACGATATTTTGCCACCCGTACCGATAGTATCACAGTACATGGATTTTGCGATGATCTATACATCAAGACAATTCATCAACGATACGTCAGGATATCTGTGTTAACTGGTATTTCATAACGTGGTTTCAGTGTTAGCAGCATTCAGCAGAAACCTTAGTTTTCCACAACACTGTACAGACGAAGGTCCTTGCAAATACAGGGTTCGACAGTAACGCTTTTTTACTTGCCGGGAGCAATTAAATATAATCGTTCCAGACTTATATTTGTTTTTCCATTTCAGCCATTCATCTTCTTAATTTCTATAACATCACAACATGCTGATAGAACATCGACATGCTAGAAACACAAAACTACACATACAGTAATTAGATGATCACACAGCCCCAAACACAAACACGTCCCAAAACGAAAGTATTTACAAAAGTCTCCCTTACCGGTAGCCTCCGGCAAATGCGAATAGTGAATCCAATCCACAAATGATACATATTTAATGATCATTAAACTGTTGTTTATTATATTGAGTGGGTACTTGCGGTGAGCCCAGTGTGTATTCTATGGTGTTTAGTTAGATGTTCTGCCTGCTTGAAACTCTTCCCACACTCGGAGCAGTGGTATAGTTTCTCTCCGGTGTGTATTCTCTGATGAATCTTCAGTTTTCCTGCTTCACTAAAACTCTTCCCACACTGGGAGCACTGGTATGGTTTCTCTCCTGTGTGTATTCTCTGATGAATCTTCAGGTCTCCTGCATGAGTAAAACTCTTTCCACACTGGGAGCACTGGTATGGTTTCTCTCCTGTGTGTATTCTCTGATGGATCTTCAGGACATCTGCTCGACTAAAACTCTCCCCACACTGGGAGCACTGGTATGGTTGCTCTCCTGTGTGTATTCTCTGATGAATCTTCAGGTTTCCTGCTTCACTAAAACTCTTCCCACACTGGGAGCACTGGTATGGTTTCTCTCCTGTGTGTATTCTCTGATGGATCTTCAGGACATCTGCTCGACTAAAACTCTCCCCACACTGGGAGCACTGGTATGGTTGCTCTCCTGTGTGTATTCTCTGATGAATCTTCAGGTTTCCTGCTCCACTAAAACCCTTCCCACACTGTGAGCACTGGTATGGTTTCTCTCCTGTGTGTATTCTCTGGTGCTTCTTCAGGTCTCCTGCATTAATGAAACTCTTCCCACACTGGGAGCACTGGTATGGTTTCTCTCCTGTGTGTATTCTCTGATGAATCTTCAGCTTTCCTGCTTCACTAAAACTCTTCCCACACTGGGAGCACTGGTATGGTTTCTCTCCTGTGTGTATTCTCTGATGAATCTTCAGGACATCTACTCGACTAAAACTCTCCCCACACTGGGAGCACTGGTATGGTTGCTCTCCTGTGTGTATTCTCTGATGAGTCTTCAGGTTTCCTGCTTCACTAAAACCCTTCCCACACTGGGAGCACTGGTATGGTTTCTCTCCTGTGTGTATTCTCTGATGATCCTTTAGGTGTCCTGCTTGACTAAAACTCTTCCTACACTGGGAGCACTGGTATGGTTTCTCTCCTGTGTGTATTCTCTGATGGTTCTTCAGGGCTCCTGCTTGACTGAAACTCTTCCCACACTGGGAGCACTGGTATGGTTTCTCTCCTGTGTGTATTCTCTGGTGCTTCTTCAGGGCTCCTGCTTGACTAAAACTCTTCCCACACTGGGAGCACTGGTATGGTTTCTCTCCTGTGTGTATTCTCTGATGCTTCTTCAGGTCTCCTGCTTTACTAAAACTATTTCCACACAGTGGGCAACGGTAGGTCTCCTCTCCTGTGTAAGTCTGTGGGTGTGTTTTATGGTGATTCTTCTGCCTTGAGCTCCTGTGTTTATGGTTTCCTGATGTGGTGGAGCTGGGCTCGCTGTCTGAACCTGGGTTGGAGCTCTGCTGGTCTGTAAGAATAGGAACATATACAGGGTTACATAGGCAAGTTTAACTTTAATATATACGTTTAGGCAAGGCAAGTTGATTTGTATAGCACATTTGATACAACAGGGGCAATTCAAAGCGCTTTACATACAGCATTAAACAAATACAGCAAGAGGAGGATAGTAAGAAAAAAAAATAGAGAGAGAAATTAAATAGATAAACATTTAACAAGATGATAAACAATTAATAAAAAGATATAGATAAAAGTGTTCTCTATCTAAGTATGTCTCTCAGAGAGATAAACCTCTGCACCTTGTACAAGTATCGTGCCCTGATACAGGATTAAGGTCGCAGATTATCACGGGTAGTGGCTGCATGTATGATGCAGAAGTAGTTGATTATCATTATTAAAAAAACAATAGTCATGAATATGCAAATATTCCGGGTGCGTGGAACGCTATTTCCATACACCCATGTGTCGCATTTGATTGGAACAACCCACAGTTTGCATTCCACCCCTGCTAGATTCCCCTGGCCCTGGTAAACACGGGGATGTGTGTATTTTGATGTTAGCCCCCTGGGAAGTGAAGCATGCCCCTTCTGCCTGCCTGCCTATACTATCTACATACCTATACTATCTACATGCCTATACTATCTACATGCCTATACTAGCTACATGCCTATACTAGCTACATGCCTATACTAGCTACATGCCTATACTATCTACATGCCTATACTATCTACATGCCTATACTATCTACATGCCTATACTATCTACATACCTATACTATCTACATACCTATACTATCTACATGCCTATACTATCTACATGCCTATACTATCTACATACATATACTGTCTACATGCCTATACTACAGTGTTTCCTCTATATGCATTTATTCGTGGCAGGCCGCCACGAATGAATTTCCTCCGCCACTAATTGATTCAGACAGTCCACTTTGATTCAGGCTGCGCAGAAAGGCAGCGAGTTATTATGACCGGAGAACAGAAAAAAAGCAGATTGAAGCTAGATTTAGGCCGCTTCCACATTTCGTTACGATTTAGGGCGTAGTTAGTTACAATATGTTACAATGTTGCAATTAACCACGAGGCGACGCGCTTTCAAAACAGTTTTTTGATTGGTCCAAATTTCGCATCGTTTGAAACCCATGTCAGACACACACACACACACACACACTCACTCACTATCAAATACATTATCAAGCTGCAAAAATACACTTGATTACATGATATACTGTATTATAAATGGAATTGTATTTGTTCAATGTTGCGTGGAAATTTGTTGACGATTACAGACATAATCAAATGTAGGTTGTTGCAATGACTTTGCTGCGGTAGCTATAGCGTGCAATACTCAACTGGGAGACCTACTGTACAGTCTCTCATTCATAATTGTCTGTACATAGACATACAGTATCCTATCACTATTGCGTATGTAACTTGGGTAAACCCTGTTGAAGAAGTAGCTTCATACAAGGTAGATTTAGAAAATGTAAGGATGCTGGGTGGTAGAACGCATCTAGGAAAAGTCATGAAAGGTGGGTACTGAAAAGGTGGGTCTTGAGTTTAAAAAGATATATCGATTCTTTTACTTACTAGGTCAAATGACCCCACCCATGGCTGCTGTAGTGTTAATAATCTCGTCTCCCTGGGGGAGTTCAAAGCTCTGATTAATTGTGTGACAGTAGAGTGCAGTAGAGTGCTAGTAGACAGTTGCTATTCCTAAAATGGATTTTCTATCATATTTATCTCTCGTCCCTTGTCTGTTTTTATTATGTTTTATTCTCCAATTGTGTAAACTTGTACTTGAACTGGTGTGCTGTTGGCCAGGTCTGCCTCGAAAAATTTATTTTAATCTCAAGGGACCTTCTGGTTAAATAACTGATTAAATGAATAAAAATAAATATGCCTGCGTGGCGCTAACATTATTAGCACTGTATATTTGTGCCAGCGTGGCAACATGGCATTCCTGTAATTTTAGCCCATGTTGCGTCGAAAGATAATAATAATAATAATAATAACTTTAATTTATATAGCGCCTTTCAAAAAAAACAAGGATGCTTTACAATTCAAGGGAATGATCAGACAGACAAAACAGAAAACAAACAAAGCAAAACTGAAACATTGACTAGGGGCCAAAGGTCTTGGAGAACAGATGTGTTTTGAGCAGGGCTTGACACTTACAGGGCTTAAAGTGGGAAAAAATCCTGTGCCTGAAACTTTTTCTTGGGGAGGGGGGTCACAGTTTGAGATATTGGGAGAGCGGGTACAGAAGACAGCTTCTTGTCTCAATGTTTAAATGCATTAATACTATTTTATAGTCAATACAAAATATATGTCTCAATGTTAAAATGCATTAATACTTTAAATGAATGTGCAACAATACTATGTGCAATATGACAACCCTTGTGTACATAAGGTTCAGATATAGGAAAAGTTAGGATATTTATAGCATAGCATAGAGTACAGCACAGTGTTTTATTGTATAGTATAGTAGTATAGTCAGGGGTGCACATAACTGGTGCGCCAGTGCGCATGCGTCGCCAAAATGCATGCTGCGCGGCAGATCAGTGGCATGAACGCGCTCTTGCGCACCAACAGCTGGAAGCGCTGGGAGAGGAATTGACTTCCTCAAAACTCCTACTGCTGACTGCCCGTTAATACCAATACCATATCCTTTCATGACCACAATGTACCCACCGACGACGACCACGGCGACTCCCCTCACGAAAACATTCGGAAAGTATCGTAACTTGTACTTTCATTCCGCGTATCGCGCATCGCACGGTTATCACGCCGACACGTGAAAATTCAGTCCCGAACGACTCGTGGCTAAAAGGAAAAACAACACCAAGGGACTTCACGTTTCTTTTCTCTGAAGCTTTCAAACGTTCAGACGTTTGTTTTACAGCTTCATTATCGCACCTAGACCCCTGATCCAGGGAATATGGTTGGGAATTCTATTAGAAAAAGAAAAAAAAAGACTTTGTTGCACAATCAAAATAATGAGCTATTTAAAGTGATAGCCTACAACAACAACATCCTCTACCATGGTTGAAATTGAGGACAGTATTAACAGCAGTCAAGAGAGCAGTGATGATGATGATTAAGCTTGTAGCACAAGTAAATGCTTAGGCTGTAACTTTTTGTTGAAAAGTTGATTTCAGTGTTTACAGAACAGAGCAGTGCTTAAAGAGATGTCAGTTGATTTCATTGTGTTTAAAGGAGTCTGACAGACTTTCATGCTTAAAGAGCAGTCATTTGATTTTGCATTTGTTTCTTTTGTTTTGCACACAATCATTTGTTCGTTCATCTTTATTTATGAATAAATGTCGTTTTGCTAATATAAGTTATCCATGTATCCCTGTGTCCCATGTGTCCTGTGGGACGGGTCGTGACTCGCGAGCTCGGGGAGCACCAAGCAGCATCCCTAGGTGCTCCTCTGAGCACTGGCCCCAAAAAGTTATGTGCACCCCTGAGTATAGTAGATAGTGTACATAGCCTTTATTTATGTAAACCAGCTCTTTTCCCTTTTTTATTTTACCCTTGGCCCTCGTGTTTTTAGTCTTTTTCCAAGCACCAGGGGAGCCCCCCCTCCTAAATGTCGTTGTATGGTACCTGTACTGTATTACAGTTTTTCTCAATTGCTAAAACACATTTCACAAAACTTTCCTCCATTTCCCCAAAACTCTAAACACAACACACTTTTCTAAAGCTACCGTATTTTCCGGACTATAAGTCGCACCCGAGTATAAGTCGCAGCAGGCCAAAAATGGGTCATGAAGAGGAAAAAACCACATATAAGTCGCACTGGACTATAAGTCGCATGGTTCAAGGGAACGGGCTTGGCGGAATCAGCGGGGAAAGAAGACCCTGTTGAGCTTGACTCTAGTCTGGCACTGTGAAGAGACATGAGAGGATTTGTAAGCCCAGGAAGGACATAATTCACGTTAAAACTTCTTCTGAAAGGTTAGAAATACTTAAATTATCGAGTGTAAAGCCAGGGCTAGCTAGCGCGTTGCTAACGAAGGTTAGCAAAATGGCGTCGCGGGAGCAAGCAAACAGGATGGAACAGCCTCTGAAAGGTAATAAATGACTTTAATATCGTGTATAACGTTCATAATAGCGTGTATAACGTTCATAATATAGTGCTTAATGTCCACATTGTCGAGTGTAACGACTATTTATCGTGTATAAGGCCATGACAAAGATAGCTTGGTGAAAAACGGAAGTAGTTAGGATGAAGGGCGGCCTACAAACAATGCAACATTGAACAGCCTCTGAAAGGTAATAAATGACTTTAATATCGTGTATAACGTTCATAATATCGTGTATAAGGTCCATAATATCATGTTTAATGTCCACATTGTCGTGTTTAATGTCCACATTGTCGAGTATAATGGCTATTCTATCGCGTATGTGGCGCTAGCGGAAGTAGCAAAATAGCCTCGCGGGGGTAACTTAGCAACATAGAACAGTCTCTGGAAGGAATAAATGACTTTAATATCGTTTATAACGTCCATAACATTGTGTATAAGGTCCATAACATCATGTTTAATGTCCACATTGTCGTGTTTAATGTCCACATTGTCAAGTATAATGGCTATTCTATCGTGTATGAGGCGCTAGCGGAAGTTACTCCTTGGTTCATGTCAGTCAGAGATTACCGTATGTCAGTTCATGTCAGTCAGAGATGATGAATTATTGATATATAAGTCGCACCTGACTATAAGTCGCAGGACCAGCCAAAGTATGAAAAAAAACGCGACTTATAGTCCGGAAAATACGGTACATAAGCAAAACCACACCTTCTCTCTTCAAAACTCAAACTCAAACCCTACCCCTAATCCTAACCCTAACCTTACTGTAACCCTAGCACCTAACCCTAACCCTTTTTTTTTGTGTGTATGATAGTCATGCATAAAAATAAATCTGCGCTCCCTGTTTAACGTTATATCTAACATTACATATTTTACATTACAGTAAGGCAGATTTTGCATGATAGTCATGCATTTTTAGATATCTATTTCCCCCCTTTAAATGGCATATGATGTCCGAAATTTTACTAAAGTTCAGCCGCGAAGTTGTTGCACTGTTGTCCTATCGAGTTTTACGTAAATAAAGGTTTGAACATTTTTACCGTATTCCCACATGTACCGTAACATGTACAATACTGTACTGTATCACAACTCAATGCAAACACTACAGAGGATCCATTACACACAACAATACTCACTGAAAACAATGTTCAGGGTGTGATGTTTTTTTTATTTATTTATGGAACTATACCACACACACACACACACACACACACACACCACAATCATTTGCAACAAGTGTCTTAAATTTTGAGTCGTTATGTTTAATGAATGAAGCCAGGTGTGTTCATTGTGTTAACATTTTGCTGACTGTGGCAAGCATTTTGCATCACATGAGCTTTAATTTGAGAATTTGACATTTTGAGCAGAGTTTTTTGCAACTTGTGTTTTAGCAAGACAAAATGTGTTTAGATTTATGAGAAAAGGAGGATTGTGTTTTGTGAATTGTGTCTTCATGTGAAATGTGTTTATGGTTTTGGCAAATGGGAGCTAGTTTTATTAAATGTGTTTAGAGAACTGGTCATTTGGTTTAGAGAATTGGCTTTTGTGTTTTAGCAATTGGGAAAAACTGTAATGACAATAAAGACCATTCATTCATTCATAATACTGTTTTATACTTAATAAAAAAAATAAATAAATAGATGTCTTTAAAAGGCCAAACTGATTGCATCACTTATTAAGCCACTATCACTATAACAATACAGAATAAAATATATACATGTCTTTAAAAGAACAAACTGATTACTTATTAAGCCACTATCACTTATATTCTCCTTCTTGGCACCACGTCCCATAAGGCTTCCCGTCACTACTCAGGGTTTTTCCTGGCTCAAAATGAGGCGGAGGTGGTACCAGTGGTGTTTGACATCGGGGGGGACCCATGAAGCAGGGCTGTCTGGGGGTCCTTAAACGAGCATCAAACACTTAATTTCTTGCATTCTGGTTAATTGATATGCACCAATTTGTGCCCTTTCGCCATCCATTTATGGTGGAAATGTCATTATATATGTAAAGGAAAAAACAATATTCAGGCACCAGATGGCCATTCAAAATATAATGTAATATAATGCAATATAAGGCTCTCAGGCATTCTGTACTTTCAAATATGTATTCTCCTTGAGCAGTCAACATCAACTATCAGCTGTTTCGCTAGCAAACACGAAAGCTAAGTTATTTGTGAAACAGCGCCCCCGCCACCACGTCGGCGCAATGCCGCAATTGCAAAAAAAAAATATATATTCTCCCGCGCCGGAAATCCGGCACTGTGCCGGAGTACTTTAAGCCCTGCACTTACCTTTTCCCCAGGTAGCACTGTGCTACCATGTTGAAAAATTTAGTAGCACACCAAGAATTTCAGTAGCACAATGAAAATTGCGCAATTTTCGTCAACAACGACAACAAATTATCAGAATAAGTTAACATATCAAAATGATCATAACCGGCTCTTGGCCGTAATAAAAATGGAGACTCACACAATGTAAAGGGGAAGTAAGAATATTAATTTCAGTTGGCCCACGGTTCGGTATGAACCTCGGTTTTTGGGTCACGGTTCGTGTTTTTTTTTTTTTTTAATGCTACTATTTATTTACAAACTGTTACTTTATTTTGCTTATACTTATGGAACTTTAACATTTAGACACATTCCAGAATATGACTGGTATATTGTATAATATAAATATATATAAACAAAAAACACTTTCAAATGTAAAACAATTACATAAACGCTTTCAAATGTGACGTGTTGTGGATTGGAACTACGGATCATAAGCTTTCAAATGATGTGTCATACATTGAAATCCGAAAAAATATTAAGTTTGAGTCATTTGAATGTTGTTAGACGTCAGGCACATATGGGGTTAACCTCTTTGTAATGAAACCGGAAGCAAACGCTGCTAGCAGCTAGCGGCTAACAAAACACAGCGCTACGAGCGCATTTTAAGCGCATATAGGAGTCGCGTGAAGTATTTCTGCGACACGCGTTTCTGTTCACTGTTTTCATTCCCTCATCGCTTATACACATAAGTTTGACTGCGCATGACAGTAGTTCAGCAGTCTTTTAGTCGCACTGGTGCGACTGAATGTATTTCCAAGTCGCACAGAAATATATTCACTCGCAAATGCGACCAAAACAGTCGCACTGTCGAGCCCTGGTTTTGAGGGCTAATTTGAACGAGTCCAGGGTGGGGGCATTGCGAATCACTGTGGGGATGGAGTTCCAGAGAGTAGGTGCGGCCACGCTGAAGGCTCTGTCCCCAAAGGTCCGTAGGTTGGTGCGGGGGGTGGACAGCAGGCCCATGTCTGCGGACCGCAGGTTCCGGGAAGGGGTATGTTGGGGGAGGAGGTCAGTTAGGTACTGGGGGGCGCAGGCGTGGATGTTTCATGTCAGGGTGATGCCTCAATAAGTGGTTCCGTAGATTTGTGGTGTTTCCACTAAATTTAACCTCCACTGCTCACAGCTTGCACATCGAAAGATGTTTTGACATGTGTAACAGCTGCTGGTGTTTTGGGGAACAAGTAGCCAAAGTTGTTTATATGTCAGTACACACGCGTACAGAACTGAACGACTTACAGTCCAATTCCAGTGCAAATACGTGTACCGTTACACCCCTACTAACTAGCTAGCTTTGTGAGTATGAGCTGAAACCACTATGTTCAGTGTGCACTTAGCTAGCCAAAGCTTTTGTTTGTTAGCTACGCTAGCTTTGTTTGTAGCTACGGTACGTTTACAGGGTTTTTCCTGGCTCAAAATGAGGCGGAGGTGGTACCACAGGCGTTTGACATCGGGGGGACCCATGAAGCGGTCTGGGGGTCCTCACACGAGCGTCAAACACTTAATTTCTTGCATTCTGGTGAATTGATATGCACCAATTTGTGCCTTTTCTGCATCAATTTATGGTGGAACTGTCATTATTTATGTAAAGGAAAACACAATATTCAGGCACCAGGGGCCTCATTTATAAAGCTTGCGTACGCACACTAAGGTGCGTAAGCTAATTTTCCCGCAATTTGGGGATTTATAAAAACTGTGCGCACCTCTAGGCTACGCACAGTGTGATCCATGCGTACACATAGAAACTGGAGAAATGTCAACTGCGACTCCGCTGGCAGAAGGATGAAACAGGAGAAACGCTTTGAAATAGATACAATTTCCACCAACATAAATCGAAATATTACCTCACATATTATGCGAGTGCACACAAAGAATATACGTGCACACTGCACATATCTTATTCTCCCTTGTCCTGTACCCATCACAATGTAGCCTACATATGTGTGGTGGCCTGGGAAAATCCGTCGGATGTCGCTGGCGTTCGTTTGTGGCAAAGAGCAAAAATAGATGGAAATGTCCTATTTCGGCGATTTTGATATTATGTGGTATTCTAGTACTTTGAACTCCATACTACATTATGGTGAATAAACATTTTAAGAAAACAAAAGAGAAAGTACTTATACTTTACCGACGAGGCGAGCAGACTAACACCGCATCACAAGCAGACAAACGAGACCGGCCGATCTGCATAGGCTCCTCCCCCGACCCGGAGGAGAAAGGAGTCGGGGGCAGCATGGGGGCAGCATTTCTCACCTTTCACTTTTTTTGACATGATACATTAAAATGCGCATAACTTTTTAAAATAAAGGGCTATCTCAGTCATTCAACCAGTTATGAATAGCTGAGAACTTCTAATTTATGGAAATATAAAAAAATGAAAATGTCAAAATGCCACCATGTGAAGGGTTTTCCCAGGCCACCACACATATATCTTTGTTCGTATCAATCATATAGATATTCATGCAAATATATTAACTTTTTATATTCATATTCATTGCACATAGCGTGAGGCTGGACAAGTTGAGCACCGTTCCTGATTCACTGTTCCCGAGTGCTCAGTGGGTAACGTCCCGATAAGTCCAATGATCGCAATAACCATACATTGAAGAACATGAACAAGCCCACTGTAGACAATTGACTATCATCCCCAAGCACACCCCATAAGGACTACGAACATTTTAAGCGCACAGACACTTTATTACTGAGCTATCTATTATTACTTATTGCACCACCAGTGTATCTTGTCTTACTTAATCTGTAATTATTAAACAATACTTAGATGTTATGACATGTATTATCATGAATAGTAAGGTGAACAGTAGGACGAATCACGTTTAAACTGACTCCGTTGTTGAAGCAGTCTGGAACATAGATATTATATAGACGAGAGAAGAGAGTTTCGGTGCGTACGCAAAGCAAGAACATTTGGATTCTGATTTATAAAATCCTTTTTAACACCCATGCTTTGCCTATTATTGGTCAGTTAAATGCCCGACAGAAGGCGAAAAAAAATTCACCCACTAAATTTCTGCGCAGTAGTTCCGCTTAACGAACACATAACAATATGAAACTCTCTATAATGTCTATGTTCCAGACTGTATCGACAACGTGTTCACCTTATTATTTATGATAATACATTTCATAACATTCAAGTATTGTTTAATAATTACAGATTCAATTAAATATGATTCCCGATTAAACTGTACAACATATCTCCCTTTGTATTTATGTTAAATCATGTTTTTTCTTTTAGATTAGATTCAATCTTATTGTCATTGACAAGTACCAAGGTTGTCACAAGGAAATGCAGTTCGTCATCTAACCTGCATTGTAGAAAAGCCAAGCATGTTTCAAGTTTATTGTTACGTTACATTAAGAGAGTAAAATTCGTAGGCTTCGGTTCCTGACATGGCAGCACAAGACATAAGGCAATAGGCATAATACAAGATAAAGGTGACAATATTACAGCCAAGACAGGATACACTAGTGATGCAACTAATAATAGATAGTTCAGTAATCTGTGCGCTTAAAGTTTTCGTAGTCCGTATAAATAGGGATGGGGTGTAGGCCTACTTGGGGATGATAGTCAATTGTCTACAGTGGGCCTGTTCATGTTCTTCACTGTATGGATATTGCAATCATTGGACTTATCGGGAACGTTACCCCTATGAAGACGTACATTACTGTGAAGTCAATGCGGACGGTGGTCAACCTCGCGCTACGTGCAATGAATATTTATGTAAAAAGTAAATATATTTGCATGAACAGATGCACCATGCCCACATCCTCCTTTACAAAGACGCCCTCTCCTCAGCCAAATCCCAATATCTTACAGACAAAATCACTGCTGGTGCTGGGAACACCAGGGCCCTGTTCTCAGTGGTCAACAACTCACTCCGCCCCCCCGACTCCCTTCCCCCACACTTCTACTCCACTGACCACTGTAACTCCCTGATGTCATTTTTCAACTCAAAAATAGCCAACATCCACCAGCAACTGACCCCTCCTATGTCCAGTTGTCCATCTCCCCTATCTCCCCATCCCCCCCTCTCTGTACCTCTCTCCTGCTTCCATCTCCCCTCTGCTGCCGATTTATCTAAACTCATCCGGAAATCCAAGCCATCCACCTGCCAACTTGACCCCCTGCCCTCCTCCCTGGTCATAGACTCCCTCCCCTCTCTCCTGCCCCTGATAACTACAATCATCCATTCCTCCCTCACCTCTGGTTCTGTCCCATCATCTCTCAAATCCGCAGCTGTAACACCAATTCTGAAGAAACCTGGTTCAGACCCCAACATCTTCAATAACCTCCGTCCCATCTCCAACCTGCCATTTCTTTCAAAAATCTTGGAAAAAGTGGTGGCTTTACAGATTCATACTCATCTCTCTAACAATAACCTCTACGAACAGTTCCAGTCTGGCTTCCGCCCCCTTCATAGCACAGAAACAGCCCTCCTCAAAATCACAAATGACCTCCTGATGGCAGCTGACTCCGGACTCTTATCCATCCTCATCCTACTCGATCTGAGCGCCGCTTTCGACACTATATCGCACTCCACCCTCCTTAACCGTTTAGCCTCCATTGGTATATCTGACACCCCTCTACACTGGTTCCATTCCTATCTCTCTGGCCGCACTCAGTTTATACAGTTAAAATCATTCACATCCCATCCGACCCCCCTCTACTCTGGTGTTCCCCAGGGCTCTGTCCTTGGCCCTATCCTCTTCATCATCTACCTCCTCCCACTTGGTCTGATTTTCCGTAAATACAACATTCATTTCCACTGTTATGCGGACGACACCCAGCTCTACGTTTCCTCCAAACCCACTTCCACCCTCCCTCCCTCCTCCCTCTGTGCCTGCCTACAGGAACTTAAATCCTGGTTCACTTCAAATCTCCTCAAACTAAACAGCAATAAAACAGAGGTAATTCTCATTGGCTCCAAATTCACACTCACCAAGCACCCCAGTTTCACCCTCAACATAGACAACTCCTTGGTTTCCCCCTCCCCCAGGTTAAGAGTCTGGGTGTCGTCCTCGACAGCACCCTTTCATTCCACTCCCACGTTAACAACACCATCCGGTCTGCTTACTTCCATCTACGTAATATCAACCGCCTCCGCCCTTCACTCACTCCCAACAGCGCCGCAATCCTGGTCCACTCCCTCGTCACTTCCCGCCTAGATTACTGTAACTCCCTTCTCTTTGGTCTCCCCCACAAACTCCTCCACAAGATCCAACTGGTCCAGAACGCTGCTGCCCGTATTGTCACCAGAACCCCTGTCATCAGTCACATCACCCCCATTCTACACCAACTCCACTGGCTCCCCATCAAACACCGCATCGACTACAAAATCCTTCTCCATACTTTCAAGGCCATCCATAACCTCGCCCCTCCATACCTGTCCGACCTCCTCCACATCAACATTCCCACCCGGTCCCTCAGGTCTGCCTCCTCCATCAACCTGACCGTCCCCCCAGCCCGTCTGTCCACCATGGGGTTTAGAGCCTTCAGCCGCTCCGCCCCTCGCCTCTGGAACTCCCTCCCCCCCGACATCAGGAACATTGACTCTATCATCTCATTTAAAACCCACCTCAAAACCCACCTGTTTACGCAGGCGTATCCCTGTTGATTATTTGCTTTTCCCGTGCTGCTCTGCTGCTGGCTATGTTTTATACTGTATGTTTCTATGTATTTTGTGTTTTGAATTTTGTGGCTGTTTTTAGATTTGTTGTTGTACGGCGACCTTGAGTGCCATGAAAGGCGCCATATAAATAAAATGTATTATTATTATTATTATTATTATTATTATTATTAATAATATCAATATGATATGTACAGTAAAGATATATGTATATAGTGTGATGCGTACAGGACAAGGACGAATAAGATGTGTAGTGTGCACGTATCCTTTGTGTGCACTCCTTCATAATACGTGAGAGGCAATATTTCTTATGTCGGTGGAAATGGTATCCATTTCAAAGCGTTTCTCCTCTTTCATCCTTCTGCCAGCGGAGTCGCAGTTGCTCATTTCTCCAGTTACTATGCGTACGCATGGGTCCCAGTGTGCTTAGAGGTGCGCACAGTTTCACGGCAAGTTCCTTTTTTATAAATCCCAAATTTGCGGGAGGATTTACGTACGCATGTACGTACGCAAGTACGTACGCAAGTCACAAAATCAATCAATCAGATTCTAACCTCTCCATCATGGGCAAGACCAAAAAGTTGTATAAGGACGTCAGGGACAAGATTGTAGACCTGCACAAGGCTGGAATGGGCTACAAGACCATCAGCAAGCAGCTTGTTACTGTTGTGCGATTATTTGAAAATGACAGAAAGACAAAATAACCATCAATCGCCCTCGGTCTGGGGCGACGAACATGAAATGCATCTGCGTTTCCTTGTCTTAGTACTTCTCAATGACAATAAGGTTGAATATAATCTAATCTAAAAGAGAAATGATTTAGTATAATAACTACAAAGCGAGGTATCTGTTTTTGCAAAACAACCTCTCAAATGTTGTAGTTTAATCGGGAATCATATTGGATCTGTAATTATTATACATATTATACCAATACTTGGATGTTATGACATTATCATAAATAATAAGGTAAACAGTAGGACGAATCACGTTTAAACTGATTCCGTTGTCGATGCAGTCTGGAACATGTTATATATGGCAAATTCCACTGGCGTGCGCACCGTTTTATAAATCAGAATGTTGGCGACGTAAATGTTCTTGCTTTGCAAAGGTGCGTAGGTACGCAAAGCGTAGGTACGCAAAGCTTTATAAATGAGGCCCCAGATGACCATTTAAAATATAATGCAATATAAGGCTCTCAGGCATTCTGTACTTCCAAAGTCGAGAGCTAAAGCAAATAATATTAATAATTTAATTTGACAGCATACATGCTACTGAAAACAGCTGGTTGACTGTCCGCTGTGAAAAAGCTTGTCCGTAACGTCCGTAACACTTTGCGGAGCTCCTGTAAACAGCTGGTGGAGAACAGCGCTGGACCGGAAGCTAACCAGCCGTATTAGTAGAAGTGAAGTGATTGTGCATGTAGTCTGATTATCACTATTCATGATCGCAGAGAATTACGCTACATTTTCAATTATTAGTTATATTCTGTCATGAGCATCAGAGAATGACTGACAGGCCGGTAGAATATGAGAATGGGATCATTTGAATAATATATTCTAATATATTAGCCTATAAGCGTGTGTGTTTCATGCAATACCATTATTGCATGAAATGGTCAACATTTTAATGTCGTCAGCTACGAAGCGGATGTGTTTACTAGAACATGGAAATGCAAACGCTAATCACATTATTGCATTACAATTGTCATATTGACTCAAGTAATGCAGGAAAAAGTGGAAAATGCTATTGTGGGATTGCAGAATGAACTTTTTTCAGAATGAACTTGCATACCAGCTACATGAAAATGAACATGGAAATAATATGATTGCATTTGATTTTGAATATTGACCGGAAGAATGCGTGCAAAAGTGGAACATGCAATTGCAATCTCAAATTGCATTAACATTTGAATTAAGTCCACTATATGCTTCCATACATTGGTAGCACTGATTTTACAACAGGGCAATTACACTCACCAATAACAAAGACTTACCATCCATCTCACTGTCTTTCATCTCCACTCTTCCTCTGTCCTCTTCTTTTACCATCACTCCCTCCTCTCTCATTTGGTCTCCTCCATCCTCTTCTTTTACCATGACACCATACTCCTCTACATCTTCTTCCTCCAGCTTCACTGCCACCATCTCTGGACCCCACTGAGGGCTTTTCAGGGATGGAGAACCACAGCCAGATCCGGGGGACTCGGTGCATTCTGGTTCATACATGGTTACATGAGCTGAAGAGGACCTGCGGCTAGAAACACTGGAGGCACAAACAACGCAGGGTCGATTAGAAATGACAGACAAACAGTTCACTGAACTCCCATCTAGACTGACAGGACACGTCCTGCAAATGCAATAATCTATGGATTACTGATTGCATTTGTTGTAATTAAAGGGTATGGAAAGTAGACATTAAATGGTTCCAATTGTATTTTGTGTCCAGGAAAAATGTTAACACAAAATAAACTATGGAAATAAGCTTCTTGTTAGGCTCAACTTCCTGGTCAGACAGTTCCGAGGGCTGTATGGTTGTGGACTTTGCACGCTTGACTGGCAGCTCCCTTTCAAGCTAGCTTGCTGCGATATCATACATGACATTCATCTATTAGATGTGCTTATAGTTCTGCCCTTTAATTACCAACTGTTTAGCTACTGTTGAAATGTGTTACTGAGCTATTACAAATCGACTTATTAGTCATGCAACTGGCAGTATTATTCACCATATCAATTCAATGACCACCATTTGCATACTTGACACCTGGCACCCTATGGTGAATTATTGAACACAATACTTGTGGACATGATTCACAGCATGTGTGTGACTTACTGATCAGTTGTAGCACAATGGTGTTGCTCTCGTCTTCTAATTTGCTGCTGTATTGTCACAATATCCGCCATGTTTAGTTTCTTCCCACACTGGACGTAGCACTGGCGCATGTCGTCATGACCACAACCATGTTTCGTTTGCCCAGAGATTTGCCCTGCCGCTGTCCTTCTCTTCTGTTTCTGTAATCCAATCACTGAGCTGCTCTTGTGACCACCTGACTCACATCCAGGATGTGATTGGTCAGCTCTAGCGCGGCCTGTGGTTGGCCTTTGTTGAGAGGAATTCCTACTATAGCACTCTTCGATCTTGACCTCTTGACCTCTAGTCTTGACCTCTGAACTGGCGTTACTGTCACTATCCATGTCATTACTGTCACTATCCATGTCATTCGGTGCTTCAGAGAGTCGATGCCTCTCTTTAAGAGCATGTGCATCTTGCCCTGAGGCATTTGTGCTGCGCATCTCATCTTTGGCCTTTTGGTTTTTGATGTAGTCCCGTAAAAACCTATCCCACGGTGTGTCGTACTCTTCTTTAATGTTGGGAGAGTGATGGTTCCTACTGTGGGTGGGAGGTGGTGGTAGTGGTGGTGGCTGGAGCCTAATAAGATTGTCCTTCCGGTGGTTCTGTCCTTCTGTCTCTGCATCAGGGGACCCAAGGTGTGTCCTCTGGCTCTCTGACACTGAATAAGCAGAAGCATCCATCTCACTGCCCAGATGGAGAGTTAACAGTGCAGGGAATCCTACGAATAAAGATATTATATATTAAAACAAGTGAAGAAATGTATCAAAAGGTCTATCAGCCATCAAAAGGTTTGTGGACATTTTTTAAAAGACTCTTAAAACATTTAGGCCGAGGCCTCTCTTTATCAGATGCTCTACATGTTAAATGTCTCATCCACACTCATTTTAGTTTTTATTTTGATTCATATTTATTTATTAGCCTATTATTTGATCGGTATGGGCAGTAGCCTATATCGGTCGATATTGCTCATAGATTATAGGTGATCCATATCAGTCGCAAAAAACGGTATGGGGGCATCCCTAGTCTGTCTGTTGTTTGGTTAAATCTGACCATGACGCGTATCACAGCCTGAACACCAGAGGATAATCGTGATAGCAGTGAATTGTAATAAATCCGCCACAAAATATTAGTGTCAAATACCGGAAAGGTTTGTGCTATTTATCTATCTTACATGGAATAGTACTGCTCTGCTGTTGTCCACTGGTTGTTATAAAAACCACCATTGTGAATTGCTAGGAACAACTAACTAGATTTGACTCATTGTATTTGATTGTAATTAATAATTATCTATTATACAACAGTTAGATCCGACCAAGTAATTTGATTGGACAAGAGGCATTCCATGAGTGCCGATATACAGTATAACAGCACTGGGACTTTTAACTATCTGTATCACTCCGCCGCACAGGTGTTCTATTAAATGACCGTTAATTAGACGACATTAACGGTCGTCATCTATCAGATTATCGATGTGTGTTGGTTTCAAACAAAGATGGATATATTTCCAAATATTTGAACATTTGAGTTAAATTATGAATGGTCATCAGAAGAGGGCGAATGTGTTTAGGTCTGAAAGCTCACAGATGGAGCAATGTACTATCTTGTCAACTGGTCTGAATCGCATTCACACATTCACCACCAAAGCGACTGTCAACCGAGTCATATTTCACTGGTTGCACAATAAATGGAAACGTACAGCTAAATGTACACGATACAAAGTAGCTAGTAGCCTGCGGATGTTTGAATACATTACTTGAGAAGTTACAAAGCCACCTTGCCTAACTAGTTTGCAGTGTAGCTTCATGTTCATGTTCATTCCATTCAAGGACAAATAGACTGAAGCTCAGCTTCTTCCCTAGGGCCATTCAGGCCCTGAACACAGCAAAGACCTAGGTCCTAGGCCCTGGACAATCTAGACAATTTGATGGCAGCTACTAGATTGTAATCATAAGTGCAATATTGAAATACAACTGTGAACATTTCAAACCTGCAAACTGCGACACTTTAAATGAATGTGCAATGAGACTATGTGCAATATGACAACCCTTATGTACATAAGGTTCAGAGATAGGAAATGTTAGGATATTTATAGCATAGCATAGAGTACAGCACAGTGTTTTATTTGTATAATATAGTAGTATAGTATAGTGGATAGTGGATATAGCCTTTATTTATGTAAACCAGCTCTTTTCCCTCTTTGTTTTTAGTATTATTATTTTTTCTTTCCAAGCACCAGTAGAGCCCCCCCTCCTAAATTTCGTTGTATGGTACCTGTACTGTATAAATGACAATAAAGACCATTCATAAAGACCATTCATTCATTCATTCATTCATTCGATGTTCACGCAAATGTAGCTGTGTTGTACCATTAGATGACGTCATTCTATCTATTTCTAGGCTTCCTGCCTAATTTTCCCATAATGCATTGCATCGTGCTTGCTGCTTACGTCAGAGGCGCAAGCTCAATAAACAAACAAATCATAATAGGCGGTGGGCCGAAGCTGTCTATCTGCTTTCGTTTGTGAAATGATCGATCTACAACTACAGACTAGTTGATTTTTTCATATAAGCTAAATCGTTTTTTTTGGAACATGTTTCCGTCTGTTGGCAGCCGATTTTCGAACGACGTTTTATGAAAAGTAAACTTACGATCCATAAGTTAATAAGGAGAATGATTCGGGCTACTATGCCGCTAACCAATCAAAACCTGTTAAAGCGTCACCTGACTTGACGTCTGCCAATGATATTCCTTCAAAATACGAAACTATGAAGTAAACAACGTATTATCTGGAAAGACGAGAAGACTGAGTTGTTTCGGATAACTTTACTGTCAAGTAATGTTTCAGGTAAGATTTGCATGTCATACTAATTCATATCACATATTAATGAACAAGTCCATGTCATGTTGTGTCAATACAAACATGTTCTAATATGCTATTTTAGTGAAAAATCCGAACTAACGTCACCCGCGATTGTGAAGCTTATTAATTAACAAGCTAGTTATCTAACTTTAAAGGGTACAATAGCTAATTTACCTATGTCAACTATGTCTATTCTCAATAATTTCAGTAATAATTGTGCCAAATTGGGACCAGTAACATTAACTTGTGTGTGAGTATGTTATATGTGTGTGCAAGCATGTTTTTGATATTGTCAATAGTCTCACTTTTACGAGGTGAGCTGGTAAGACAAAACCCAAGACTAAGTGTATCTTCACTTGCCTTGCCTATAATTGACGAGACTAGACAAAGATTCAAGTGTTAGAGAACATTTATAACACTAGTGTGTTTTCGCAGTGCAAACACAGACACATGTCTGTACATGGTAGGTTGTTAGATTTGCATGTGCATCTCCCTTTCACACATTTTGTTTTTTTGCAGGAGCAGTATACAAGCTCTAAAACTGTGACTGGGGCTGGGGGAAGTGACATCCAGTCAATCTCAAAGAAATCTCCCTCTATCTTCCAGCCATGGCTCATTGGCGGAGGGATGTCTGGCTGGCTCTCAAGGGACCTCCTGTATATGGCTGCCTGGTAGTTTGCCCGCTGAGTATGTTTGTGCAAGGCATCCTTATTTGGTGGTAGACTTCGGTCATTGCACTTCCCACTCTTAAACATTTGACACCTAGCTAAATTTACATCCCTACAGCCTTTGTGGTCGTAGAGGTCGCATGTAAATGCCTCAAGTTCCTCATAAAGCTCTGTTGGCAGTTGAAAAGCTGTTCCCAACTTTTGGAAAGTAGCACAATGCTCTTTGTTGGACAGGAGTGTTTTTACGGCCTTCACTTTTCCATTGCCGTGCAGTGCACTCACTGTATCACAGCCGGTGAAACAGTGAAATCCAATTAGCGCATCAGAGACTTCATCTCCAAGATGGCTGTGTATTCTCTGTACGTGTATGGTGCGTTTGTTTGTCCCTTTCCCTGTGTGGAAGTACAGGTTTGCTCCTATTTACAGAAAGCGATAGCCAGTACAAACACATCTGTGTCAGGACTGCTGATCACAACATGTGAGCTATACTGTGAGGCATGTGCACAGTGAAGCAACAGCCGGGTGTCTGCCTCCTCCTGTATTGAGAACAGTGTGAGCAGTGGTAAAACCTCAAGTTCTGTGCCACTGCTGTTGACTCTGATCACATGACACTCAGACCCATGTCCAACAATCAAAGTGATTAGTCGGGGGTGTATCAAGAGACCTCTTCCTTGTTTTAAGTAGATACTGATGATCAGGAGTAGGGGTAGGTGCAACACAAGGAATCATTTTTTGAATAATTATGCCATTAGTGTTGTGTGTAGTCCCCTTGCCAGATAGTGTTTCCTCTCCAACATCATTATTGTCCCAAACCAGAGTTGCTTGCAGCTTTACTTGGATGTTTTGGGGGATGTATGTGACACCTCTTTGTAACTGAGTCTGTGAATAAATGAATGAATGGTCTTTATTGTCATTGATATAGTACAGGTACATACAACGAAATTTGGGAGGGGGGGCTCCCCTGGTGCTAGGAAAAAAATACTAAAAACAAGAAGGGAAAAAGAGCTGGTTTACATAAATAAAGGCTATATACACTATCCACTATACTATACAAATAAAACACTGTGCTGTACTCTATGCTATGCTATAAATATCCTAACATTTCCTATCTCTGAACCTTATGTACCCGAGGGTTGTCATATTGCACATAGTATTATTGCATTCATTTAAAGTGTCGCAGTTTGCAGGTTTGAAATGTTCACAGTTGTGTTTCAGTATTGCACTTGATTACAATCTAGTAGCTGCCATCAAATTGTCTACATTGTCCAGGGCCTAGAACCTAGGTCTTTGCTGTGTTCAGGGCCTGAATGGCCCTAGGGTAGAAGCTGAGCTTCAGTCTATTTGTCCTTGCGGACATGGTCCTGAACCGCCTGCCTGAGGGCAGCCGAGCAAAGTGTTCGTTCCCAGGGTGGGATGGGTCTCTTAGTATTTTTTTCCTAGCACCAGGGGAGCCCCCCCTCCCAAATTTCGTTGTTTGGTACCTGTACTATATTAATGACAATGATGACCATTCATTCATTCATTCATTCATCATTCATTCATATTTTTTTACAGCCCTTTCTGCAATTTGGCTTTCTGCAGTGTGAAGATTCACCCACTGTAGAGAACAATGTACAAATTTGGTCCAACTTGCATCTGAAAATGCTATAATATTGTCCATTCGGTTTGTTAAATGCATACAACACTCCATAATTCATCACATCTCGTTATTTCCCCGCGGTTGCTAGGGTTAACATCCAGTGTTTACATTTCGGGGTCCTAATGAAGCCGTACTCGAATTCTGATTGGTTTATCAACTAGAGCGACCAGCGATGTCCCTGAGCAGACAGATGATTAAAAAATAAGTTTGTGAAAATCTCCGACATAAATACAGCTGCCAACAAATTGTTATAGACTTAAGAGAATTACTTAATATCGTATGTAAGAGATCGTTTACTCTGTAGATGGAAAAAGATCAACTTCGCGATAAACGCGTTCGGCCCAGCACCTATAATCTGTAGTCGCTTATTACTGTTAACTAATAAATGTCGCTGCCAGCGGCCTCGCATCTAGAGGCGCTTTTCCATCAGCGGCCCGGGTCGCTTCGGCTCGGTTCGGGTCGGCACGCGTCGGCACGCTTTTGAACAGTTCTGGTTTTTCTACTATACACAACAGACCAGGAACGAGTAGGAGGAGTAGGCGATAGTAGGCGGAGTTACGCGTCTTAAAAGCGCGCCATGGTGGTGACGTATATTTTCACGAGACACAACACAGCCACAACAACAGCGACATGGAGGAACTTGAAGCTATCGTATACTTTTTCCTCGGCATGTGGTATATTATTAACCGTGGTTTTTTGGAGAGAAAGAGAAAGAGAGAGAGGAAGCTATGTACACATAATAAAGTCATGTTTTTTGAACCCTTAAAACCACTGCCTTCACTTGTCTGCTTTATGAACTGTAGTATCATTGTGTGCCGTGTTATTCACGGACAAACACGGTGCCCGGAGGCACCCTTTGCGGGTTAACTGTGATCTACCGTGGGTTAGGATAACAATTCAAACGTGTCCGGATAGGGGAGAGGACAGGGAATCTGAAACCATTTGAATGGTGTTGATACGACACTGTTATCACGGTCTATGACACAGCACGGAGCGAATTCCCTGGTAAAACGTTTCTCTGCCCCCGCTGTCAAAGGGAGTTTGAACCAGCAGGCGCGGTGCTGCGAGCAGCAGCAAGTGAACTCCCGGTTCATTGAGTTTACGGTTAAAAGCATAACTTCTCGGGGTGTCAGCGCGGTGGTTAAGGGCTCAAAATGACCGTATACCGATGGTGAAGTTAGCAAAGGAGTATTGTGTTTGTACCACCTCCATAGCCGGTGTTATTCACGGGCAAAGACGGTGCATAATAGCGATTTTTGTGTTATGCTTGTTGTAAATAAAAGTTCTATGATGCATTGAAATGACATTAAACTAAGATAATACGATGGTCAGCATAATTTTTAGAATCTTTATTAATAAGCTAGTACAGAAACTGTAGTGACATTTTCCAAGAGCGAATGTGGTATTTAAAGATGGCGGTTAGCGAAAAAATCTATGAACATGGGATGACGATTTCCATTGACCAATCAACGGTGTGCAGCGTCACACGTCACACGCAGCCTGGCAAAAAGGTTCCAGGTCTAAATTTGGTTCCTGGTTAAGAAGGGTAGCTAAAGGCTGGCCCTGTAATGGAAAAGGGGCTTAGGAGCGAATCCCAGCCGTGCTGATGTTCAGTATAACAGCACTCCCTCTCGTGTGAGATGTGTTAAATAATGACCGTGTGTCACTAACGCAGCTCCACCTATGAGCGGCTGCAGCTCAGGGGTCGGTTGCACCACGTCTTACTAAGTACAAACTAAACCTAGTTATAGCGTAAGTATAAATCAAGATTTAGTCACTACTAAACTTGAATGGGTTGCACCAAGCACACTAGTTATGACGTAGAGCTTAGTAACTACTAAATATTTATACTTTTTATACATACCCTAGGGTGGTGTAAGTTATAACTGAGTTGTTACTAAGAAGACATTAGCCAATCAGCGAGCAAAGCAAAACCCTCCGTTTTTAAATCCTCCATTTTGGCCGCCATTGGCTAAAAGCTGTAATTTGGCTCTACAAGTGTTAATATGTCATTTTATGAAGTTTGTATATGTTTTCAGGCGAGAAAGTAGCCATATATATTCACAAAATGTATCCGGTTTAACAAAATAACCCGTTTATATATCAGATCTGATGTTTTTTTCCCCACTTCTGTGGGAAACTTCGCTAGCTGCTAAGATACCTTACTTTATCTCCGCTGAGGTAACGGCGGTAAGCGAATTTGCGAAACCTAGGATGGTAGCAGGGTTTCCGTTAACCGGTAATTACCGGTCTTTGTCCGATAAAATCTGTTGAAGTCCGACATATTTAAACCTCTTCGGTCATAATGTCCGGTGAAAATAACCGCTAAACCCAGTAGCCCATTCGGCGGTAACCACCCCCCATCTGGCAACCCTGTCTCTCAACGGCGCGAGTAGTTTAGTCAGTTAATTTAGTTTGATCTAGTCTAAATAAAACCACTGCAGTGACCGGAGTCAAGGTTATTGTTCTGCGTGTTTTGGATGTGCTAGAGCACAGTGAATGACCACCGAGGGCCGTGAGATGCGTCTAGTAAAGGACGCTAGCGGCCATCTCAACCCCGTTCATTGATTGAGCCTGCCGTGCCCGTTCCAGCCCTGAGTCGGGAGAAGTACTACGGGAGTAGTGCGCTACTATCGACAACCTGGGCTACTGGTACCATTAATTAGGATTGATTAGATTAGGTTGACATTACCACACTACATTTGAGTTTAGGGATATCAATGTTATATATTTGTGTATGTTTTATCTTTATCTAGTATTAAATGTTATAATTGTTCCACATTTGAGACCTGTCTTCCCCCCACTCAGTTATTCAGTCGGTGTCCATCATTTAAGTTCAATTTAGTCTATCTATAGTGTTAGAGTTTAATTTGTGCCACTAAGGTGAAATAGTCCACGGGTGTGTATCCCCCCGATACATCCTCCTCATTCTCATACTCCCGAGTCCGAGTAAGTATGATTTGACAGGCAGCTAGACTTAATGCCTTCCCAATCAGCGAGACGTGGTTATAGAATTGACGTTGTTTTATTGATAAAAGGGTAAAACTGGAAAGAGAATATAGAAAACGTACATTACTGTCATGAAACTATTTAACACACTTCAGTTAACGTAATGTGGAGTCCGTTCATTGATCGATCGATGCAGTCCGTTCAAATAGCCATCAAAAGCTAAACTAGGCATACTTAAAATTACCAATTACATACTCAAATCCCATAAATGCAATTGAAATAAACATCTTAAAGTAGCCTACAGTCGTAATTCAAAGTAGCAAAGGTGACTAGGCTGCCCAGTGTGGCGCGCGTGCAGCCCTGGACATATTATGCCATAGCAGCGCATGCGAATCATGAGAGCCTATATTATTATATAGTTCGCGATCTAATCGTATCGGATGAGAAATAGACATTAAATGGCATAGGCCTATATAGGCTACACAACAGCTAATCACCGCGACAAACACCTATATTATATTCTAATATGATGACCGGAATTTCTCCCGTTTGTCCGACACATTGAAATCTTCCCGGACACGTTGACCGGCAGCAATTTTTTCTAACGGAAACCCTGGATGGTAGGGGAAGGCAGGGCAATACCGCTACCTGATTGGTTGGCGAAGCACTCGTGACCATCTAATTAGCCAGACTCCTTGCTATAATGCTAAGCTAGCAATATTGGGCTAACGTAAACGCTGGGTTGAAATGCGTGTCTCACGCCCAGAGAAGTTAGAGGTCATAAGGAAACATGTTTATTGACTGGGCAACACAGAGTAAATACAGTACTAGCCTGACCTTGGTCATGTGAACCAGCTTCATAAAATAAACCAGAAACACTAATTCTGCAGTCTGCACGTTTTATTCTGATATTAACCAGCTTGTTAACATTCAATTTGTCACATTGTATACCCACAAACCTCTGCGGACCCCCGGTTGAAGACCACTGCTCTAGAGCCAACACTATTATACTGTTTCCTGATACCTATATAATTATTTGTTTAAAAAAAGAAGTAATAAATGGCTAATCTATATACTTAACATTTAGGTGTTGGTATGATACATGTGGTTCACATTGTAAAAGGAATAAAAGAAACAATTGAATTGCAATCGATGTATTATGTTTAATTAAAGACAAAAACAGACTTTTACATTTGGGTGTTCTTTTTCTACGTTGTGTGTGTGTGTACACATCCAATAATGCTTTGTGTCATGAAGAGTCCGGAGGGAGCATGACTATGGGAAAGTGAAAGAGGGGAGCGGTGCACAGCAGAAAATGAACACACTCCCCTGAAGTTGCGTCAACACATACTGTAGCTGACCTAGTAATTGAATTACTTTTCCTCAGATTGCCAGAACCTGCTAACGCAGCTGAACGTGGAGACGCAGCTGAACGTGGAGATGTTTGCCAGTAGCTGAAGATCGGCTTGAATATAATCCTAAGGCCTAGAACCTAGGTCTTTGCTGTGTTCAGGGCCTGAATGGCCCTAGGGTAGAAGCTGAGCTTCAGTCTATTTGTCCTTGCGGACATGGTCCTGAACCGCCTGCCTGAGGGCAGCCGAGCAAAGTGTTCGTTCCCAGGGTGGGATGGGTCTCTTAGTATTTTTTTCCTAGCACCAGGGGAGCCCCCCCTCCCAAATTTCGTTGTTTGGTACCTGTACTATATTAATGACAATGATGACCATTCATTCATTCATTCATTCATCATTCATTCATATTTTTTTACAGCCCTTTCTGCAATTTGGCTTTCTGCAGTGTGAAGATTCACCCACTGTAGAGAACAATGTACAAATTTGGTCCAACTTGCATCTGAAAATGCTATAATATTGTCCATTCGGTTTGTTAAATGCATACAACACTCCATAATTCATCACATCTCGTTATTTCCCCGCGGTTGCTAGGGTTAACATCCAGTGTTTACATTTCGGGGTCCTAATGAAGCCGTACTCGAATTCTGATTGGTTTATCAACTAGAGCGACCAGCGATGTCCCTGAGCAGACAGATGATTAAAAAATAAGTTTGTGAAAATCTCCGACATAAATACAGCTGCCAACAAATTGTTATAGACTTAAGAGAATTACTTAATATCGTATGTAAGAGATCGTTTACTCTGTAGATGGAAAAAGATCAACTTCGCGATAAACGCGTTCGGCCCAGCACCTATAATCTGTAGTCGCTTATTACTGTTAACTAATAAATGTCGCTGCCAGCGGCCTCGCATCTAGAGGCGCTTTTCCATCAGCGGCCCGGGTCGCTTCGGCTCGGTTCGGGTCGGCACGCGTCGGCACGCTTTTGAACAGTTCTGGTTTTTCTACTATACACAACAGACCAGGAACGAGTAGGAGGAGTAGGCGATAGTAGGCGGAGTTACGCGTCTTAAAAGCGCGCCATGGTGGTGACGTATATTTTCACGAGACACAACACAGCCACAACAACAGCGACATGGAGGAACTTGAAGCTATCGTATACTTTTTCCTCGGCATGTGGTATATTATTAACCGTGGTTTTTTGGAGAGAAAGAGAAAGAGAGAGAGGAAGCTATGTACACATAATAAAGTCATGTTTTTTGAACCCTTAAAACCACTGCCTTCACTTGTCTGCTTTATGAACTGTAGTATCATTGTGTGCCGTGTTATTCACGGACAAACACGGTGCCCGGAGGCACCCTTTGCGGGTTAACTGTGATCTACCGTGGGTTAGGATAACAATTCAAACGTGTCCGGATAGGGGAGAGGACAGGGAATCTGAAACCATTTGAATGGTGTTGATACGACACTGTTATCACGGTCTATGACACAGCACGGAGCGAATTCCCTGGTAAAACGTTTCTCTGCCCCCGCTGTCAAAGGGAGTTTGAACCAGCAGGCGCGGTGCTGCGAGCAGCAGCAAGTGAACTCCCGGTTCATTGAGTTTACGGTTAAAAGCATAACTTCTCGGGGTGTCAGCGCGGTGGTTAAGGGCTCAAAATGACCGTATACCGATGGTGAAGTTAGCAAAGGAGTATTGTGTTTGTACCACCTCCATAGCCGGTGTTATTCACGGGCAAAGACGGTGCATAATAGCGATTTTTGTGTTATGCTTGTTGTAAATAAAAGTTCTATGATGCATTGAAATGACATTAAACTAAGATAATACGATGGTCAGCATAATTTTTAGAATCTTTATTAATAAGCTAGTACAGAAACTGTAGTGACATTTTCCAAGAGCGAATGTGGTATTTAAAGATGGCGGTTAGCGAAAAAATCTATGAACATGGGATGACGATTTCCATTGACCAATCAACGGTGTGCAGCGTCACACGTCACACGCAGCCTGGCAAAAAGGTTCCAGGTCTAAATTTGGTTCCTGGTTAAGAAGGGTAGCTAAAGGCTGGCCCTGTAATGGAAAAGGGGCTTAGGAGCGAATCCCAGCCGTGCTGATGTTCAGTATAACAGCACTCCCTCTCGTGTGAGATGTGTTAAATAATGACCGTGTGTCACTAACGCAGCTCCACCTATGAGCGGCTGCAGCTCAGGGGTCGGTTGCACCACGTCTTACTAAGTACAAACTAAACCTAGTTATAGCGTAAGTATAAATCAAGATTTAGTCACTACTAAACTTGAATGGGTTGCACCAAGCACACTAGTTATGACGTAGAGCTTAGTAACTACTAAATATTTATACTTTTTATACATACCCTAGGGTGGTGTAAGTTATAACTGAGTTGTTACTAAGAAGACATTAGCCAATCAGCGAGCAAAGCAAAACCCTCCGTTTTTAAATCCTCCATTTTGGCCGCCATTGGCTAAAAGCTGTAATTTGGCTCTACAAGTGTTAATATGTCATTTTATGAAGTTTGTATATGTTTTCAGGCGAGAAAGTAGCCATATATATTCACAAAATGTATCCGGTTTAACAAAATAACCCGTTTATATATCAGATCTGATGTTTTTTTCCCCACTTCTGTGGGAAACTTCGCTAGCTGCTAAGATACCTTACTTTATCTCCGCTGAGGTAACGGCGGTAAGCGAATTTGCGAAACCTAGGATGGTAGCAGGGTTTCCGTTAACCGGTAATTACCGGTCTTTGTCCGATAAAATCTGTTGAAGTCCGACATATTTAAACCTCTTCGGTCATAATGTCCGGTGAAAATAACCGCTAAACCCAGTAGCCCATTCGGCGGTAACCACCCCCCATCTGGCAACCCTGTCTCTCAACGGCGCGAGTAGTTTAGTCAGTTAATTTAGTTTGATCTAGTCTAAATAAAACCACTGCAGTGACCGGAGTCAAGGTTATTGTTCTGCGTGTTTTGGATGTGCTAGAGCACAGTGAATGACCACCGAGGGCCGTGAGATGCGTCTAGTAAAGGACGCTAGCGGCCATCTCAACCCCGTTCATTGATTGAGCCTGCCGTGCCCGTTCCAGCCCTGAGTCGGGAGAAGTACTACGGGAGTAGTGCGCTACTATCGACAACCTGGGCTACTGGTACCATTAATTAGGATTGATTAGATTAGGTTGACATTACCACACTACATTTGAGTTTAGGGATATCAATGTTATATATTTGTGTATGTTTTATCTTTATCTAGTATTAAATGTTATAATTGTTCCACATTTGAGACCTGTCTTCCCCCCACTCAGTTATTCAGTCGGTGTCCATCATTTAAGTTCAATTTAGTCTATCTATAGTGTTAGAGTTTAATTTGTGCCACTAAGGTGAAATAGTCCACGGGTGTGTATCCCCCCGATACATCCTCCTCATTCTCATACTCCCGAGTCCGAGTAAGTATGATTTGACAGGCAGCTAGACTTAATGCCTTCCCAATCAGCGAGACGTGGTTATAGAATTGACGTTGTTTTATTGATAAAAGGGTAAAACTGGAAAGAGAATATAGAAAACGTACATTACTGTCATGAAACTATTTAACACACTTCAGTTAACGTAATGTGGAGTCCGTTCATTGATCGATCGATGCAGTCCGTTCAAATAGCCATCAAAAGCTAAACTAGGCATACTTAAAATTACCAATTACATACTCAAATCCCATAAATGCAATTGAAATAAACATCTTAAAGTAGCCTACAGTCGTAATTCAAAGTAGCAAAGGTGACTAGGCTGCCCAGTGTGGCGCGCGTGCAGCCCTGGACATATTATGCCATAGCAGCGCATGCGAATCATGAGAGCCTATATTATTATATAGTTCGCGATCTAATCGTATCGGATGAGAAATAGACATTAAATGGCATAGGCCTATATAGGCTACACAACAGCTAATCACCGCGACAAACACCTATATTATATTCTAATATGATGACCGGAATTTCTCCCGTTTGTCCGACACATTGAAATCTTCCCGGACACGTTGACCGGCAGCAATTTTTTCTAACGGAAACCCTGGATGGTAGGGGAAGGCAGGGCAATACCGCTACCTGATTGGTTGGCGAAGCACTCGTGACCATCTAATTAGCCAGACTCCTTGCTATAATGCTAAGCTAGCAATATTGGGCTAACGTAAACGCTGGGTTGAAATGCGTGTCTCACGCCCAGAGAAGTTAGAGGTCATAAGGAAACATGTTTATTGACTGGGCAACACAGAGTAAATACAGTACTAGCCTGACCTTGGTCATGTGAACCAGCTTCATAAAATAAACCAGAAACACTAATTCTGCAGTCTGCACGTTTTATTCTGATATTAACCAGCTTGTTAACATTCAATTTGTCACATTGTATACCCACAAACCTCTGCGGACCCCCGGTTGAAGACCACTGCTCTAGAGCCAACACTATTATACTGTTTCCTGATACCTATATAATTATTTGTTTAAAAAAAGAAGTAATAAATGGCTAATCTATATACTTAACATTTAGGTGTTGGTATGATACATGTGGTTCACATTGTAAAAGGAATAAAAGAAACAATTGAATTGCAATCGATGTATTATGTTTAATTAAAGACAAAAACAGACTTTTACATTTGGGTGTTCTTTTTCTACGTTGTGTGTGTGTGTACACATCCAATAATGCTTTGTGTCATGAAGAGTCCGGAGGGAGCATGACTATGGGAAAGTGAAAGAGGGGAGCGGTGCACAGCAGAAAATGAACACACTCCCCTGAAGTTGCGTCAACACATACTGTAGCTGACCTAGTAATTGAATTACTTTTCCTCAGATTGCCAGAACCTGCTAACGCAGCTGAACGTGGAGACGCAGCTGAACGTGGAGATGTTTGCCAGTAGCTGAAGATCGGCTTGAATATAATCTAAGAGAGTTCAAGTTTAAACAACTCCTAAAGTTCTGAAATGTATTTTTGTGACATTACTGCTCCTTTGATACTGTATTTCCCCTGTGTGGTTGCTTATGCAGTAATATGGTTTGTGGGTATACAATGTGACAAATTGAATGTTAACAAGCTGGTTAATATCAGAATAAAACGTGCAGACTGCAGAATGAGTGTTTCTGGTTTATTTTATGAAGCTGGTTCACATGACCAAGGGCAGGCTAGTACTGCAGTGTTTCCTCTACATGCATTTCATCGTGGCGGGCGGCCACGATGGAATTTCCTCCGCCACCATTCAGATTTCTCAAAAAAAAAAAAAAAAAAAGTTCTCCAAAAAAAAAAAAAAATTTTTAGCTGATTAAAATATATCTGATCCTAGATCAGCGCTATAATGGATGTTGACTAAAAGTGCACCTAAATCCACGCCCATCTCTCTCTAACCGCTGATCCAAAATCAGATTAATGACATTCAGTTGACGACGTGACACAAGGGCTCCTGATTGGTCTAAATGTGAACTGTGGTATTATTGTTATTGTGTACAGGCCACCGTAGTGACACCCGGGGGGTATTCCATCAACATCGCTAAAGGGAAAATCCAGGTTTAGTCTGATAAATCTCGCGAGAGTTCTTACAAATATCCAGGCATGCTTGAGTGTGTTGTTGACAATCGTTCATGTCCTTCATTAAACGTTTAGCTTTGTCATTTGATACGCCGCCTACGACTACCATCTCTCTGCACTACAGTAAACAGTTAATCAGTAACGTTAGCCGCTTTTGTGCTCATGTAGGCCTACTTCGTATTATATTATAGCTGATGATCTTTGTGTGTGTATGTGACTGTCAGTCACAAGTTTATATTCTGTATATTCATTATTTATTTTTTTTGGCCATCCTCTAGTTTTGGCTGTGATTAGAAAAAAAAAAAAAACGCTGTTTTGAGCGCGCGTGCGCGTTTCATGCGCGTGCACGCGAAAAAATCGCGCGCGCTACGCGCGCGGTCACGGCCACCCGCCACCATTGTAAAAATTCCTGGAGGAAACACTGTACTGTATTTACACTGTGTTGCCCAGTCAATAAACATGTTTCCTTATGACTTCTAACTTCTCTCGTTAGCCCAATATTGCTCGCTTAGCATTATAGCAAGGAGTCTGGCTAATTAGATGGTAGACTCGCCAGCCAATGAGGGGGCTCATCACGAGTGCTTCGCCAACCAATCAGGTAGCGGTATTGCCCTGCCTTCCCCTACCATCCTAGGTTTCGCAAATTCGCCGGCGGCAAGCTCTACTCGTGTTGCTAGCGAAGTTGCCAATGGCGGCCAAAATGGAGGATTTAAAAACGGAGGGTTTTGCTTTGCTCGCTTTTTTTTTTGATTGATTGAAAACTTTATTAGAATGTTTGCAGAAGTAGGTACATGAAAGTACATATTACATACAAGGTCAACTAAAAGGATAAAAACCCAAGAAAGCCACTGGCTTATTTCAATTGGGGTCCTTGATTTTCAATTCATCGTTACATGTAAGACAGACATAAGAAAAAAAACTAGTACTATCTACAAGATAATACAGACAAATAACTATTACTATCTACAAGATAAACGTACATCCATCATGGGAAGAACAATACAACAAAACATAAGGTATCGGGTAGGACAGGTGGGGACATACACCACAGGTGGGGGCGGGGGACAAAACACAAAGTATGTACAGTGGGTAGTTCGGGTCTTTTAATCTGATTTTTGTTTTTGTTTTTGTTGTTTTAGAGGGTCCAGTTACGGATTGCAGCCTCCTGTAAATGTTTTTTGAGAGTGGTTTTGAAGGTGGGCAGTGTTTTGCACTCCTTTAAGATTATAGGAAGGGCGTTCCACATTTTTACTGCATAGTTTGCAAACGAGTTTAACCCCTTGTTTGTGGTGCAACGCGGTTGAACGTGGTTCGTGGAGCTTCCTCTGGTGTTGTGTGTGTGGACGTTGTTCACTTTTTGGAAGTATGTTGACAGGTACTTGGGTGTCTTTGTGGTGTAGCGTATCTTGAAGACCAGGCCCAGTGCAAGCTGCTGCACTCTGTCAACTACTCGTAGCCAATCAAGGCTCAAAAAATGAGCAGCGGTTAGATGTGTCCTAGGGTTGAGGCCTAGCAGAAGCCTAACCAGTTTATTTTGGGCTGTCTGGAGTCTTGTTTTATGGGCCTTTGTGGTTCTATAGTACCATGATGTTACGGCATAGTCGAAGTGACATTGAATGAGAGCTCCTGATAGGGTCCTCAGTGTGTTTTTACTGACAAGTGAGGATATCCTGTACAAGAATCTAGTTCTATGGTTCACTTTTTTGATTACTTTTGCTGCCATTTTATCTCCGGAAAGATTTGCCTCTAAGATGGAGCCCAGGTATGTAATATCCTCTTTTCTTGTGATATTAATGTTACCCACTTTTATTTTAAAATGATTGGCTATAATGTTCTTCTTCTACGTTTTATGTGACAATGTCTTTTTAGTAACAACTTGCGCATTACTAAGTATTTACTAGCTAAGATTGACAAACGATTGGCGTGGTGCAACCGAAATTAGTAAACAACTAGTTTGAAGCGAAAGCGCATTGAGTTGCATCTTGTAAGAAATGCGCTATACAAATAAAATTTGATTTGATTTGATTTGATTACTAGGGGTTTAGTAACTACTAAATGCCTACACTTAGTAATGACTTGACGCCAAATTGGTGCAACCCAGGCCTGTACGGACCATTGTATCTAGCAGCTCTCTGCTTCATTCATCAATCACTCCAACTCCTACCGTCAGGTCGGCCCTCCGTTGTTGTTCAAGCTAGTGTCGCTTTCCCAGTCTTTGTGTAATAAGTGAACATACTGTAATGTTTGCCCTCTGGCACAGTTATAAACGTAATAAATGACTCGTGTTGTCTTCGGTCTCAGCACTGTGTGCGTTTACTGATCCACCATATTTGTTTCACATCCGGTTCCTTCTTCTTCTTCTTCTTCTTCTGTTGGGTTTAACGGCAGCTTGCATCCTTCGCGTTGCACTACTGCCATCTTCTGGATTTATCCAATTCCTACATTGTCCATTTCGTCACAGTCTCCCTATCAGGCCAGTTCTCATGAGAAATGTGACCAGACACTTCCTGCCCTGTCCACTCCCACCACACTCCAATATGGCAAGCCGTTTTAACATTTATTAGCTACTACAATGGATATTCATTACTGATATCTGCAACATCATTTTGCCTAGTCAAAACTCAAATTCAAGATATCTTTAATTATATGTTGACTAATCGAAACTCACATTTTAGATATCTGTAATTATATTTTGACTAGTAAGATTCAACTGTATTTTGCCATTCAAGTGTATGGGGTTTGTCATTACAGATATCTACTAGTTGTAATTACAGTTTCAGATATCTACGGTTTCATTCTGACTAGTCATAATTCCAGTTCAAGATATCTGCAATTCCCATTAATTCAAGATATCTACATTGTCCTTAAAGATATCTTAAATTAAGTTGAAGATATCTTGAATGAAGTTGTAGATATCTCAAACTGGAATTAGGAATAGTCGTAATTTAATTGTAGATATCTATTATAAAGTTATAGATATCTTGAAATTCATTTTAATGATTGATATCTCAAATTGGTGATATCTTTAACTTTCATTCTGCCTAGTCGAAATGTTATTACAGATATCTTAAATTAGAGTTTAGACTAGGCGAAATGACGTTTCAGATATGTCTGTTGTTGTCAGAAAACGCGGGAGCAGCTTCCTCAAGTGTGTCTGGAGACAACACATCTGCAATGCGCTGTAAATTTGTAGTACAAGCATCTAGTGACCGAATCTCACGTTCACCACAAATCCCTTGATGATATATTCTCTCTATTTCATGGCATTTTCGCGCTATCCTATCCACCACAGCAACCGCCATTGCTTCTGCCAACACTCATCAAATGCTTTGCTGGTCCCGCCAATATCATGAGATACCTCGCATCATGAGCATCGTCATGCAATACAATTCGGACTAATCATAATGACGTTTGAGATATCTGCAACTATTATTTTGACTAGTCAAAACTGAATTACAGATATCTCTAAATATCTTGAATACAAATTTAGACTAGTAAAAATCGAATTACGACTAGTCAAATTTAGCTAATAAATGTTAAAACGGCTTGCCATACCAATACGCCCTCCACACCTTCTCTCGTCAGTCCCCATCTGTTCAGTCCCTCCATCATTTCCTGTCTTTCTGACGCATATTTCCTGCAGTTAATAAGAACATGCTCTACTGTTTCTATTACAGGACAATAGTCACATAAACCTGTCGGGTGTTTTCCTATATTGTGTAGAGTTCCATTCAGATTACTATGCCCTATTCTTAGTCTGGACATTACCACCTCCTCTTTTCTATTTCCTCCCCTGATTCTCACACCACCCACTCTGTTTTGTAATGCATATAATTGTCTTCCCCTTGTCTCCTGGTCCCACTGTTGCTGCCACTTTTTATTTGCTTCCCTCCACACAATACTTTTCCCCTCTGATTTTGATATTTGGATGTCAGTGTCTATGTTTCCTTTTTTTAACTTGTTTTAGCTAGTTTGTCTACTCTTTCGTTTCCCATGATACCCATATGTGCAGGGACCCACATGACCACTACCACCACTCCCTGCTTCACCACCGTTGAATGTACATCCATTATACTGTGCATTAAGTTGATATGTTCAATAACGGAGACTGATACTCAGAGCGTACTCCATTTATTCAACATCGTGTTAACCAACTAACGTAAGTCGTCCAAACACATAACATAACACGGCACTGTAGTGAAGTCCAAACTGTCGTAAAACTACAGACGTAACATTTCCCCCCCCCTCACACAACCTAGGTGTGATACTCAGTCATGTAGTCACGCAAGTGATCTGGCCTGTTGCGTGCTCGACCCAGACGTGGCTCTGGTGCAGCCACAGCCACTGGTGGCGGCTCCACGCCTTGGGGCTGAGCCTGGTAGGCCGGGGTTGCTGCTTCATCCAACCGTGCGGCTGGCAAGACTGTGGAAGAGGCCACACCCAGCGCTGGGCCAGGGGGAGGCTGCACCTTACGCAGGCGGGTAGCATGCCAGCGAGTGCCGTCGGCGAGCCGAAACGAGGCCGGGCCAAGCTGTTTGCTGACCTGGACAGGGTCAGACCAAAACGACTGGAGTTTGTTGTCCCGATGAGGTCGTCGGATCCTGACCCAGTCCGACACAGCAATGACAGGTGGCCTAGCACATCTGGCCCTGTCGAAACGATCCTTCATCAAGCGCTGGTGTTTGGTGACTGTGGCTTGAACTGGATGGACCGGGGGCTGAGCTAGTGTAGGGCGGAGCCTATCGAGAGGCAGCTGGAGCTCCCGCCCCAGCATGAGGGAGGCTGGGGAGACTCCTGTAGTGGCGTGTTGCGTGGCCCGATAATGCAACAGCGTCTGGAGGAGGCTGGTGGTGAGCGTGCACCCTTGTGCCAGGTGGGCCCTGATGCCATTTTTCAGTGTTTGGTTCAGCCGTTCCACCCCCCCGTTCGCAGCAGGGTGGTAGAACGCTGTGCGGATGTGGTGGATCCCTTTACCCACTAGATAGGAGGACAGTTCATGGGAAATCATTTGAGGACCGTTGTCAGTCGTGATCCTCTTGGGCAGGCCCCAACGTGCAAACAGAGCGTCGAGAATGTCGATCAGCACCTTTGCTGTGACCGAGCCCACAGGTGTCACCTCTGGCCACTTAGAGTGGAGGTCGTAGGTCACGACGAGAAAACGCTGGTGATGTGGTACCCCATGCAGCTCGCCGCAGATATCAAGTTGCAGGTGCTCCCAGGGTTGAGATGGCCAGTCCAACGGCTGCATGGGCGGGGGTGGAGCTGAAGCCCTGGACTTACCACTAAGGAGACAGGCAGTGCAATCCTTGACCAGGGTTTCGAGTTCCCTGTCGATGCCTGGCCACCACACAACATCACGACAGCGCTGTTTGAGCCTGACTATGCCCAGGTGACCCTCGTGCGCCATAGCAAGGATACGCGCCCGAAGGACACCTGGGACCAAAGTGCAGAACCCGCGAGCGACACAGGTGTCATTCCAAACCGACAACTCCTCCCTGATCCTGGAGTAAGTGAGTAGCTCGTCAGGTACTCTTGCCGGCCACCCCTGCGTGATGTAGGTTGAGAGTGTAGAGAGGGTGGGGTCATCGGCTGAGGCATCCCGGAGCTCTTTCAGCGACACCGTCTCCTGAAGGGGTGTGTGGAGGAGCTGGACGGGGTCATGCTCAGCCTGGTCCAGTCCGGGGGTCAAGGTTGGGGCTGTGGGTGGGCTGGGGATTGAGCGTGATAGCAAGTCGGCTACCACGTTGTCTCGTCCTGGCGTGAACTGTAGCCGATAGTTGTACTGCTGCAGGCGGTCGGCCCAGCGGTGGAGGCGGAGTGGCTTGTGACCGGTGCCAGACGTGGCCAGGAGGGTGATGAGGGCCTGGTGGTCTGTCCTCAGTGTGAATAGACGTCCATAGAGGTACATGTGCCAGCGCTCACATGCCCAGAGGCATGCTAGGGCCTCCCGCTCCCCCACCGAGTACTTCTGTTCCGTGGGGCTGAGAGCACGGGAGGCGAAGGCGATCGGTCTCTCCACCCCCCCTTGCAGCTGGGACATCACAGCACCAATGGCTGTGGCAGAGGCGTCGCACGTGACAAGAGTGGGGCTGGCCAGGTCGAAATGCGCCAGGACCGGTGGCGAGGTGAGTTGGGCCTTCAGGAGGCGTACGGCGTCTGAGCAGGCAGACGTCCAGAGCCAGGGCTCGTCATGCTTCAACAGCTTCCGCAGTGGTGTGGTTGTGGCCGAGTACTGTGGCAGGAAACGGAGGTAGTACGCCGTCATGCCTAGAAAGGAGGCCACCTGAGCGGCTGTGGTGGGCTCCGGGACATGATGGATGGCCTCAGTGTTCGAGTGCAGCGGGTACGTGCCATCAGCTGAGAGGCGGAACCCCACAAAGTCAATGGCTGGGGCGGCGAATACACACTTCTCACCATTGAGTGTGAGGTGATGCTTGGCCAATGCACTGAACACACTGTGGAGACGCTCGTCGTGGCTCTCGACGGTGGCCCCGTGAACCACGATGTCATCAAGATAGAAGGCCACACCTGGGATCCCAGCGAAGATGGAGGCCATGATCTTTTGGAAGCAGCTGGGGGCGGAGCTTAAACCGAAAGCCATGCGTTTGTAGCGGAAAACCCCTCTGTGAGTGATGAACGCTGTGAGGTTGCGGCTCTCGGGGTGTAGTGGCACTTGGAGGTAACCCTGACGGAGGTCCAGTTTAGAGAACACGCTGGACCCGTAAAACTGGGCGGTGAGCTCCTCTATCGTTGGCAGGGGGTATTTGTCAGGGATGATGGCCTTGTTTACCACTCTCAGATCCACGCAGATGCGCAGCCCCCCAGACTTCTTCTTCGCCACCACCAGGTTGGAGATCCAAGGCGATGCATTCACCTGCTCAATGATGTCGCTATCGAGCATGCTCTGTAGTTGGGAGAAGATGTCATCGCGGAGAGCCAGGGGGGAGCGGCGGAGGGGCTGTATAACAGGCATCACTGTAGGATCTAACAGAGGCTGGTGGGCAAAAGTGTCGAGGCAGCCTACACCGCTGAACAGCGCAGGCCACTGTTGCTGCCAGGGGATGGAAACGGTGTGAATCTCTGAGCCAGCTGTGTCTAGCAGGGTGAAACCGAGGGCGTTGAACAGGTCGAGGCCTAACAGGTTGGTCCCGTGGCGTGCAACATTGAACCTGAAAGCCGGCAGTGTCCTCTCCCCGTACTTCACAGGCAGCTGAAAAGAGCCCACAATGTCAATCTCAGAGTTGGCATAGCCACGCAGGGTGGTGGAGGGCAACCCCAGGGGCACATGGGAGAAAAACTGTGTATAGGTCGTCAAGTTCACAAGGGACACTGTGGCTCCAGTGTCTAGGAGGAGCGGCAGAGTGACATCACCAACCATCAACGAGCATGTTTTGAATGGCGCTCGTCCTGAGCTGACATTATGGATGACTGTGGTAGGTGACTGGGAAGCTCTAGCTGGGGCAGACCTGCAGACCTTGTGAAAGTGGTTTAGTCTCCCGCAGTTGGAGCAGGTTTTACCACGGGCTGGGCATGTCTGAGCTCTTGAATTGGTGGCATCCCTGTCTGACCTATACCTGAGGACGTGGTCGCCATGGATACAAGGAGACAAGGAGACAAGGAAGGAAGGAAGGAAGGAAGGAAGTGAGGAGAAGAGGCAGAAATGGGGGGAGTGAGAAAGAGCGAAGAGGAGGAGAGGAGGAAGAGAGAAGAGGAGGAAGAGAGAAGAGGAGGAGAGGAGGGAGAGAGAAGATGAGAGGAGGGAGAGAGAAGATGAGAGGAGGGAGAGAGAAGATGAGAGGAGGGAGAGAGAAGATGAGAGGAGGGAGAGAGAAGAGGAGAGGAGGGAGAGAGGAGAGGAGAGGAGGGAGAGAGAAGAGGAGAGGAGGGAGAGAGAAGAGGAGAGGAGGGAGAGAGGAGAGGAGAGGAGGGAGAGAGGAGAGGAGGGAGTATCAAACAAGCTTCATGGTGTGTTTCCATGACACATGACATGTGAAAGCATAAATGTTACCATGGACAGAATGGAAGATGTGTGGATTGTGTGTGTGGAATGTGGAATGTGTTTCTGTACTTACAGAACGTCAATCTTGAATAGATATGTCTCCATTGCACCCTCAAAAGACGCTATAAAAAGAACAAGAAATTTTACGTTCAACTTCTCATAATGTCCCTGAGAGAAATTGGCTGTACACATAAAAACCAAAACATAAATGTACATAAATGTTATAGCATGATGTAGCATGTTGATAGTTTTTACTTGTACATTTATGTTGTGGTTAAAACTTGAAGTTGTAAAGTACCCACTCAATATAATAAACAACAGTTTAACGATCACTAAATACTTATAATTTGTGGATTGGATTCACTGGCCTCGTTTGCTACCGGTAAGGTAGACTTGACTTGTAAACATACTTTCGCTTTAGCTCGTGTTCAAAAGCCAGAACTGTGTGTTCATCTTGTTATGTGTAGTTATGTGTTTTTAGCATGTCGATGTTCTCTCAGCATGTTGTGATGTTATTAAAATACAGTTTAGACCTTCGTAGTGATGTGTTTTGTTAGCCGCTAGCTGTTAGCAGCGTTCGTAGCTGTGGCTGCATTTAGAGTCACTTTTCTCCCATTCAGTGTTTGAGGTGCACCAACATTCAAACACGCCTGTCGTGTTAACGTTTTTTACACATGATTTTAAAGCTTACAATCTGTAGTTTAAGCACATGTAAAAAACGTAAAAATGACTTTGCCTTCTGGTTGCACATTTCACCAGACCGCATCATGATCCTGCTACATCTTTAAATATCGTGTTTGCAATCCCTTTTCCCCAATGTGTGTGCTCCGAAAAGATGTCTTCTTTCAAAAAGTGTTCTTGTTTGTGACACAATGAAAATGAAAATTCAAAACAACCATTTTTCGACAACCCTGGAGCAGTTAGGGGTTAATGCCTGTGTGGTGTTATTTTTAAAATGTTGACATTTTTTGAGTTAGTAATTAATAAAATACAAAGGTTCCATCTCACAAAACATAATGGAATGTAAAAACTTTGACGCTCAATATCTCTGAACTGCCCTAAACGGAGATAGAACCTTATAGTTCTAAGCTCACGATCTGAGTACTGGCCTAGCGGACAGTGAGCTGGACAGATGACCAGAAGGTCAGGAGTACAAATCCCACCTGGGAACATCACCACTAGTGAGCCCTGGAGTGAGGCAGGGAGACTGTCTCTGTCTCTGTAATCTCTCATTGTAAATCGCTTTGGATAAAAGCGTCGGCTAAATGGTTCAAAATGTAAGAACCCTACCTTCAACAGAGGCCCCCCAGGGCCCCGTAGACCAGCTGACACTCCTGGCCCCCCCTCTGCCCCCTCCTCCTCTCCCTCCTTCTCTCCCTCCTTCTCTCTCTCCTTCTCCTCTCCCTCCTCCACGTCCTCGTCTGACAGCACGATCACTTCATCAGCGTCTTTGAGCCTCGGAAAAGCGCTATACAAATATAATGAATTATTATTATTACTGAGGCATTTCGAAGACAGCATCTCAGCTAACTTTAGACCCGGAAATACGTCACGACTTAACAACCGAATAGATGTGACAGTTGGTGAACTATAGATGTGACAGTTGGTGAACTATAGATGTGACAGTTGGTGACTTAGTGAACTATTGTACAGCCTATAGTGGTGGTGAGGACAGATTAATTTTTTGTTCATAAAGCCTGGTACACACATAAAGATTTTCTAAATCTTAACAGATTGTTTTTATCTGAGAGAGACCCCACACATGAAGATAAAAAATCATGGATTGAACAGTTTTGGTCGTATTGTGTGTGGTGTGCGCCGATATTCCCAATACAGCACACCACATACATAAAGATCTGTCCTACGACAGTCTAGAGTCTCGTCCCCCAAGCCAGAAATCTCGCGTGATCAGGGTAGTAGTACCCTAACTGACCTGTATGAGGCAGCCATGTGCGACAGGGCAAATAAAGTTCAGAAGAACGAAAAGAAGAAGACGCGTTAGTCAGCTCGCTTCTTGATTGGCTACATTCCATTCCACGTCACAATCGGACTTGTGAGTTGTCAATTTCGCCCACACACGAGAGGACTTTTGATCGTAAATATTGAACACGTTTAAGATTTACGATCGTCGGCCCTGACCATTTTCCGAGCAGACCTCACCTCACACCACAGGATAATCTTGTAGGATAACCTTTAGAGCCATCCGATAATCGGGCGTTTGCTGTCCTTGGTCGGAAGGGGGAGGAATCGGGCCAAAATCATCCAGATTATCTTTATGTGTGTACCCGGCTTTAGTTACATGTTTTAAAAGCACGATGGAGGTAAATAGAGAGAGGGCTCACTTCCTCATGAAGGACCCAGTTTTCTCAACGTCAGAGTCTGAGTCGGTGTCCAGGACCCCACTCTCCCCGGCTGGGCTGGGCCCGGGGGGACTCTTGGCATCCGGCGTGTCGGGGACCACGGTCTCTGCAAGCAGAAGGTCAGAGGTGTTGTGTTAGACCCAACCTGTGTACGCAGTATTACCTAACCAATGGAATGAACGACATTCAGCGTCCCTGTTCCTGTTCCTGTTCCTGTTCCATACTCTTTAAACCCATCGATGGATTCATCTCCTAGAGTAAGTGTGAGTAGGTCAATTACAAAACCTGCAGACAGCCCAGAGATTACTGGGTAGGTACAGATTAGATTAGACAGCCCATAGATTACTGGGTAGATTACTGGGTAGGTACACAGACATCAGATTACTGGGTAGGTACACAGACATCAGATTACTGGGTAGGCACATCAGATTACTGGGTAAGTACACAGACATCAGATTACTGGGTAGGTACATCAGATTACTGGGTAGGTACACAGACTGTACGACAGGGATGAGGAGTACAGGGCCCTGGTGGAGAGCTTCGTGCAGTGGTGCGACACCAACTACCTTTTGCTTAACACCAGCAAAACAAAGGAGTTGGTGGTGGATTTTAGGAGGAAGAGAAGGACCCCAGCCCCCATCACCATCAAGGGGGTGGAAGTCGAGAGGGTGGACTCCTACAGGTACCTGGGAGTACAAATTAATAACAAACTGGACTGGACTGACAACACCGAGGCTCTTCTCAGGAAAGGGCAGAGCAGACTGTTTTTCCTGAGAAGGCTGAGGTCTTTCGGTGTCTGCAACAAGCTGCTGCAAATGTTTTACCAGTCGGTGGTTGCCAGCGTTCTGTTCTTCGCCGTGGCCTGCTGGGGTGGAAACATCTGTGCCAGGGATGCTGCGAAGCTAAACAAACTGGTGAAGAAGGCCAGCTCTGTGGTGGGGACCGGGCTGGACAGCCTAGAGGTGGTGGCAGAACAGAGGATGGGGAAAAAACTGGCGGCCATGCTGGCCAATCCCTCCCACCCTACTGCGAGCTGGCAGGGATGAGGAGCAAGTTCAGCCACAGATTTGTTCTCCCCCGTCAAAGTACAAAAAGATTTGGACAGTCCTTTATTCCAGCTGCACTCCGACTCTACAACCAGGCCCTGCAGGGTGGGGGAGACCTGGAGATGGAACTTTTGGAACTTTTTACTTATTGAGCCTGCACTGTTTTATGTTTTTTATTGAATGTTTTTCTGTTTTCTGTACTGAATGTTTTCTGCCCTAACTGAGCTGTTTGACAACAAAATTTCCCCATTGGGGACAATAAAGGTTTTCAATCAATCAATCAATCAAGACATCAGATTACTGGGTAGGTACATCAGATTACTGGGTAAGTACACAGACATCAGATTACTGGGTAGGTACAGAGACATCAGATTACTGGGTAGGTACAGAGACATCAGATTACTGGGTAGGTACACAGACATCAGATTACTGGGTAGGTACATCAGATTACTGGGTAGGTACACAGACATCAGATTACTGGGTAGGTACAGGGTCAGATTACCATGCTCTCCCTGACCCGTGACAGCGTCCACGTCCCGTTGGATCAATCTCTTTCTATTCCTCATTGTTTACAACGCTTCTTCAGTTCATGAAAGCAAAGTAAAAGCTATAACTTTTATATAAACTATACTTTGTTGTAAATGTAATTTGAGTTGCATCTTGTAAGAAATGCGCTATACAAATACAATTTGATTTGATTTTGATTTAATTGTAATTAGGCATAATTCTGTATGTCACACAGGTATGGAGATGTTTTGTCTGTTTCATTTGAAAACGTTTTTTATTATTTACTGTGTATTTATTTACTGTGTAATGGGAGGAAACTTGATAGCCTCATGATTTAGTCCACACCAGTAGCTATATACAGCTGGTGTGGCTGTTATTGCAACATATTGTATGTCAATACTGATTAATAATATTGATGCTGTTATTTTTATATTTGTTTAGGAAACAAAATATGGGTTTTCTGATGTATGATAGAATATTGCCAAATTGTTTATTTTTATTATCTATGCATCTATGAGCTGATGATGCTGATGTCTATTGTGTATATATGAATACATATTCATATATATAGTGACAGATCTATAGATCGTCTTAAGAGGGGAGCAAGACAACTAACCAGACTGATGTTAGCCTACCTGATACATTGTGTGTATGTTCTGTATGTCACACAGCTCCACTAAAGTGAACCAGAGACCCAGTTCTGCCTCCGGCCTCGTAATGACCCCACACACCACCAGAACACAACGCAGGCGTAACACACACGGGTTACATTGGTCATTGTACATGATACATTGAAATCAGACATTGTACATTGTACAATCAAATCAATCAATTGTACATTGTACCAATGTAACCCGTGTGTGTTACGGACATGCATTTCAAGTGGCATATTTGTAATCATGACGATGTAGTCATGTCTAAGAATGCATTTCATCATGTTAATTCCAAGTATAGTGAAAATACCACCGCTCATCCGTGATCAGACTTAGCTGGGGTGCTGCAGCTGAAGAGTATCAAATAGAGTGCAAAAAAGCAGCATCTGCACACTCAAATCTGTGCAAAAAACAATGTTTATTGCAAGCTTTCGGTCCCCAGGCTATCGGACGATGTAAACAATAGCTGTATGACAAGTTTGTATGACGCAGTTTGACGAGGCTGAAAGCGCACAGGGTTGCCAGATGGGATTGACAATTTACAGCCTAAACTTTCTATAACCTCAAAATCAAGTAGCCCATTCGGCGGTAACCCGCCCCATCTGGCAACCCTGGACGCAACTCTGCAATTCTGGACGCGAAATGCATTTAGGGAAATAGGAGACGAGATAGTGTCCATCAAAACCGACTTCAAATTTCCCGGAAATAACTGCTCGCCTACTAAATTTCTCGCATACTCAAATCTTGCATACTGTACGTTCGGAACGTACTACATACTCAAAATCTACGTCATATCTAGTATGAGTAGAACATGATAGAACATCGGTGAGCTGGATGCAATCCTACTTAGAGGGGAGGGAACAGGTGGTTAGTGTGAACGGAACACTGTCCCCCCCCCTCCCAGTGACCTGCGGCGTTCCACAAGGAAGCATATTGGGACCTTTACTGTTCCTAATATATGTGAATGACATGTCATCAGCATGTAATTGCAATTTGTTCCTGTTCGCGGATGACTCGGCTCTGCTGGTCTCTGACAGGGACATATTGCAGGTGGAAAAAGCGCTAAGCACTGAACTGAGTAGAATCTGCATCTGGCTAGCTGACAATAAACTATCAATACACCTAGGTAAAACTGAAACCATCCTATACGGATCCCCATCTAAACTCAGAAAGGCTGAACATTTTAAAATAAAAGTGGGTAACATTAATATCACAAGAAAAGAGGATATTACATACCTGGGCTCCATCTTAGAGGCAAATCTTTCCGGAGATAAAATGGCAGCAAAAGTAATCAAAAAAGTGAACCATAAAACGAGATTCTTGTACAGGATATCCTCACTTGTCAGTAAAAACACACTGAGGACCCTATCAGGAGCTCTCATTCAATGTCACTTCGACTATGCCGTAACATCATGGTACTATAGAACCACAAAGGCCCATAAAACAAGACTCCAGACAGCCCAAAATAAACTGGTTAGGCTTCTGCTAGGCCTCAACCCTAGGACACATCTAACCGCTGCTCATTTTTTGAGCCTTGATTGGCTACGAGTAGTTGACAGAGTGCAGCAGCTTGCACTGGGCCTAGTCTTCAAGATACGCTACACCACAAAGACACCCAAGTACCTGTCAACATACTTCCAAAAAGTGAACAACGTCCACACTTACAACACCAGAGGAAGCTCCACGAACCACGTTCAACCGCGTTGCACCACAAACAAGGGTTTAAACTCGTTTACAAACTATGCAGTAAAGATGTGGAACGCCCTTCCTATAATCTTAAAGGAGTGTAAAACACTGCCCACCTTCAAAACCACTCTCAAAAAACATTTACAGGAGGCTGCAATCCGTAACTGGACCCTCTAAAACAAAAATCAGATTAAAAGACCTGAACTACCCACTGTACATACTTTGTGTTTTGTCCCCCGCCCCCACCTGTATGTCCCCACCTGTCCTACCCGCTGTACATACCTTATGTTTTGTTGTATTGTTCTTCCCATGATGGATGTATGTTTATCTTGTAGATAGTAATAGTTATTTGTCTGTATTATCTTGTAGATAGTACTAGTTTTTCTGTCTGTCTTACATGTAACGATGAATTGAGAATCAAGGACCCCAATTGAAATAAGCCAGTGGCTTTCTTGGGTTTTTATCCTGTTAGTTGACCTTGTATGTAATATGTACATTCATGTACCTACTTCTGCAAATCTTCTAATAAAGTTTTCAATCAATCAATCAAGTAGTATGCTAGTATGCTATTCCGTCAGCCATTTATTTAATCACAGGAGCCACATGCAGACAGGTTCAACACTGTCACCAGTAGATGGCGCTCTACAGCAACGAACTTCAATCGATGTCAGAGAGGGACATGAAATAACAAGCAGACACAGTTAACTGTATAATTCTCAGCATTTTATTGTGCAAAGTACCAGACTCCACTGTTACCAAGACAAACTAATCTCTAGAAAGAAAAACTGAAGCTTCGCCAGGTAACTCAAGCCCAACACTTATGGTGGTACCCTACTGGTGTGGGGTGGTACTACAGGTAGTCTAACACAGGATATCAGTTTTCAAAGCAAAAAGAAAGAAATATTCAAGTATTAAAAAGTAATTCAGTGAAATTAAATGACTAATAATGAAGAAAAAGAGTACAAACAGATAGAACTGTTATAATATTATAATGTATGAACATTGTAAAATAGAGAGGAGGGGGGGAGGAAGGAGGGAGAGGAAGGGAGGGTAGGAGGAGAGGACGGGAGACATTGAGAGAAAATAATCTAGAAAAGGCTCATGTCATGACACAACCTTCTCCCTGATCCGATCAACAAGTACATATCCATACAGTATATGATGGTGCAGCCAGCAGACCCCCCCCTTCTTCTTTAGGGCTCCTGCCTCCTTTAAACTCCTCCCACACTGGGAGCAGTCGTGTTAACTAGTGTGTGTGTTCTCTGGTGTTTCTTTAGGGATCCTGCCTGACTGAAACTCTGCCCACACTGGGAGCAGCAGAACGGCTTCTCTCCTGTGTGTATTCTCTGGTGTCTCTTTAAGTGTCCTGCCTCACTGAAACTCTGCCCACACTGGGAGCAGCAGAACGGTTTCTCTCCTGTGTGTGTTCTCTGGTGACTCTTTAGGTTTCCTGCCTGACTGAAACCCTGCCCACACTGGGAGCAGCAGAACGGCTTCTCTCCTGTGTGTATTCTCTGGTGTTTCTTTAGGGATCCTGCCTCACTGAAACCCTTCCCACACTGGGAGCAGTAGAATGGCTTCTCTCCTGTGTGTATTCTCTGGTGACTCTTTAGGTTTCCTGCCTGACTGAAACTCTGCCCACACTGGGAGCAGTAGAATGGCTTCTCTCCTGTGTGTATTCTCTGGTGACTCTTTAGGTTTCCTGCCTGACTGAAACTCTGCCCACACTGGGAGCAGCAGAACGGCTTCTCTCCTGTGTGTATTCTCTGGTGACTCTTAAGGGATCCTGCCTCAATGAAACTCTTCCCACACTGGGAGCAGCAGAATGGCTTCTCTCCTGTGTGTATTCTCTGGTGACTCTTAAGGGATCCTGCCTGACTGAAACCCTTCCCACACTGGGAGCAGTAGAATGGCTTCTCTCCTGTGTGTATTCTCTGATGTCTCTTTAGGTCACCTGCCTGACTGAACCTCTGCCCACACTGGGAGCAGCAGAATGGCTTCTCTCCTGTGTGTATTCTCTGGTGTGTCTTTAGGTATTCTCCCTGACTGAAACTCTGCCCACACTGGTAGCAGTGATATGGCTTCTCTCCTGTGTGTATTCTCTGGTGTTTCTTTAGGGATCCTGCCTGACTGAAACTCTGCCCACACTGGGAGCAGCAGAATGGCTTCTCTCCTGTGTGTATTCTCTGGTGTGTCTTTAGGTTGTACATATAACCAAATCTCTTTCCACACTGAAGACAAGAGTGAGTCTTCTGTCCTCCTTGAGTCTGTGGTTGTGATTTAAGGTGAGTTGGACAAATGAAACTCTCACTGCAATCTAAACAGTGGTGATTCTTCTGTCTTGAGCTCCTCCTCCTCCGTCTGTGTTGTTTATGGCTTCCTGATGCGGTGGAGCTGGGCTCCATGTCTGAGTCTGGGTTGGAGCTCTCTCCTGTAAGAATAGGAACATATACAGGATTAGAAACAACATGAGAACAAGTGCTGCTAATAATCGTTTCCAAGGGTCAAAGTAGATTTTTAACATTAGGACCGATAACATTATTTTCCATTCAAATAAACGCAAATTAACGGACAGAAATAATGCCGGTTCTGTAGCACTAGTTATTGTTGTTTTTGAATTACCCATGCACAGAAAAACAATATAGCCTACACAATACACATGCATACTATTAATATAGTTCAGTAATTATTATTACTGTAGTGTGGAATGGGACGAGAGTCTGACGTCATTCAACTTGTGTTTACAGTTGGGCTACCTGTCTTTAGCCTAGCCTAGCCTTGTGAGAGCTACTTTCCTAGTGTTTTTAGCCTAGCCTGGTGAGAGCTACGTTGCTAGTGTTTTTAGCCTAGCCTAGCCTGGTGAGAGCTACGTTGCTAGTGTTTTTAGCCTAGCCTAGCCTTGTGAGGGCTACGTTGCTAGTGGAGGAATATGCGTGTTTTGTTGGTCTCTTTGTAAAACATAGCAGTGTTTCCATCTTATGGCTCTATGACAGATCGCATGCTGAAAGTCCGAAAGGAGAAAGGCTGTTAAGAGGCGTCAAAACGTAGAAATATCGATGGGATCTAACGCTGGCGGGCAGTAGTCCTCAGGTTTTGATGTGAGTAAAAACATTTCATTGTTGGTCGCTGTTTTCCGAGAGTCTGAGGCTGGACAGTACAGTACAGGACAGGATAGTACAAAATGCGCTCTAATGCAAGTGTCGGTATTATCGGCATGCATTTTTATGTTCTGCAATATTGTTGTTAGTCTAATTTAAGTATTCAGAGGGTTTAGAGAACGAATGGCACAGACAGTTTTTATGAATGGAACCTCGCAGTGTGTACTCCATCACCTCGCATCTCAAAGGTGCATGGTGGTGAATGCGCTGAGCCTGTTCCCAATGCTTTAGCCAAAACAGACCAGAGTAGCTATTACCATGGATGAATTAAATTCCATTTAATCTTTATTTTATTTTTTGTGTATTTGGTCGTTTGATTTCGGGTAGGCTTTAGCTAGACCACTGGTAAACATTGCAATTGGAAATGGCTGGACAGCTATACATGCGCGCACCGCTCTAATGCATGCTCACATTTATGGATGTCAGCAGCACACATCGAATAATCGATTATTCGTTCATAGCACCCACGATTATTCGAATAAGAAAAAAAGTAGTTATGCACATCCCTACTTCTGACGCTGGCTTTCTCTGTGTACCACATGTACAAAAGAAAAGATTTTGTGAGGCTGCATTCCCATTTTATGCACCCAGATTGTGGAATGCACTGCCAGTTTACATTAGGGATGCAAATATGTTCAAGTCAAAACTAAAAACCCATATTTTCAATATTGCCTTTAAATCAGTGGTCTTCAACCGGGGGTCCGCAGAGGTACTGCAGGGGGTCTGCCAATTTCTGTCATAATAATTGACAACTTTCACCAAAATAATCAGTGAGAATTAACAAATATAACAAATGATATTGAGTAAGGTACAAGCATTAATAGGCAATAATAAGCTACTTTTGACAAAAACAATTTACAAAATAAATGATGCCCATGATTCTAGAGTCTAACATAACGTCAGCTGGAAAAAAAAACACACCTGTCTAGCAAGCTAGGTGTTGGCTAAAACGCTGCAGTTCGGTCTTCATTGCAAAATTAACGTTAATTAATAACTAGCATAACGTTACTCATTTAGTTACTAGTTTGATAATAACAAACCCGCCTCTTTGCTTCTCTATGCGCCGCTATAGGAGAGGAACACAACGCGCTCCTTTACCATTCCGAGGTCAGATGGCTTTCCCGTGGATCAGTATTGGCGCTCGTCTTTGAATTACGCACAGCTATCCTCGAGATTCTGGTTGGCCAAAACCGCGCGGAGCTGGCTGCGCATTTCAATGCGCCCTCTCGCCTGATATGAAATGTGCAATTGTTGATCACTTGGAGGCACTCTAAAGTCAATTTGAGAAGTACTTTTCTGAGACTGAGTCTTGGAGAAAGCACAAGACATGGATACGGTTATCATTCAAAGACAATGCATCCGACGGCTCAAACCTGACAGCCGCTGAGGAAGATCAGCTGATCGACCTAACCACAGACAGTACACACAAGAATGTGTACGAGTCACAGCCTCTCACCCAATTCTGGATCCATTGCCAGAAATACTTCCCCCAACTGACAGCAAAGGCCATGGTGAGCCTCTTGCCTTTTGCAACAACTTATCTTTGTGAAAGAGGATTCCCCTCCCTCACCTACCCGAAGAGCAAATACAGTTCCAGACTGCAGCCTGAGGATGACATGATGCTCTGCCTGACAACCTCCACCCAGGAGGTAGGCATACCTTGCTTCCTGAAGCTAAAAGTTTCATTGTTGAAAAATAATAATAATAGAAAATATAAGCCTCATCAAGAACAACAAAAACAATAATAATAATAATAATAATAATAACCAATCATAATTATGCATGAACGTTTTATCAATCATAAACACATATAGGCTAATAACCCAGTATATAAATAGGTTAATAGGGTGAAATAAAAGGTGAATGAAGTAAATATAAAAGTTATTATAGGCTTATATATATATTACATGTGGGGGTCCCTGTTCTGTTTGTCTCTCATCCAAAGGGTCTTTGGGTTGAAAAAGGTTGAAGACCCCTGCTTTAAATGACTAAATAATTAAATTATGATTATATAATGCTTGCCCGGAGCAAGTAAAAAATTCACCGGGTTTGTTTGTGCGAGCCCAGCGACGCTGCTGGATCCTGGATATTTTTACCTGTGTGCAGGAAGAACAACAGACGGCGCAGGCGCCAGACCAGACGACCGTGGAGTGAAGATATTATCAAAGCATACGCGATGCGACGGGTGATCGAAAGGCACGCTTTAATAATATGTTATAATAAATGTTTGATGCCTACACCGCTGAATATCTGCCAGCCCCTTTGATCTACTCATTAATCTGACCTGGCCTTCGCCAAATACATAACATGAACTCACCATCCTCATCATCACCATCCTTCTCCTCTTCATCCTCCTCTTCTATCATCACATCTTCCTCCTCTACTTCCTCTTCTTTCACCATCACATCTTTCTTCTCTTCGTCCTCTCCTCCTTCTTCCTGTTCTTCTTTCACCATCACATCTTTCTTCTCTTCTCCTCCTTCCTCCTCCTCCTCCTCTTTAATTGCCACATTGAGTTTGAGTGTTTTCCTGCAGTCTTCCAGCTTCACTGCCACCATCAATCGGCCGTGTGTGCTTTCCAGGGCTGGAGAACCACAGCCAGAACCAGGGGACTGTGTGGACCTGAGTTTGGACATGGTAGCTGGGCTGTGAGGTGCACAGTGCAGTGCAGTGGGCTGTGCAGTGGAAAGAAAGGAAGCATTTACAGTGAATAGTATATTTCTCAAAATCAAACAAACAAAAAACAACACCTAACCAGACACTTAACATAAAAGGGTTAACTCTCTACTCCCTCCACCTGTCATTCTTACCAGCCTGGGAGTAACTCTACCAACAGGGAGGACATGAACACACTCACTGTTACTAGGATAAAACACACACATCAAGTAATAGTAAAATACATAAATATAATATATATGTATAAATATAGGCATATATGGATTTTTTTTCTTCTGATTCAGTTACATGTCAAGACAATGAAGGCTTGTTGCTTTATCCAGTCTGTGACTAAAAACGGAGTCAGCCACAATCTCGCGACTCTCAGGCAGAAGAAAATGTTTGAGAAAGTCAGACAGATTTGATCCCACCAACGAACAACCACCAATACCACACACACACACACACACACACACACACACACACACACACACACACACACACACACACACACACACACATACACACATACACGCACACATACACACGCACACAGAGAGATTTGCCTTTATTCATGCTTTGTTCGTGGCTCTTAAATGAGCCGTTGTCATTATTGTCAGTATTATGTTATTCTCAAAACGTGAGATCTGATAGTACAAGCTAACTATTAAACACAAGTAGCAAGCTAGCCACTCTTCTAAAACACCACTCTGAGAGATTCATGTAAACAAGCTAACTATTATATTATTTGTTTATAGAATTATATTGTATTTCATGTAAACAAACGCGCAGCTTCTGGGCGGGAAAGCACTGGTTTGTTATCAGCCCCACCAGAGAGCCATACAGACAGATCCACGGTTCATCTCTTCAGATCAAACAGCAGCATATATTGGTCTAACTTAGAGCATCACGGACATTTCAGGTGAATGAAACAGCTGCCTACTTTAAAGATACGGGTCATGTTTCCTTACCTGTTTGTTGTTGAAGTTGTTATGATCGATAGTGATGTGTGCTTCCGTGTCGACGCTATGCGCGTATCGAGGCACGTGTTGATGACGTATATGGTAAGAGGCATATGTTGATGACGTATATAGTAAGAGGCGAAGTGTCCACGTGACCGATTCGGGAAGTGGCTCGGATTTGGCGCGAGACTCGAAACAGAAAAGGGACAGCCTGCATATTTCTAAAAAAGAAAAAAATTGAAACCGCCTGAAGCCCAGCACTGTGGGACTGGGGAAGTTGTTATTTTTAAATAAAAATGAATAAATGAATAAAATGTTGTTGTTCCTAGTAACACAAGCACATTTATTCAATTCAAAGCTTCACATATGAAGTTAGATATGGAACTTTAATCGTGAGGTTGTAGGTTCGTTTTGTGCACTTGTATCTTGAGATTTGCACTTGCAGATTTGATTTGAGAACTTGTATAATAAATATGTGCACTTGTATCTTGAAAGTTGCACTTGTAAAATAAACATTTGCACTTGCAGATTCGATTTGAGAACTTGTACAATAAATATTTGCACTTGTATCTTGAAAGTTGCACTTGCAGATTTGATTTGAGAACTTGTATAATAAATATGTGCACTTGTATCTTGAAAGTTGCACTTGTAAAATAAACATTTGCACTTGCAGATTCGATTTGAGAACTTGTACAATAAATATTTGCAGTTGTATCTTGAAAATTGCACTGGCAGATTCGCGACTTATAGATAGACCTCATCTACCTCGGGACATCCAATGAAACCAAACCATCTACCTCGGGACAGCCAATGAAACCAAACGTGCTAATCGATCAGCCCGCCCCCCAAAACCCAATGTTAGCACGCCGAAACAAACTTATTTTGCTGACAACGTTTGCAGGAAAAGCTATTTCAAGCGCTATACAAATACACGTTGTTATTATTATTATTATTATTATTAAAAACGTCACTCATGGTGATATGCAGTATTTGACGGGTGTGAGGCTGTGAAATGACAAGTTTGCTGATGAACAGTCACTTGCCATCGAGGTTTGTTTCGGTTCTGTTTTTCTGTGCCACATATGATCATATCAGTACAGTACAGTAAGTTGTCACATTATATCATATCAGTACAATACAGTAGGTTATCACATTATAGGGAGATACGGTTCTATTAGCAACATTAACAAAGGTACAAATGGCATCGGCACATCATATTGAAACATATCTGAGTACATTAAAAGGGGCAAACTGGGATTCAAACAATAACGAAGCAGTCCTCCAACCACTTTTGTAAATGGAGAAGAAATAGAGAAATGTTATCACTCTCAAATTGATAGACGCATTCCAAAATCACAGACTATTGTTCTTGCATTAAGATGGACTGAATTCAACTTACTGAGTAATTTGTTGATGACCTTTTAGAATTTTAGCTCATTTTAAGAGGGTCATAGCAAAAGGTCTGAATACTTGCATACATAAATCCATTTTAAATTGAGGCTATACTAGGGTGTTAGGTCACGTGACAGAATGTGGACGCTAGGAATAATTCTACAAAAATAACATGCTACTACAATATCAAATGCACTTTTGTGGCATTTCTATGACAATATATTGTTACATTTCAACATAAAAATATACCTCTATGTGTTTTTTAAAGTGTTGTATTATTTTGTCAATGTCCGTTTTAATAATCATAAGTTATGAGATCATGTTTACAGGGACAGACCCGTAGAACGCTCGGTTTCGTGAGATTTCACTTTTTAATGCTCGCCGCAAAACCTAGTGTGGCCAAATATCTTTATTTCGCAAACTGCAGTAATAAGAACTGGACTGGAGTCAAGTGAGTTTTCCTTGGCAAGACTCATCCCGACCGCCACAAGTGTGTTGTGAAAGCAGACAACGAATATTGACTGAAATACAAGGTAAGAACCATTTTACTTCGATATTATGACAGGATTTCTTACAGATATGTATTCACAACATAGCTCGTTAGAAACTGCAAGTTCTAAGCAGTGGCGGATACAGAAAGTGGCTGATGGGTAGGCCTGGAAAAATCTGGGTAGGCCTGAGTGAAACTCATCACCGCACGTTTTAGACCTATGTATGAGCAGCCAGATGGATGGAACACAACCGGGCTCGCGATCATAGGCGTCGATTTATGTTTCTGCCCGTGGGTGCTCAAAACATTTGGGTACGACCAACACGCATGCACACACACGCACACACACGCACACGCACGCACGCACACACGCAAAATATTCGCAGGGACTGGAGGAGATCACTATGCAGACCATGAAACAAACGGAAAATAAATAAAGTACCTGTCTACCCAGAGAATGCAACGGACAGCCAAACAAGTTATTATAATACACACACGCAAGGCATTCAAGCGCACGCAATAGTCAATGAATTAACCAATAACCATCAACTATGGAGGACCAAGTATAGAAATTGTAATAAGAAATGCCTGTATTATCATTTGCAAGCTTTTAACTGTGGGTGTTGACAGTCCAGTGCAAACCGAAAGCTCAAGTTGAATCATACATGTTATGTGCCTGGCTCGGACCAGTTGTGGTGATCCATCATTTTATTACAAAACCTAACGCTGCTTATTAGGAGATTTACGTAAACTGGTGTATACACATATATTGTTGTGTAAAGTTGTGTGCTTCTATTGTATTATATTATTATATCCAGTGAAGGCATACACAATGTTGTTCCACACAAATGTTCCCCCTCTTCGTTTTAATCTGGGAAAGTCTCATAAAAAATATACTTCACCGAACTATTACAGCGCTGTCTCGGACTCTCCGCACGTCGGCGTGTGGCGTCATCATCTGTTATTGTGAATAAATAAGATTTCTAGACAAGGCCTGGTCCAAACTTTCATTATTTTCACTGACTTCCAGACGTGGCTTTTTAAGAAAGCGGGACAATGTTAGCTGTTTAGCCATCGTAGCGCGCACACTGAACAACTGGTCAAGGTCAACTGAACAATCAGAGTAAACGTAAAAGAGGAAGCAATGTAAACGTAAGAGAGGAAGTTGAATATTATTAGTATTAATACATACTTTTAATCATTTCCAAGACAAAACTATTCACATTACAGTTAGTTAGTGAAAATTAAACTTTTAAAATATTTTATTATTAAAAAAAATGTTTTTTTATGAATCTGACTGGGTGGGCCAGCTGTCAATCTGGGCGGGCCTAGGCCCACCCATAGATCCGCGCCTGGTTCTAAGCTAAATTTCTATATATACAGGTTGTTGGTGGTTGATCCAGATCCGTGATGCGATCCGGGTTTTCTTTTATGGTGACAGCCACCGCAGCGTGAAACAGCAGCGGGCTTTCAGTGGAGCAACGCGGCAGCAGCTGGTGTACAGATTTTTTACCTTTGCCTGCTTGTGGCTCTGTCAGTATGTGAAGCGCATTGAGTCACATCTTGTGAGAAATGAGCTATATAAATAAAACTTGATTTGATTTGATACAATGTCTGGAATCTAATTTCTTTCATTTGACATTGGTTTAGTCATAATATAAAAAACATTCTATAGTACAGCTAAGGGCTAAGCCTATTGAGTGTTAGCTGTCCTTTGATCATATCATCTTTGATTATAACTCATTGTTTATTAAATAAATAAATAAATAGTTAGCCTACATGAAAATGGGCTTTTCATAACTCAGCATGGTCACAATACTGATTCGCCTATTATATAAATAGTTGTCATAATATGGATTTTAAATCACAATTATCACAATCACATATTACTAAAAATCATGTTCAACACAAAGGGAGCAATGTTACTTATACTATAATAGTATACTATAATAAGTTAACACTTTATTTTAAGTGATTGGGGTATATGGAGCTGTTAAAACGGTTTTTGATCAAGATTTTCCCACAGATCTGCGTAAATTAACATGTACATTTGCATATTATTCATTTAATTAGCATACTATTTTCATATTTATTTATTTTAAATGTCATGCATAGTAGTTTCTATCATCCCTGAAAATGTCATTACAGTGTGACCAACCTATCTTAAGCTATGAAGTAAAGTATGTAAAATATAGTGATAAAAAGGTCCATTTGGTGCCATTCCGGAAGACAGGTGTCCATTGTTAGGTGCGCGACCTTTTTGACCCTGTCTCGGTTCACAAAATGGGTTGTATCTCAGCAACCGTATGTCCTATCTTCATAAAACAAAGTGCTCTGTGCTTCTGAGAGTATGCTCTAGAACAATGTATATCAATTGTACCAGCAAAAGCAATCTTTAAAATTGGTACCTAACACCCTACTATACTGCTTGTTTATACATACTGTATTTATTATGGTAATAATTATTGGTTTCCAATTATACAACTTACATTACATGTAACATACCTCAATACCTATTGCCCTTGTTCAACTGTACATATCATATTGATATTCATCTCATGTACTATATATTATACTAATTTATTAGTATAGCCTACTGTAATACCTTACACTGTAATATCATGCACTGTCTATAATATCATGTCTTTTGCACTATGCCACTATTTGCACTTTCTGGTTAGATGCCAAACTACACTTCGTTGTCTCAGTACTCTGTACAATGCAATGACAATAAAGTTGAATCTGATCTAATCTTACGTTGCAGAACGCACACATAAGGTTAGTAGTAACTGTTGGACTCTATGTTGTAACAGTGCCCTCTAGTGGGAAGAGGTAGTCTCAGTTGTGAATGAACCCAAATTATACCATCAATTATATACTTTTTTAGATCTTTTCAAACAACCAAGTCATGATACACACATGATCAAATGTATAAGCCACACGATGTAGCCAAAAGAACACACATCTTGCGTCATGCAATTGAATGTATGGCTCAGGGAAGGCTGGTGGAGGTAGACATGGGAGGACGGGCTCATTGTAATGTATGGGATGGAATAAGGAACCATTCCCTATTCCGTTCCATGCATTTCAATGAGCCCCATCCTCCGATGTCTACCTCCACCAGCCTCCACTGCTATGGTTATATGACTTTGTTTTGTAGGTCATTCAAGTTCATGTACAGATCTTACTGACGGGAAAGGCATCTTGGTATTACCATTATGGGATTACTCTAGTAGAGAACACAGGGATTACATTGAAGGCCAGAGAAGGATAGATGAGAAGGTAGTGTATGCTCCCTGCATGCAAACTCCAAAGATGAAGAGCTCCATTGTGCTGGTATTGATCCATTATATTTTAGTAAGAGAGGAATATGAAGCAGATGGAGATTGGATGGTTGGAGGTTGATCAATGGGGGACATAAAATGGGATTGAACCATGAAGCGTGTACTGTGTTGTTAGTAAAACAATCAAAGCAGGTGCATATACACTTTACAGTGAATAATGTATGTTTACGTGGAATGTGTAATTGTATGTAAAATAATGTTGTTTTTTCTTCCTTCTCTCCCTCTTCCCCCTCCCTCTAAAATCACTCCTTTCTCCTTCCCCTCTTCACACTCCTCCATCTTCCATCTTCCTCTCATTTCCGACTGTCTCTCTGTCTCTCTGTCTCTCTGTCTCTCTGTCTCTCTGTCTCTCTGTCTCTCTTCCTCCCCTTTGTTTCTCCCCCTAATTCTCATCATTATCCTACTCATCCTAAACAACATCCTTCTACCCTCCTCCCCTCCTCCCCTCCCCCCCCCCCTACTCCCCCTTCTCCCCTCCTCCCCTCTCCCACCTCTCCCCCCTCCCCTACTGCTCTCCTCCCCTCTCCCACCTCTCCCCTACTCCCCTACTCCCCCTACTCCCCCTCCTACCCTCTCTCCCCTCTCCCACCTCTCCCCTCCCCCCCCCCCCCTCCCCTCCTCCAGAGTGTTCCCACCCCGGGGCCAGGGCCCAGGCGGAGGACAGGCTGTTGAACACTCTCTTCAGCCGCTACAACAAGCTAGCGCGGCCCGTGGCTAACACCACTGACGTGGTCAGCGTACGCTTCGGCCTGTCCATCGCTCAGCTCATCGACGTGGTGAGGGACAATGACCCATTGATTTCACTCCTGTGATATTGACATTTACACTTTTTTGACAGACACCTTTATTCAAAGCAACTTACAACAAATATATTTGTCTAAGTAAGTGAAACGTCCGTCTATCAGTCATCACAAGAAAAAGTAATCTATGCTAGGACAAAGGTCGCAGGTCGCAATTAGCTAGCTCTGTTTTCTGTCTCACACTTATCTGATTCAGTCAGAGGGGGGTGGCATACTATGCTAGGCTTGCAGAATATAGTGTAACCGCATTATAAGTAATGAAATGCTTGACATAAACTATACAACAGGGTCAATAACTGGGGAAGGTTAATCCACAATGCATTTTCGTATTCACACTTAGTCTATATTATCATCATAGCATAGTAGCCTATGTATATCAGGCTATAATTAGGTGGTACCTTCCAGGCCCGTGGTCCTAGGGTACTTCGTAATATCATAGCTTAGTATATCATGTGTTCAACTTGGCCCATATTAGGTGAGTGGTCTACCCCCCTGTCTGTCAATCTCACCCCATTTATGGTTATGGGGGCATATCTGTAGGAACACGCCCCATTGCCGTTTGCGGTTATATACAGTATATATATATGTATTATTATTATTTATTTTTATTTTTATTGATATGTGATATGATGCATGATCATCATACTAGAGATACAGATGACTTTAAGACAGGGGGAGACTGGTGGAGGTAGAAATCGGTGGACGTGCTCAGTGTAATGCATGAAACATGTGTTGATACTGTTCCTGAATCCGTTCCATGCATTCCAATGAGCCCGTCCTCCAACTTCTACCTCCACCAGCCTCCCCTGCTTCAGGGATCCTACGTTCCCTTACTATAATGAATTGGTGTGGTGCTAATAGTATAGTATGACAGTTGAAACATGTGACCTTTCTTTTCGAGGGGTACCATGAATTTGCACTTTATCAGTCATTGTGATCATACAGTACATATCCCCTTCCAACAGCCAACTCGTGAGCTTAGAATTATAAGGTTCTATCTCCGTTTAGGGTAGTTCAGAGATACTGAGCGTCAACGTTTTTACATTCCATTATGTTTTGTGAGATGGAACCTTTGTATTTTATGAATTACTAACTCAAAAATGTCAACATTTTAAAAATAACACCACACAGGCATTAATAAACACCTAATGGATCAGATTATGTAAAAAACTAAATTTGGACAAAAATGGAGATAGAACCTTATAATTCTAACGTCACGAACTCTGTCTCATTGTTCTTTTTCTCCAAGGACGAGAAAAATCAAATGATGACCACAAATGTCTGGGTGAAACAAGTGAGTATCTCTCCATCGAATCATTATGGATACTGTCGACAATAGGGTTAGGGTTAGGGTTAGCAGTTTTTGGGCAGCGATTTGGTGTCGAGGGGTCTGTTTGTTGCCATACTGTTACTGTTGGTTCTGCTCTTTCAGGAGTGGTACGACTACAAACTGAGGTGGAACCCTAGAGAATATGAAAACATCACGTCCATGAGGATCCCCTCACAGCTCATCTGGAGACCAGACATCGTTCTGTACAACAAGTACGTTTAGGTTTTCACCCCCAAAGTGTCATTATTGATACACTATAGCCCCCGACTTCCAGGCTACCCACCACCCTCAAATACATGATAGTATATACATATCAGGGAAGGCTGGTGGAGGTAGCTGATGCCTCAACCAGCCTCCCCTAATAGACATAAACTCCATCCAAATACCCTAAATACAGAATGCTGTACATATACATTCCATCCACATACTAACCATGGAGTTAAGATACTGTAGTGGTTTTATATCATGTTATACTGAGAACTGTAAGTCGGGGCGAAATCTAGCACTCAAGGAAGGCCCATTTCCTTCCTGTAAGGGATGAGCCAAGATCTGTGGCGCAGTGAATAATTCTGACTATGGACAGGGCCCATAACTTATGTAATCACAGATTTGTATAATATGATTGGTTCCCAAGAATGGTGACCTCATGACCAAGGACAGTTCTATAAATATGAGTCCCAACCATCGTTGGGGGCTTTTTGCTTCTTGCTGGCTTCCTGCTTCCTGCTTGCTATTGGGCTATGGCTTCTTGCTTAATGGTCTGCTCATTTATCTCTGCGCTCATGTAAACTTGGCTTAATAAAGGCCTCTTTGGAGACAATTGATCTAAGCTCTTTGTGCTTTGTAAGTTCGACTAAATCTATTAAGAATCAATTATATCCACAACAATACTCTACCTCTTTCCTACCCATCTGCATACAATCTCACTCCAATCGAATCGTGCTTGTAGCTTGAATGTACAGGACATGTGTGATTCATTTGGCTCCTCCCCTCTCTCTCCTCTCCAGTGCCGACGGTGACTTCACTGTCACCCACCTGACCAAGGCCCACCTCTTCCACGACGGCTGGATAAAGTGGGTCCCCCCGGCCATCTACAAGTCCTCCTGCAGCATCGACGTCACCTTCTTCCCCTTCGACCAGCAGAACTGCACCATGAAGTTCGGCTCGTGGACCTACGACAGGGCCAAGATCGACCTGGTCAGCATGGCCAGCAATGTGGACCAGGTGAGTGGCCAGCCAATGTGTACCAGGTGAGTGGGCCTGCACTGTGAACAGAATGCCTTTATCATTTCTCATCTCTCTCTCTCTCTCTCTCTCTTGCTTTCTTTCTCTTTTGTTCTCTCTCTCTCTTTCCCTCCCTCCCTTCCTCTCTCTCCCTCTCTCTCTCCCTCTCTCCCTGCCCCTCTTTCCGGACCGCAGATGAACTACTGGGAGAGTGGAGAGTGGGTGCTCGTCAGCGCCGTGGCCAACTACAACATCAAGAAGTACGAGTGTTGCCACGAGGTCTACTCCGACATCACCTACTCCTTCCTCATCCGGAGGCTCCCTCTCTTCTACACCATCAACCTCATCGTCCCCTGCCTCCTCATCTCCTGCCTGACCGTGCTGGTCTTCTACCTGCCCTCCGACTGCGGGGAGAAGATCACCCTGTGCATCTCCGTCCTCCTCTCCCTGACCGTCTTCCTCCTCCTCATCACCGAGATCATCCCCTCCACCTCGCTGGTCATCCCGCTGATCGGCGAGTACCTCCTCTTCACCATGATCTTCGTCACCCTCTCCATCATCATCACCATCTTCGTGCTCAACGTGCACCACCGCTCGCCAAGCACGCACACCATGCCGCGCTGGGTGCGCGCCGTCTTCCTGGACGTCGTGCCCGGCGTCCTGTGCATACGGCGTCCTCCGGCCGTGGTCAAAGAGGTCAACGGCGGGAAGCTAGTGGAGATGACGCACACCAGGGTCGGCCGCGGCGGTGGCGGTGGGGGGGGGGACGGCGTCTGGGGTAGCGGGGGGCCCGGGGCCGGGGACGAGCCCTACTTCTCCCCCTCCACCTCCTCCTCCGTCACCTCCCCTCAGGGTGCCCCCCAGGACAGCTTGGCCCGTTCGTCCTCTCTCTCCCTGGGTCGGCGCACGGAGACGGAGGCCCCCCTGGTGGGGCTACTACCACAGCAGCAGCAGCAGAAGCCTCTGGGTCTGGGCGGGTCACTCTCCTCCAGCCACAGCCAGTACACCATCCTCCTGGATGAATCCCCACCACCCCCCCACTCCTCCTCCTCCTCCTCCTCCTTCTCTTCCACCCGGCCAGGCTGCTCCACACCTCCTCCTCCTCCTCCTCCCCTCCACCCCCACCTGCATCGCCCCAGGGAGAAGCACCACCACCACCCCCACCACCACCACCCCCACCACCACCACCACTGCCAGGCCAGGCCGAAGCTCTGTTCCCTCAGTGTGCAGTATGGCCTGGGAGAGAGAGAGAGGCCCCAGAGCTCTGTCCGCGGTCGCTCTCGCAGCATCCAGTACTGCAGCCTGCACGAGGAGGCCTCCAAGGTAATGCATGGATGCTGGTTCAGGACCCCAGTTTAGAGGTGTGCGTGTGTGTGTGCGTATGTGTTGGAGGGTCAGCAAAGGCAATTTCAGCAAAATATCAGCTTGTCCCCCAAAAATCTAAAATGCTCATTCTATTCTATTCTATTCAATTCTATTTTCATTGTATTTCATCGCAGAGCTTGAATGGTAAAAGCCTCAGTAAGCCACAGCCTCCTCTATCCCAGAACCAGCCCCACCCCCTGGGGGAGGAGAGGAGGCAGAGCTGTCCTGTCCTGTGTAGGCGTCACACAGGAGGCGGGGGGGGGTCCAGGCCGGGCAGACGTCACCAAGACTGGAGGCTCCAGCAACTCCGGGGACGCCCAGGGTCTCCTCTCCCTGTCCCCCTCCTTGTGGAAGGCTGTGGAGGGGGTGCAGTACATCGCTGACCACCTCCGAGCCGAGGACATGGACTTCTCTGTAGGTTTTGATTGATTGATTGATTGAGAATGTTTATTTTGGTCAATTCATAATACAGATATAAAAAATGTACACAGTCACAATGCGTAACACCAGGACCAAAAAGGTGTAGGCTGAAGCCATGGCTTATTGCGCCTACCCTTTTTTTTTTTTTTTTTTTTGGTATGGTTTTTCCCCATGAGTACATAATCAAAACATTGCAACTTTTATAAACAAAATTTCACTTACGCATCTTAACAGAAAACTCAAAAGTACCAAACAAAAAACTATATTAATGTGCCTACCCTTTTTACATTAGGTGGATGAGTGACTGAATAAGAATACAGTATGGTGTAATGTTTTGGAAGCACTACATGCTTTGGAAGAGAAATCAATTATTTCACAACCTTATGGGTTCTGTGCTGTTCTACGTAAAAAAAACAAGTTCTAGTGCGAACGTGGGAGCTGGTGTTAGGGGGGGGGCGTGTCTGTAATATTAGTGCTTTTAATTTTAAGGCCAGAATTGTTCAGTGCACCTGACCGCTATTCAGCCCACCTGAGTGCATGCGAGACAGCGCCCCCTAGCCTAGCACTGTGGTAATTTCACCTGTTACTTGCCGACGCAAACTAAACAATACACCTGCGTCCTGCTTCCGTTATATGCCGGCTGAAAATAATATAGAGCCCAATAATTTTTACTGTCTGTATGAAATGTGTATTTAATGATTGACCATCTATGTCACACACACACACACACACTCACACACTCACACACACACACACACACACACACACACACACACACACACACACACACACAAATACCATAAATGATGCCAGTGAGTTCATGATGTGGCTACCTTTTTCAAGGTCACATGACCACTACACAACAACACACTACAACAGAGTTAAAACCGGTACACATAATAAGGAAACATTATGATCATAATAACAGAACTAATAATAATCAACATTGTCTTGCTAATTCTCTGACTGGATTGAGACACTGATGTATTGTTGTGTCCGTTGCCTTCCAGGTCAAGCAGGAGTGGAAGTATGTCGCCATGGTGATCGACCGCATCTTCCTCTGTGTGTTCATCTTGGTGTGCATCCTGGGGACCGTCGGCCTCTTCCTGCCTCCCTGGCTGGCTGGAATGATCTAGAAGCTCCATTCCTTTACTCAGGACTCAAGTTGTAAAAGACAATCAGGGGGGATGGTGGATTTTATCATATGGGGACAATTTTAGCATCCCCACAGCGTCAGTGACTTGGTAAAAATGTCATTGCATGTGTGCGTGCCCCCTCCCTCGCCCACAGTGTTTTACTCAATATGCGCAAAACTAAATGTTGAAATAGCAGTAATACCACGTTCATTGATAAAATGACATAAGGGATAGAAAGGGGGGAGGGCAGTTTTAGAAGGGGGATGATTTTGACTGTTTTTATTTAGGGGGGCCATGCCACCCCCCCTCAACTTGAGTGCTGCCTTTACGTATCTCTTTGTCTCCTACTGTTCTTCTGCACTGACCTTATAGACCTGAACAGATTAAAACCATCAGCTGAAAGTCGTCCTCCCTCTTGTCTTCTTCTGTCCTGTGTTTCCAGGTCAGTATCGTGAGCTTAGAATGATAAGGTTCTATCTCCGTTTAGGGTCGTTCAGAGATATTGAGCGTCAAAGTTGTTACATTCCATTATGTTTTGTGAGATGGAACCTTTGTATTTAGGATATGTAGATAGAGAGAGGAGGACGCTGCTGCTTTAGATCATTGGGACGCACCTGGACTGGCTGTTGATACACAGGATATATTGAGGTCCATGAGCTATAAATAACAAATAAATGGCCAAAAGGACATTCTGAAAGTAAGTGAAATGTGTTCAAAAAAAAATGAAAACTAACTTGCCCTCATAGCTGGTATTGCACTTTTGGGCTGAAATAACCTCAATTAAATCTCTGACACAGTTGTTCCCATTCCTCCGTGCAGAATTATTCCAGATGTGTTTGAGGGGTGTCTTGTCTTGCATGCACAGCCAGTTTCAAATCACCCCACAGCATCTCAATAGGATTCAGATCCGGGCTTTCACTTCAGCCGTTCCAGAACTCTCCATTTCTTTCTTTTGAGCCGTTCGTTGGTGGATTTACTGGCATGTTTTGGGTCATTGTCATGTTGCATGGTCCACATCTGCTTTAGCTTCAGTTTTGCATGGTCTCACATTTTCCTCAAGCACCCTGTGATACAATATAGAATTCATGTTTGGATACTGGATTCTGATTGGCTAGCAACAGTGGTAAACACCCCCAACTCCCTTCAGTTCAGCTCCGACCGCATTTCCAGTATCAATGCGCCTCCCAATCAATCTGATTAAGAACACCTGTGCTGACTCCGCCCACTGTTTAGCCAATAGCGGTCTGAAAATCTGGAGTGTCATTCCAAGGCACCAATCACGAACAAGTTGGCTCAAAGGCCAGTGAATTGTGGCCAAGCCTACAATGCAATCGTTAATGTTGTTTATGGGACTATATTCTGTGGCGGAAGGATATATGTATTCTGAAATGATTAATCGTTGTGGAACAGCAGTCAGTCTTCCTCAAACGAAGAAGTGAGAGAACGTGCTGGTATAGAGATGGTAAGTAAGCACGCAGATCAGACAGAGAAGATGGAAGTACATCGGCCACGTGTTGAGGAAAAGCCCGGATGACCATCAACGCAGAGCCCTCAGATGGACCCCTGAATGATGGACGAAGAACAAGGGGAAACCGTCCCAAAGAAACCTGGAGGAGAACCGTCGAGAGGCAGCGTGACATGCCGGGTCTGAGATCCCGGGAGGCGGCGGCCGCTGTGGCGAGGGACAGAGACCGGTGGCGTCAATTCGTTGGAGGCCCTACACCCGGGGGGTATTCCATCAACGTCGCTAAAGGAAAATCCTGGCTTATTTTTGATAACTTCTCGCGAGACTTATCAGAATATGCATGGGTATTTTTAGGAACTCTCGTGAGACTTGTCAGACTAAACCTGGATTTTCTTTTAGCGATGTTGATGGAATACCCCCCTGAAGAAAAAGGACCTAAGTCAAGTAAGTCAAGAAATGATTAATGATTGTAAATAAATGAATTTAATGTTACAACTTACAACTGTGTATTTTTGAAATAATGTTACATCTGTGTATTGTAGAAAAGCAGTTAACCATTCGAGGGCAGGGAGTTGTGGAGACATTTACCACTGGCACAGGGTACTCCACAACCCCCTTCCTCTCATGGTAAGTTGCTTACATTTCCACCCCCAGGCTTCACAGCTGGTATGTGGTTCTATGCTGTCTTTGGTTTGTACCAAACAAGTCTTCTGTTACTGTGCATAAATACTTCATCCAAAACACATTGTTCCAGAAGTCATGGTGTTTGAAAATGCTTGGCCGGCCTGACCTGGCCATGTTGGCAGTTGTTTTAAATGTTCTCCACTTGTAAATTATTTTCAGGACAGTGGAATGGCTGATTTCTAATTGTTTGGAGATCTTTATAAATCCCTTCCCAGACTCATACACATCTACAACCCTCTTTCTGCAGGCCTCAGAGAGCTCGATTTATCTCTCCATGGTGACACCACTCACTTCAACAATCAAGAGCAAACCAAACTAAATGTCTGAGGTTTAAATAAGACAGGCTCCTCCAAAATCCTCTCTAACAATGTTCTAATCATTTACACACAGAGTAGCAATACACAAAGTAGCAATACATGTGGGGTGTGTCTTGTTTTTGCTCACAAGAAAATTGCATTTCCATTACCGTATTTTCCGCACTATAAGGCGCACTTAAAAGCCTTTAATTTTCAAAAAAAACGACAGTGCGCCTTATAACCCGGAGCGCCTTATATATGGATCAATTGGTTAATTTGTTGATCCATACTGGTTGTACACGGCGCTCAAGGCGCTCTGTCAAAATGTTTCAGTACGACTGGTAAACTACAAAGCCGCACCGCTTGCAGCATTACGGTAATCAGTAAACACCGGTATTCATAGCTTTCAGTCACGTGGTTTCTTCCCTAGCAACCACCAACCTGACGGGCAAAAAGTATCATAGCAACATCGCTCAACATGGCGAGTGGACGCAAACAGTTCATAAAATACAAAGGTTCCATCTCACAGAACATAATGGAATGTAAAAACTTTGACGCTCAATATCTCTGAACTGCCCTAAACGGAGATAGAACCTTATCATTCTAAACGGAGATAGAACCTTATCATTCTAAACGGAGATAGAACCTTATCATTCTAAACTCACGAGTTATCTTCAGTTGATGGATTTGACTTAGTAATAATGTCATACAGAATATCCGTCAAACGAAACGAACTCCTTTTAGGTTGAGTCAGTTTTATAAAGTGTGTGAGTGTGTGAGTGTCTCCTGGCCCGGTCAGCTGGGCCGTGTCCCTGGCCACATCTGACCCGTCTGAACACCTGACTACCTGAACACTACCGTGCACTTGTCACTTTTGGTTCCGACAGCACGTGTAGGCTAGTCGCCTGGAAGCATGGCCAAAAAGCAGCGTGCGTCTGGGTCGCTATGTATCGTGAGCTTAGAATGATAAGGTTCTATCTCCGTTTAGAATGATAAGGTTCTATCTGCGTTTAGAATGATAAGATTCTATCTCCGTTTAGAATGATAAGGTTCTATCTCCGTTTAGAATGATAAGGTTCTATCTCCGTTTAGAGCTTGTTAATTACACACAACACAACGCCACCACCAAACAGGTGGCTGACTCCTGCTAAACAATAGCCCATATCCTGATAACAAAAATACATTTAAAAAAAAAAAAAAGACGGAAAAAAAACACTTGAGTAAAACGCATAGACGTTGAATAAGTGTAAGCTTCGATGTCGATAATAATAATATAATAATAACATGTATTTGTATAGCACTTTTCCTGCAAACGTCGCAGCTAACAGGCACTTGGAATAATGTGTAGGCATGCATATTCAAGTGAAATATTATTGACTCAAACCCTTACACGATGGTCTACATAAATGAGAACAGACTAATTAATCATTGGTTCGAGTAGTGCAATTTATTTGTAATCTCACATTGCACACACATCTAATACTGAATGCACAATTAGCTACAACAAAAACAGAGAGACAACATCGAATGACAATCCATACATTAATTGTGTCAATAATCATTTAAACCAGTTTAATATCAACCAGTCAGTCATGTTCAATCATATTTTCGTTTCATTGATTTAAAGTACTCCTTGCTTGGGCTTGATGAGTCCTGACACGTGAGGGTGCGACACAGTTTTTCAACCACCACCACATTAGAAAACATTTATTGTTTTGTTTGATACACGTTTTGGTTTGATACAAGTTATTTTGTTTGACAACTTTGTTTGATAACTTTGCTATCGAATTCCGATCGGGGATAGGCCCGACCCAGAAGTGACACACATACAAACATTTACATACGCATACATACCACACCACACCAACATAATATATTATATTACTTTCGTTTGTTACTTTTATTTGGACTTTGGATTACAAGACCACTTCAATTCATGGAAAGGTCCAGAGTCTTTGCAAACGGAGGAACTACAAACAAACAGGTGCGTTGAAACTAGTGTTGTTCCGATACCATTTTTTGATACCGATACCTGACCGTGCAGTACGTGCCGATACCGAGTACCGATCCGATACCACGGCGTTTGAAAAAACAAAACAAAAAAACATGTTTTTTGAGCCGCATACTCACCTCGATGTAAAATTATTGCTAACACTTAGTCTGGCACTGCTCAAAACCTTTGTAAAACAGGAAAAAATACCAACAGAGAGTGAATGCTATAGAACTTTTTTTTATTGTCTACCTGGTATGGTGACAAGAAAATCAACCCCTTATAAAACCTGAAATGTGGCTCTCACAGATGCCAATCAGTGCAATATCCATTTAAGATATAAAACAGTCGTAGTAGTAGTGCAACAGCAAGTGAACATTTACAAACAAAATAACTTAAGTACTTTAAAAAAAAAAAAAAAAAAAAAAAGTTTGTACTCGCAGATACCGATACCAGCATTTTTGTGCGTATCGGTGGCCATGCCGATACTAGTATCGGTATCGGAACAACACTAGTTGAAACCAACACCCACTCATGCCAGGATGATGGCTAATTTGATAATTTGACAGACATGATAGCCATCACATTAAGTTGAAAAACTCTCGCAAGTTGAGGAACTCGCGCAAATTGGAAGCACTGGGAAATGTTCGCCAAGTTGGACATACCTTTCATGTTGTGTTTGAGACGAAGCAAGACTGCTCGTTTGGAAGGACATTGGATGCGTATGTATAGTCACTCATTAGTTACGTCCACAAGAGCACATACCACAACACAACACACATCTCACACTTATCATGGCCAAGCATGAATCTCTGGTGAGTCTCTGCCTATCTCCTCGCCGGTTTGTACACCCGATTGCACAGCAACTATCTGGCATGATTGTTTTCTAACCAATGCTACTGTGTTTCCTGGTGCTCTGCAACTTCACGGGCAGTGCCTTTTGCCCGTCAGGTGGGCGTTTCCGCTATGCTGTGACGTCACATGAAAGCTATGAAGAGGAGATGTATGTGTCCAAGCTCCCCCTGGCACCCTGGAGAGGGCCACAGGAAACCCTGTTGGTGTGTTTATCTCACTTTACCTGGGCACTTTTAGGTCAGGCTCAGTCGTCCATCTAGATAATGTGGCGCTCTACACTGGAGAACAACAACTGGGAAAAGCAGCCCCATTTAGATGTTACCAATTCTTTACAATTTTTCAAAGGCAGCTTCCACTGTTGGTCTAGGCCTAATGTTGTTTCAATTATGCCCTGGTTGACATGTCTACATCTCTCATAGGTCAGTTATGTCATTAGGTGGCCTACTGTAGTTGACACGGTTAGGAAAGCTGTTGTTTTTGGGTGTGCTTGGTTTAACATACGAGACCAGAAATGAGAGCTCAAGTGCGGAAAAGGAGTAATGGAAGAGGAATGTGAACTGGCATGGAGAGAGTGAAGGGAGAGAGTGAATCTTTCCAGCTGGGAACAACGGACGGAGGGGGGAAAGGGAAAGGGGGGAGTGCTTGTCTTGTCTTTTTCAGTCAAGAGAGAGAGTGAGAGAGATGAAGAGAGACAGCCTACATCTGTTTCCATATGAAAAAGTGTGTGTATATGTGTGTGAGACACATTGACCAATTCACTGTTATGAGTAAATGAGGTTAGTGTGAACCCCCCACACCCAGAGGCCTGACTCTTGCCAGGTCAGAGTCAGGGAAGCCTGCCATGGTGTCATGGGGGCCTGCCAAGGTATCATGGGCCAGAACTTTGGGGAACACGGTGGGAATGGGGCTGCCTGGGTTTGGGCTGAAAAACCATACTGATGTAGTTTCACGTCTCTCTCCCCCGAATGCCTCAGATCTGCAGTCCACAGTTTGTCTGTCTGTCTGTCTGTCTAACCTGGGAATGCTGTCTCCCTTCTGTTCAGATGCCGACCTGGCTTCATCGGACCCCTGTGTCAACGCTTGGACCCCTGTCATCGGTCGCCGTGTTTAAACGGAGCTGCCTGCAAGAGCCAAGTAGCCAACGGAATCCCACAATTCACCTGTGTGTGCCAGAGAGGGTTCCGAGGTACTGTGCCTGTGTGGATCTTAAATGGTGCTTTCGTAATGGCTGAGGACAAAAGGCTTGATTGGAAAGAGTTTTCATAATGAGTCATTGTACTCCTCTATCCACAGGTCAAGAGTGCTCCCTCATAGACGCATGTGCCACCAGCCCCTGTGCCAATGGCGCCCGCTGTGCCAACTGGAATAACCAATATAACTGCTCCTGCCCACCCGGGTTTCAAGGAAAGAACTGTCGCAATGACATTGACGAATGCCGCAAGCTCGGCGTGTGCCTCAACGCAGGCCTCTGCTCGAATACCCACGGGTCCTTCCGCTGCCAATGCCCACCTGGGTACAGTGGGCGCACCTGCGAGGTGTCTTCCTTGCCCTGTGCCCCCTCCCAGTGCCTCAACGGGGGCACCTGCCGCCAGACAAGCGATCACACCTATGAATGTGCCTGCCTGCCAGGTAAACAAGCTTCTAATGCATTCTTTTACACACACACACAACTTCCTGTACTTACAGATGTTTCTAACCACGGAGCTCTGCTTCCCACAGTCACCATAAACCCCAGGGATTCCCACCTCAGCTCTCTGCTCCCGGGGTTTCCCATGCAAATGACGTAGTTGTCCGTGCTGGTGGGATTTTACTCCCCTGTCCCAGGTCCACTTCCTGTCTGCTATTAATAGCTGCTGACAGCGGTGGGAGAGAGCGTGGGCCGCTGCTGCAGCGCTCTGCTCGCTACAGGAGGAATTTGCTTTATGGCCCTTCTGGTTTCCCTCTGGGGAGCTGACAGGAAATGTCTCTCGCTGGAGAGGAAGTCATTGAAACTGTGAGCTATGATGATAAAACAAGCTCTGGTGCGGAGCAGTGTCAGACCCTGGCGCTGCCACTGTGGGAAACGCCATGAGAACATGTAAACACTTAGACAGCCACTGAACCTTTTTACTGGCCACTTTGGCTTTTACCTTAATGACTGTGGGAACCCCCCCCCCCCCACTCTTGCTCTCTCTCTCACTCAGGGTTTGAGGGACACAACTGTGAGACCAATGTGGATGACTGCCCGGGACATAAGTGTATGAACGGAGGCTTGTGTGTGGATGGAGTCAATACCTACAACTGCCAGTGCGCACCAGAGTGGACAGGTATGATCTTGTGCGTGTGTGTGTGTCTATGTGTGTTTGTGTGTTGGTTTTGCTTCTACATATATTTTTTTTAGAAGACTTTGGGATTGTGTTAATGTTCACGTATGTGTTTGCAGGCCAGTACTGTGCCGAGGATGTGAACGAGTGCCTCATGCAGCCCAACGCCTGCCACAACGGCGGAACGTGCTTCAACACCATCGGCGGCCACACCTGCGTGTGCGTCAACGGCTGGACGGGGGACGACTGCAGCGAGAACATCGACGACTGCGCCACCGCCGTCTGCTTCAACGGAGCTACGTGCCATGACCGCGTGGCCTCCTTCTTCTGCGAGTGCCCCGTGGGAAAGACAGGTGAGTCCACTGGAGTCTTGCTGTGTCTTCACTCAGCAGTGATCTGGTTAGAGTGTCAGTCCTGTGTGGGTCTTTGTATCTAGACGATATATGTGTATGTTCACATACACAGTCTGACTGACGTGGGTCTGTCTCTCTCTGTGTGTGTGTGTGTGTGTGTGTGTCCCAGGTCTGCTGTGTCACCTGGATGATGCCTGCGTCAGTAACCCCTGTAACGAGGGTGCTGTGTGTGACACCAACCCCCTGAACGGCCGAGCCATTTGCACCTGTCCTGCTGGCTTTGTGGGCGGAGCGTGCAACCAGGACATGAATGAGTGCTCCATTGGTAAGTGCGCCCCCCCTCTCCCATATCATGTAGCATTGCTCTCTTCTGCACTATAATATGTTGATTCTACCCCTCACCTGCTCTGTCTATTGTGTTGGAGTGAGTGACACTGACTCCTGCTCCTCTGCCTCTCAGGCGCCAACCCCTGCGAACACTTTGGGAAGTGTGTGAACACGGAGGGTTCCTTCCAGTGCCAGTGTGGCCGAGGGTACGCCGGCCCTCGCTGCGAGATCGACATCAACGAGTGCCTGTCCATGCCCTGCCAGAACGACGCCACCTGCCTGGACCGCATCGGAGAGTTCACCTGTATCTGCATGCCAGGTAAGGGCATTCCCAGGGAATCCACAGCCAATGGTGTCTCTCTCTCTCTCTCTCTCTCTCTCTCTCTCTCTCTCTCTCTCACATCTCACTCATTGACAGCCCCAGAGCCCCCCAGACAACTGAGTAGCTGATGGCTTACACTTGACTTTCACAAGGAGCAAGCAGCCACAACTCACTCAGCCCCACCGACCCTGCCCCGACCCCCACCACCCCCAGTAGACACTGTTACATAATCCGTTCTCTCTGGCACTGAGGTGGGGTTTCATCAGAGGAGCCCTTTTGCAGTGAAGGCACAGTATAGCTAAACAGGGGAGTTAGAGTGGTACCCTAGTCCCACTGATTCCCAAACACACATTGAAACTCTCACGCACAGTCCTACATGCATCCTGGGGTTCAGGGGACTATACAAATTAGGGATGGGAGTCGGGTCTATTCATAGCTTTCAGTCACGTGGTTTCTTCCCTAGCAACCACCAACCTGACGGGCAAAAAGTATCATAGCAACATGGCGAGTGGACGCAAACGGTTAATAAAATACAAAGGTTCCATCTCACAAAACATAATGGAATGTCAAAACTTTGACGCTCAATATCTCTGAACTGCCCTAAACGGAGATAGAACCTTATCATTCTAAACGGAGATAGAACCTTATCATTCTAAACGGAGATAGAACCTTATAATTCTAAACGGAGATAGAACCTTATCATTCTAAACGGAGATAGAACCTTCTCATTCTAAACTCACGAGTTATCTTCAGTTGATGGATTTGACTTAGGGGGCATTCATTTGAAGTAACGTAATGAACATACAAGTAACAACAACAGGTTAATGCAGCCAGCCAGCCAAGCAAAGACCATGACTATGCCCAGTTTATGCATTATACACTCTAATATAATTGTTAGATTGCCAGGGTATTCGCTACAGGTTGTTGTATACATATACGTTTAATACGAAACTCGATCAACCGGGCGTTCGGGAGTTCTACCGCTGCTGGACGGAACTCCCGCTGACAGCGGGTCAAGGGGATATTTCTACCCGGGAATTCGCTCCTTGCTGTGTCCACGGTGATAGGAGTGGAGGATCGACTCCATTCAAAAACTTTTGGATACCCTGGCTTCTCCTCTTTCCGGACACGTTGGAATTATTTTCCTAATCCACGGGAAATCAAAGTTATTAACCCGCAAAAAGTGGGTTTTGCCCGTGGGTTTTGCCCGCAAAAAGTGCCTTTTGCCCGTCAGGTGGGCGTTTCCACTATGCTGTGACGTCACATGAAAGCTATGAATACTGTGCTTACACAGTCCCACACCACTTGTGTGTGTATAAAGACCCCAAGTAAAGAAGACTAAACAGAGTTTCCGAGGGAACAAAGTGAGATTCTTGGTGCTTTCAACTTGAAGTTTTAAAGTACCCACTCGATATAATAAACAACAGTTTAACGATCACTAAACACTTATCATTTGTGTATTGGATTCATTATTCTCGTTTGCCGGAGGCTACCGGTAAGGGAGGGTTGACTTGTAAACATAGTTTCGTTTTAGCTCGTGTTCAAAAGCAAGAACTGTGTGTTCATCTAGTTATGTGTAGTTATGTGTTTTTAGCATGTCGATGTTCTCCCAGTATGTTGTCATGTTATTAAAATACAGTTTAGACCTTCGTAGCGATGTGTTTTGTTAGCTGTTAGCCGCTAGCAGCGTTTGTTGTGGTTTGGTCAGAGTCACTTTTCTCCCATTCAGTGTTTGAGGTGAACCAACATTCAAATACGCCTGTCGTGTTCAATCTTTCTTTGATTTGAATGTATGAAACATCATTTGAAAGCTTACAATCTGTAGTTTAAGCATGTGTAAAAACTGAAAAAGTACGTTGCACATTTCACCAGGAGCTGTCACATATTGGTTGTTGGTTATAATTGTATAGCCTATTGGTTGTTTTCTGGTGTTGTTTTGCTCTGTTTGTAGTCTACTTGATGTATTTTTATCAGCTGTTAAATCACCACAGCTGTGAATCACCGCAGGTCCTTGACGCTTGTTGCAAAAATGGATGACGAACGGCTGATACTTGAGGTGGAAAAATATATATTTTTGACAGTGGAGCAGGTAGAACGTTGACGGTGACAACGCTCAGGTGGAGCTTGGACAACGGGAAGTTGACACAACACCGATGGAGAGGTGACGCAACGCAGTAGGTGGAGCTTGGGCGTAACGCAACCCCAGTCAAACGTTTGACTGCAGTATCTATTCTATGCGCCTTATAATCCGGTGCGCCTTATAATCCGGTGCGCCCTGTATATGAAAACAGTTCTAAAATAGGCCATTCATTGAAGGTGCGCCTTATAATCCGGTGCGCCTTATAGTGCGGAAAATACGGTAATTCCATTTTACAAATAGATTAAATATTTAAGAAAATAATAATTTCTGTTTCATTTGATTAGTTATATTACCTCCATCCATCAATATTGTTCAAATGAAAATCAAATGTCCATATGTTTAAATATGTTGAAAAAGACAATGGTTTTCATGTAGTATCCTATCTTTTTCACATGACAGCTGCCACTCGAACTGGGATACTTGTCTTAATTAGTGTTCCTACTACTACTACGTAGGAACAGTATTGTTATTGGTGGTATACTCCTTATTATTCCTTTTCCCCGCTTTGGTCAAATAGCTCAAAAAGTCCCTGACCGAAAATGCTATACATTTGCATGCCACAACTAGAGAGCATCAGTAACTATGGCAGAAAGAATGACCATGATTAAACCATAGGTGGCGCTATAATAACCAAAAGTAAATAATTAACTTCAGAATGCTGGCATTTCCACCCCGGATGTATGAAACTTGGTACATATGTGTCTTTCCTCATGGGGAACATATTTGCCTCAAGAACCGATAAGGTCCGCCATGATGGATTTTTCTGAAGGTGCAAAATCTGGCCAAACTTATAAAAATTAACTTAAAATCACCTGTAAGTCTGATTGGTCCAAAATTGCATATGGACATGCATGGTGCATGTCTCTCCTTAGGGTGTTAAAGGATAAGAGATCCATTCCAAGTTGGCGGAGAAAAAATATGACGGTCACAGTACAATTATAATGTCGTAAAATCAGGATTTATACTGTGTAGACCTGATCACAACAATACTACCAGACTATAACTGTGGTCCTATTAACAACAATACTGCCAGACTATAACTGTGGTCCTATTAACAACAATACTGCCAGACTAAATTGTGTAAACACTGTTGGGCCCCCTGTGGGGAGCATGCAGCGTCTGGCCAGTAGAGGGAGCTACAGGACTGGTGGAGAGTAGATGAAGACATGATTGAAGACTGGTTGGTGTCAATCATGTCATTGTCATTTGGCATTTAACTTGTGTGTTTTTTTTCTCTTCCGACAATCGGTAGGAAGTGATGGTGAGACCAAGACATAGGCCTACACTATGGACCAGTGATTCAGTAGGAGACATAGGCCTACACTATGCCCCCTCAAACCATCTTACTACCTCCGGTACTTAGACGACATCTGGGGCATTTGGCCTTACTCCAGGGAAGAATTCAAGGAATTCGCTAATCTACTAAATTCCCACCACAAATCCATTACCCTCAAACATAACCTTGATTTTAACTCCATTGATTTCCTAGACACCACAACCTTCAAAGGAAATAATTTCCCCCTAACAGGCAAATTGGATATCAAAGTGTTTTTTAAGGACACTGATACCCATTCTCTCCTCCACCGAACTAGTTTCCATCCTCCCCACACCTTCAGAGGCCTAGTAAAGTCCCAATTACTTAGATTCCACCGCATCTGTACCCAGCACAGAGACTTTGAGATGGCCACCCATACCCTATTTCAGGTCCTCCGGACCAGGGGCTACACTCGTTCCCTCCTCCGCAAAGCCAAGGATTCTTTCCTAAAAACCCGCCCCCACCAGGAGGGTACAATCCTACCCCTAGTCACTACTTATAACAGCAGCACAGTCTTAATAAACAACTCCCTTAAAAATAACTTTGTATCAATTTTGTCCAACTTAGACCCCTTCGATAAACACAGGGTGGTATCGGCCTACAGGAGGAACCCTAACCTCCGCGATCTCTTGGTCCGCAGTAAACTCAAACCACTCAATACCCAGCCCGAAAAACACCACCCCCACTTCAAACAATCTAGCTCTATTAAAACCAGATTAACACATTTGACATTTGCCACCCCCTCATCCCTGTCCCTACGGAGCTACAACTGTATTTATGCCATCAAATGCAGACTCTGTGGCATGACCTATGTGGGGGAGACGGGTAACTCCCTGGGCACCCGACTGACTCAACACTTATATAATATAACAAACCACCTCTAATCAAATACATTACTGGTACAACACTTTGGTTTTCATGACATTGGCTTCCTCACCCTGACGGGTCTGGACCACGACCCTACATGGACCCGCCCCCAGAGACAAAGTAGGGAGAGAATCTGGATCGGTCGCCTCCAGACACTCTCTCCATTGGGCCTCAACGAGCATTGAACCAGTGCTGAACCCTACTCTCCCATTGGTTCCATCTATTTACTAGCTCTTCCCTCTTCAATTTCTTCTCTCCACAGACCTACCACCACCATGGCCTGGAAGAACAGGAATGTTAGACCTTCCCCTGACTACTGGCCCCAAACCCCAAAACCTCCTTCCAAAGGTCCATATGACCGCACCTTCCGAAAGGCTTCCGAAAGGCGTTAGGGTATCCCCAATACCCTAACGCCTTATCCCGACCCTTTCCACAAACAAGACCCCCTTACCCCCCTCCCCCTCCCCATACACACGACCAACACCTACCTCCCAACAGAACAAAACCCCCCCTCCCCCTGTTGGACATCACCTTCCCCCCAGGTCCCCCACCTACCCTAATACCCCGTTGGCCCCACAGGGATACTCCGCCACATGGCACTACTGTCCCGCCCCGTCCCACCATACCAGCAGCCCCGACCCCATTGAATGACAGGTATGACAAGCCCTCTCCAAGACCCCCTTACCCCCCTCCCCATACACATGACCAACACCTACCTCCCAACAGAACAAAACCCCCCCTCCCCCTGATGGACATCACCTTCCCCCCAGGTCCCCCACCTACCCTAATACCCTGTTGGCCCCACAGGGATACTCCGCCACATGGCACTACTGTCCCGCCCCGTCCCAACATACCAGC